>NC_080074.1:75825207-76192505 GCF_949987535.1 Balaenoptera acutorostrata
ATAAACAGATTGATCACAAGCACTGGAAATTGAGACTGTGATTAAAAATCCTCCAACAAACAAAAGCCAAGGACCAAATGGCTTCACAGGCAAATTCTATCAGACCCTTAGAGAAGAGCTAGCACCTATCCTTCTCAAACTCTTCCAAAGTATAGCAGAGGGAGGAAGACATCCGAACTCATTCTACAAGGCCAGAATCACCCTGATATCAAAACCAGACAAAGATATCACAAATAAGGAAACTACAGGCCAATATCACTGATGAACATAGATGCAAATATCCTTAACAAAATACTAGCAAACAGAATCCAACAACACATTAAAAGGATCATAAACCATGATCAAGTGGGGTTTATCCAGGGATGCAAGGATTCTTCAATATATGCAAATCAATCAATGTGATAAACCATATTAACAAACTGAAGGATAAAAACCATATGATAATCTCAAAAGATGCAGAAAAAGCTTTCAACAAAATTCAATACTCATTTATGATAAAAACTCTCCAGAAAGTAGGCATAGAGGGAACTTACCTCAACATAATAAAGGCCATATATGACAAACCCACAACCAACATCATTCTCAAAGGTGAAAAACTGAAACCACTTCCACTAAGATCAGGAAAAACACAAGGTTCCCACTCTCACTGCTATTATTCAACATAGTTTTGGAAGTTTTAGCCACAGCAGTCTGAGTTGAAAAAGAAAAAGAAGTTATCCAAATCAGAAAAGAAGACGTAAAACTGTCACTGTTTGCAGATGACAAGATACTATACATAGAGAAACCTAAAGATGCTACCAGAAAACTACTAGAGGTAATCAATGAACTTGGTAAAATAACTGGGTACAAAATTAATGTACAGAAATCTCTTGCATTCCTATACACTAATGATGAAAAATCTGAAAGAGAAATTATGGAAACACTCCCATTTACCACTGCAACAAAAAGAATAAAATACCTAGGAATAAACCTAGCTAAGGAGACAAAAGACCTGTATGCAGAAAACTGACAGACACTGAGGAAAGAAATTAAAAGTGATGCAGACAGATGGAGAGATATACCATGCTCTTGAATGGGAAGAATCAACATTGTGAAAATGACTATACTACCCAAAACATTCAACAGATTCAATGCAATCTCTATCAGACTACCAATGGCATTTTTCACAGAATTAGAACAAAAAAAATTCACAATTTTTATGGAAACACAAAAGACCCCGAATAGCCAAAGTAACCTTGAGAAAGAAAAACGGAGCTGGAGGAATCAGGCTCCCTGACTTCCGACTATACTACAAAGCTACAGTAATCAAGACAGTATGGTACTGGCACAACAACTGATATATACATCAGTGGAACAGGATAGAAAGCTCAGAGATAAACCCACGCATATATGGTCACCTTTTCTTTGAAAAAGGAGTCAAGAATTACAGTAGAGATGAAACAGCCTCTTCAATTAGTGGTGCTGGGAATACTGGAGAGCTACATGTCAAAGAATGAAATTAGAACACTCCCTAACACCATACACAAAAATAAACTCAGAATTGATTAAAGACCTAAATGTAAGGCCCAACACTACAAAACTCTAAGAGGAACACATAGGCAGAACACTCTATGACATAAATCGCAGCAAGATCCTTTTTGACCCACCTCCTAGAGAAATGGAAATAAAAACAAAAATAAACAAGTGGGATCTAATGAAATTTAAAAGCTTTTGCACAGCAAAGGGAACCATAAACAAGACGGAAAAACAACCCTCAGAATGGTAGAAAGTATTTGCAAATGAAGCAACTGACAAAGGATTAATCTCCTAAATATATAAACAGCTCATGCAGCTCAATATCAAAAAAACAAACAACCCAATCCAAAAATGGGCAGAAGACCTAAATAGACATTTCTCCCAAGAAGACATACAGATGGCCAAGAGGCATATGAAAAGATGCTCAACATCACTAATTATAAGAGAAATGCACCTCAAAACTACAATGAGGTATCACCTCACACCAGTCAGAATGACCATCATCAAAAAAATCTACAAACAATAAATGCTGGATAGGGTGTGGAGAAAAGCTAACCATCCTGCAGTGTTGGTGGGAATGTAAATTGCTACAGCCACTGTGGAGAACAGTATGGAGGTTCCTTAAAAAACTAAAAATAGAACTACCATGTGACCCAGCAATCCCACTACTGGGCATATACCCTGAGAAAACCATAATTCAAAAAGAGTCATGTACCACAATATTCATTGCAGCACTATTTACAATAGCCAGGACATCGAAGCAACCTAAGTATCCCTTGTAAGATGAATGGATAAAGAAGATGTGGCACATATATACAATGGAATATTACTCAGCCATAAAAGGAAACGAAATTGAGTTATTTGTAGTGAGATGGATGGACTTAGAGTCTGTCATACAGAGTGAAGTAAGTCAGAAAGAGAAAAACAAATACCATATGCTAACACATATATATGGAATCTAAAAACACATGGTTCTGAAGAACCTAAGGGCAGGACAGGAATAAAGACACTGAGAATAGACTTGAGGATGTGGGGAGGGGTAATTGTAAGCTGGGATGAATTGAGAGAGTGGCATGGTCATATATACACTACCAAATGCAAAATAGATAGCTAGTGGAAGCAGCCACATAGCACAGGGAGATCAGCTTGGTTCTTTGTGACCACCTTGATGGGTGAGATAATGAGGATTGGAGGAAGACACAAGAGGGAGGGGATATGAGGATGTATGTATAGAAATAATGGTTCGCTTTGTTGTGCAGCAGAAACTAACACAACAGTGTAAACAATTATACTCCAATAAAGATGTTAAAAAAATAATTTTCAAAATTAAAAAAAAATGCTACCAATCGTTTTCAGCTCTTCCCATCAAGTGATGGAGTCTAGTTTATCCTCCCTGGTTTCTGGGCTAGCCCTCTAACTTGCTAGAACTAATAGAATGACAGAAAATAGTTGTGTGATTTCTGATCCTTGGCCTTAAGAATCTTACAGATTCCACTCTTGCGCCTTTGGAACTCTTTTTTTATCATATGCAGAGACCTAGGATGAAGGGCCATGTGGAAAGAGAAGTCCAGTTATCCTGCCTATTCCAGCCATCTTAGCTGAGATTAGTCACCCCTACCAAGCCCCTAACTGACTGCAGCTGCATGAGTAATCCAAGGCAAGAGCAGCAGCAGAAGTGCCCAAGCAATTTTGAAGAATAATGCAATGTTAATATTATAATTCACTAAGTTTGGGGTGGCATAGCAATAGAAGACTAATACAATAACCTTGAACAGCTGGCTTTCAGCTTCACGTCCTTAGTCACAGCAAGCAGGATGAAAGAGAATGTGGTCGGTAACAAGCTCACGAACACAGAAGGAAAACAAACTCAAAGCAAATGCCTTACAGAACCTGGAAGTGGTAGTATAATCTTCTCAGGGATAAAGCAAACATTTAGAAAGAAGAAATTCACTGTAGTTGAGTGTAGTCTTTTGGTCAGATGAAACTTGGTACAAATATCTGCTTTGTCACTTGGCTTGCTGTGTGCACTTGTGAAAGTAATTTAAATTCTATAAGCCTTGCTTTTTTCTGTAAAATTGAGGGTTTACTAAGGCTTGAATAAATAGTATAGGTAAAGTTGTGTTCTCCATACATGGTAGTTGTTATTTTATAAGATAGTTAAAAAACAGACTATTACTCTCCTCCACTCTATATCACAGATACATATTTTATTTTCTTATCAATACTTGAAATTTTCTCATGAATGTATTTGTTTTATGTGTTTATTATCTTCTACTAGAACAAGTGATCCTTGAGGACAGGAACCCCATCTGTTTATTTCATGTCAGCACCCCCCATAGAATAATTGGTGCTCAATAAGTATTTGCCAAATTACTGACTAAATGTGAATTTGAATATAGTGAAATTTCACTACCAATATATATTGAGAAAGCCACATACAGAAATAATCTTCAATAATTTCACCTTTACTCTTTATCTCTTTTGTCTGCACTTTCTCCCTTGGTCATGCCATGGCTTTTCTGGCAACCTCTATTCTGCATATTCTAGGTATCCATCAAAAGCTTTGACTCACTCCAATTCCATACTTTCAGCTTTCTTTTAGACAACAGAAACTTTGTTCTTCTGTTAACCCTTCAACTTTACAACATCCAAAACTTAATTCACACCTCCACACATCAACCAGATTTCCCAGTGTTCTTCTTTGTATTTCTTACTTCCAGCCAAACTGGGCAACTGGCTTGCTATTTCTGGGACCTGCCCTACACTTTCTCTTCTTTCCCAGATGTATTCATACTTATTTTCTATTTCCTGAATGCTTTTCTCTACTGCCCTTGTTTATCAAAATTCTTCCTATGTGTAACCTACCTTCTCATGAAGTTCGCCTGATCACCATAAATATATCTTTTTAATTCTAGTTGCACCAAATCTGTATTCTTCTTTAAAATCTTATATCAGTACTTTGCATCATAATCATTCACCTTAATATCTTATCTCTTCCTCTGGATTTGAATCTCTTTTATGGCAGAATCAATGTCTGGTTCATTTTAGCATGTTCCACATACCCAAACATGCAGTAAATGTTCAACAAGTAAATATTAGTGAATACTTGTCCATTATCTTAAGTCTATCTTAGAGATAAAAAGACACAGCTAGACTAATATTAGGGAGGTATGGAGTTTCTTCACCTCAACTGAAGAAAATGAAAAAAGTGTCTCAGGAAGGAGGATTATATGATCAATTCCACCAAACGCTGATGATAGATTAAGTAAGATGAAGACTGAGAATTAAACTTGGGTTATAGCAAGATTAAATAAGATGAAGACTGAGAATTGAACTTGGGTTATAGCAACATAGCTCATTGTTCATTAATTTTTAAAATTTTATTGTGGTAAGAACATTTAACATGAGATCTACCGTCTTAACAGATTTTTTAATGTAGAGTATGTTATTGCTGACTACAGGTGCAGTGTTGTACTGCAGATCTCTAGAGCTCATTATTCATCTTAACAAGAGCAGTTTCAATAGAGTTTTGTGGAGGTTAAGACTTGAGAGAAGTATCTTTAAGTAAGAGTGGAGAGAGAAATTGGAAAGACTGAGAGTAAACAAATCTTTTGGGAAATTTGATTTTAAGGAAGAGAGAAATGGAGTGAAATGTGGTCAGAAGAGGGAATATAAGATTTTTTCTTAAGATGAGAAAAATAACAATGTGTTTATATGATGATATGAAGGTAGTGTAAGAAAAAGAAGGGAGAAAGTCTGGAGACCAGTGAATCACTGGAGGAGTTAATCTGAGGAGCACAGTCAGTTCATTCATTATAATAGATAAGGAGGTAGGGTCGGAGAACACAGGCACAGAAACAGTCAACTTGGTGGTCAATCTAGGTTTAAAACAAAATTCTTTTGAAATTGTTTAGCAGTGTGTCTCAGGGGTCCTACGTATTTAGACTGAAGGGATAGAGAGAGCAATCAGGGTCTATTCTCTTTAGCCTATCGTTTTATAGAAACAAATCCCAGTAACGCGAAGAAACTTGTCTGTATCAATTAATAATAGAAATGGGGCTAGAACTCATATTTGCTCACTTTCTGTTCAGAAAGCACTTCCCCTGCATTGCATTGTCCAAGCTGGCTTTCAGCCATTTAGAAAAATGTCCCAGATATTTCAGGTCTTGATGATGACATGCGTTATGTGTGTTGCTTTGAATTCCTCTCTGGCTGAATGGGAGCCTGCGGAGTCTGGTTGCCATGAGACCCATTGCTACTATATGTGCTGCAGTTCATGATTTTGCGGTAAACATCTCTATCTCTTCACCCCACTTGTATTAGACAGCTTTGTTGGGCTTCCTCTGGGAATTTGAGAGTTAACATGCACCCAAAGGAAGAGAGTGGAAGGATTGAGCTTCCTGTTACTCTGTGTAAAACCTTTCCCATGATAGATAATACATTTTGTTGCATCTTGTTTTCTTCAAGTACATAGAAAAAGTAATACTTTCTCAACATTCACTTGGTGTTTGTTATTGGGAATAAGAAGGAGTAAAAGACATACCACCTGCACTGTAAAAAGGCTAACTAGGACAGCTGAGAGACTGCAAAATGAAGGTGTGATGAATGCAAAAGGACATTTAAATTCTGACAAGAAGAATTAGACAAGACTTCAGGGAGGAGTTGGTTGCCATGAAGCTTTTTTCTGTTTAGGGAACAGCATGAGAAATGCACAGGAGAATAAAAATACTCAGATATCTTCCAGTTATAAAAAAACTATTATGTCAGGAAGTACAAAGTTCTATAATTTGTACTAGTATATAGCTCACAAGATAATAGTGTAGGGGAAAAATCTTTTCCCTGACACTCTTAGGGTCCTTGGCTGGGTCCCATTAAACAACAAAGACAGATTAGCAGGAGAAAAGCATATAAATTTTCTTGGATTTTTACATGTACATGGGAGGTTTCGTAAGGGAATGAAGACCTGAAGAAGTGACCAGAGCAGGAAGCTTTATGCTTTTCAGACAAAAAGACAGTAAATTTGTGAAGAATTGGCAAGACAGAAGGGTTGGGACTAGTGGTAGTAAACGGCAAAGAAGTAGCTAGGAAGGTAAGAATCAGCTTAATAAGGTTTGTCTATGTAGTATTCTCAGTCTCTGGTGATAAGAATGTCTTCCTTCCTCTTGGAACAGGGAGGGTATCTTTCATATGGGAGATTTACAACCCATTTCAGGGAAGAAGTATGAGGGAGAGAAGGTTAGAGTAAATATCCTGCTTCTGCCATTTTCTAAACTCTTTCAGCTTAAGGTATTCAATATGCCAAGATGCCATATTTTGGGGTAGCATGTCCTGAACCCCATCAATAGAGAAATATGGAAGCAGAGATGGGGAAGGATCTTGCATGCCCTGTTACCTTGCTTTCCTCAATCATGACTAATTCATCAAATAATGGCCTTACAGTCATTGTATGAACTAATTTAACTCTGGTACAGACATTCTATTTTAATCTTCCCTCCAGGGCATTGTATTCAAGAAGTCCTTTTCCCCTATATTTACTCCTTCCTCAGATATTCATCTGATAGCTTCTATATGATGGCATATTAATTTTTAAGAGATATACAGCAATTGTAATGGTTTGCTAGTGACAAAGAAGGCTGATTACTATTTTATAGCATAAATCCTGAGTTAGAAAATTATTTCTTTAAATGATTAAAGAGATCGGTTTGGGGGTGAGGTGTTGATGTGGTAGTGCTATTGATAATTCTTTTAAAGTTTTAGGAAGATCCCTTTATTTTGAATTTTAAAAGGTGGCTTCTAAAAGTTCATCTCATACTTTTTATAATAAATAGGTTTGAGCATACAGAGACCAATTTGTAATAAATTGGAGTATTTCAGTATTAAAGCTTTGCACATTAAGCATTATGGATAATGTGATTGGAGACATTCAGAAATGTACTCAATAATATTAATTGTAATATAGGTGATTAGGATTCCATCACCTCTTCATACACCCAAAAGATATGTTATGTCTATACCAACTCTTTTTTCCTCACATTCTAAAAAGATAATATTTCCTTATATAAGCCATAGCATGTGCCTTTCTAGTTAGTTGAAATGGGACATTAAATATGAAGAATTAATAAATATGTGGAATAGAGATAGAGAACTATCTCTTTGGAAAAAATAAATTACCAAGTGAGTTTTATTTAACTTTTATTAATTTTGATTTTTTTAATCAGATCAGTGTTTATTAGTTTTCATTAATTTATAAAATATTTGAGAGGAAAGTAATGTCACAAAATATTAATCAATAGTTAATTTAAGAAAGAAATAGAAAATTTTGTTTGAGCCAACCTGATGATTATAACCTGGGAGACAGTCTTTCAGAAAGCTCTGAGGACTGTTCTGCCAATTAGAGGTCAAAGCATAGTTACATAATTTTTTGAGACAAAGGGCTGTACATCAACATAACATATTGATAGTTTGACAGTCCAACGAGATGACTGGGTCATTGTGAACCCTTACAGGGTTGAGAAAGGAATGTTATTTCCTAAGGAGTTACCTTGCTAGTGCAATTAGGAGGGAAGAAATTGCTTTTTTTTTTTTTTTTCTTGGTGAGTAGGCATTTCTGTTTATTCTAAGTGTATTTAGTTAATGTACAAGGCAGATGCACACAAAAGGGGAGAGGGCAGTGGCTCAAGCTGTAGAGAAAATTTTAGGTTGATATTTTTCTTGTCCTACCTTAAAAATAATTTTGTTCCATCAATTTTCCCCTTTTGATCATTAATCTTTTTATAAAAAGCATTAGGTGGTCAAATATGCAGAGTGGTGCTTTCCTGTCCTGGGCCCATCATATCCCTTGATGCCAGGTGCTAATAGCCCAGTTTTTTTCTTTCTTTTTATGGGGTTGTACTAGTAAGATGTCTGACAAGGACTAACAGTCAATTTCAAGTTTCCCAGTAGGAATTATGCCAATTTTACCTTGCATGTACAGTGTGCATGTCCATTATTTTATAGAGAACTACAGAGGTGATCAATAGTTTCAAGTTGTTTAGATACCATTATCTTAGTGGGAACAGATGATACACAACATGAAAGTCAAGAAACTTTCACTTTGTAAGTTGCACAAACTGTAATCAAAATTGCCAATTGGAGTAACAATATCATTAGTAAAGATTTAAGACAGGATCCTCCTGAACCAAACTATTTTCCTAATATTTCCTTATACCAGGAAGAAGATCATTCAGAATGCAAGTCTGATTTCTCATATGCGTCATAAGCTGGGTTACATTAAAAGACTCATCAGGAATAAAAACAACATTCACTATGTATTATAACACAAATTCCCCCTTTGGAAGCTGTTAAAATATTAAGACACTTGCAATTCTGTGGGACTGCTTTTCACATCATGGAAACTTCTGAACTGAGCAAACTAATGGCTTGGTTACTATCATTTAAGGCTTGCTAGGTGAATTTTGTTAAAGCCTCTATATAAATAATGACACCCTCTATTCCAAGTGAAGGAACAAATATCATGGCCAAATAATCATACCATTGGAAAGCTGATTGAACCCAGCCTGCCAGCATTAAAGGCAGATTGGCATGTGCAGTTTCCAGGGTTACCCATAGGTGATGGTGAGACCAAGGAAAACCAATTGTGCATCTTCCTAACCAACCTGGGGAGAGCCAAGGCCATAAATTTGTTCCATAAAATCTGTTGGGTCCCATTAGGAGCTATTCAATATATTTAACATCTAGTGAAAAGAAGTATTTATAGCCAGGTTCAGAACAGGGATCATTAATTGGCCAGGTAACAGGGATGATGGTGGTGGCTTGCATGGTACTAGAATTTCTTTTTTCTAAGAAAATCTCTAAGGGCTATACAGATAGAGACTTGAAGAGGAGAAATCCACCAAGGTAACCCAGGAGTACCAGACATAGAACCCTAAACCCAGCAACTGGATTGATTTTTGAAACTTGCTTATGAATGAGACTAAGAAAGAAATAGATTTGATTCATAAGCAAAAGTGTGACCAATTATCAAAGTTATTAGTAAACAGGTCTGGTCCGGCATCTTCGGTCAGCTGTCTACTTCAGATGTTGTCTTCTTCTCATCCTGGTCTGGTAGTGCCAGTCTCAGTTAGTCGAAGCCAGGTGTCAGAAGCAGGAGTTGCAGTTTATTCCGGAGAGGAAGCCTGATATGGTTCTTTCAACGTGGCTGTAAAGAGTTCTTTATCTGATGTCTTTTCCAATATGCATAATCTCCTGGTTGCAGGTAATGGGGCATCTGATCTTCATCCAAAGGTAGATTCCTGTGACAAACTTCAGAAACACACTTAGAATGTCCTTTTAATAATTCAGTTAAACTCTACAATAATGTAACATAGCAACAAGTAACCATCTAGGGAGTCTTAGGCAGTAAATATAGAACCTCAAAGACAATTAAATGACATTAGAATTTAATATCAACAAAGATATATTGCTGAAATATAATTTTCTCTCTCAAAAAATTACCCTCATTCCTATCAAATATAGCCAAATTAAGATGAATTTATTTGCAAAATAAGTCTGGCTTCAATAAACTTGGCCTGATTATTTACATAGGTGTAATTTCTCATATAAGCTCTTTTATATTTGGCTTTTCTGGAGCTTTGTCATAATGAATCTCAGATTGAATTTTTAAAAGGCCTCTCAATGCCAGAAAAACTATGCTGACGTCTTGCTGTCAGATTCTACCTTTGATATTTATAGATTTGGGTGAATTTCTCTCTTCTTGAGGTCCCCAAAATATCTTGAGATTCCTACACCAGCCATGTGGTGGCTTTTTTTGTTTATCTGGTGAGGCTGCTGTGAATTCTGTAAGTAGGATACCAGGTTGTTTTTCCAAGAGCTTTATGGTTCCATATAAAGTCCACCTTAGTTCTTTAAAGCTGTCTGTTCATATTTGATTTTATATATTTTCAAAATATGACATTTCAGTCAAAGCCATGGTAATATAACCTGTGTTTCCAATTATGTCCTATTATAAGAAGAACAGATTCCTATTGAACTTATGCAAATAACTATATTGCTATAAAAATAAGAATACTCACTAAGAGTTTCCAAATTCTGGAGGGATCAGGTTAGAGAGAAAAGATAAATGTTTCAATTCTATTTACAAAGGTATAACTTACTAAGTTGCTATAAGCCATAATTAGCTTAAGGGGAAAGATTTCCTTATATCTGGAAAACATAGATTAAAAGCCAACACTATTTCAGACAAAAAAACATAGAATTATAACTATATTCATCAGTTTACTTAATCCCATGTGACTAATCTTTGATCTTAATCTTTTGTTATCTTTTGTTAACAGTTTTATGGAGCCATCAGTGTTTCCATTAGGATTCTTTAATTTCTTACCCAGTTCAGTGGTATGATCTGAAAGGTGTCAGAAACCTGTACTTGTCAAAAAGCCTTTCCTGTGAATCTTCTTGAAGATGAAGTATTTTTGCAAAAACATCACAGTGAAACAACAACTGTCTATAAATGGCAAAATACTTTAAAAGACACAGTTAAACATCTAATTGCAATGTTCTTGGCAAAAAAATTGATTGTTGCTGTGACATACAGTATTTAAGATAATAACTAGAATTATGATTGATAACATTATACCAGGATATACCCAAATTTTTAAAGTTTCATGTAATTTCCAGCATATCTGTATTAATGGTATTTACCCATATAGTATAACCTGAGATGCTTTATTTCTGTTCACTTGACAATGCTTCCCATGTAACCCAACACACCAAATGATCCTAATTAGTTTAATATCTTTCTCTCTGAGGTGCTTCGGAGGCCCTCTGAACTGTCTCAAAGTTAGCTAGAGGTCAACAAAACTTAAATTTGAATTTGATCTTTCGTAAGTTTGTCAAAAATATTTAAAAGTTTGAAACAGTCAAATAGGATCATAGGTCATCACTGTGAAACAATACTTATTCATGTAACCAAAGGGACAATAAAATATTTTAAAAGCAAATACAGAAAGTTACAAAAAATTGTTTTAAAAAGGTAAAGAAACTTTTACAATTTATTATTAAAAGCAGTTCAATATTCCAAGAAAACTTTCTTTTCTTAAAAGAGAGAAAACCAGACTCTAGTTTCGCACCACTTTACCTTTAACATCAAAATGCATTTACTTAATTAAATTCAATTTAATCTTAGCCAGTCCTGACCATGTTTAAATTCCTTTCTCAGATTTCCTCTTCCACAACTTTCCACAACTTTCTATATTCATATTAGTTTGACCCTTACTTTCTTTCCCATTTAGAAATAACGAGCTTTAGGACAAATATACTTTCTTTCCTCTTAATAAATTGCATTTCCTTTCCTAACGTATTTCTTTTCCTCACATACAAAGATGTTTTTCTTACTAATTTTTAGTTCTAATTATGTATATTAATTAGAAATCTCAACTCTTAAAAACCTTAATTTCAAGTGAAAACCAAGAAGTAAACAACTATGAACTGTCTTTTACATTAGCATTCTGTAGATTCGCAAAATTATATAGTATTATATAGTATAAATATAGTATTTATAATTTATAAAAACATGTGCTTTCTTATATAAAATGTCTCATTTTGGCACCAAACATAGCTATTAATAGTCCTAAATATCTTTAGTCTCTCTACAAAAAGGAGGCCAATATTCAGTAATTAATGTTTTGGTATATTTATTTTGGAATGAACTAGATACTTTAATAAACTTCCATCATTTAACTTAATTTATTAAAACTCTAAAGTTTCAAGTTACCAAAATATGGACAAACTGCTTAGAAGCAGACATTCCTGAAACATAATTATTCCTAAAATGTTTACCTAAAAACTCTCACCTCATTTACATTTAATTTACTCATAAACTTTTATCATATCAAGTTACTTTTCTTGCTGGCAAATTTGGAACAGATATAATAAGATTTCATTGACCTCTAGTAAACTTAGGTACAATAAAGGTATTATAGTTAAGGTTGATGACTGTAAAGATATGTCTATATTTAATTAAACTAACATGCTTAAACTAACTTTAATACCATACATTAATACTATTTCTTAGATCATGTGAATATGAAATTTATTCAGGTTAATTTCTTTGATATTTCTGAGAATTTATATAAACACTTGATTTCCTTTAAGGCAATTGAATAGAATTTATTTATAAATTAATTTTGATAGCACCATCCTGAGGTAAAGACATATCTATAATGTATAGTGACATATATATATATATGACACAGATAACATATATATATATATATATATATATATATATATATATATATATAAAACAGAGATATCATAGTTTTCCTGTGTAAGTTAAAAAAGCCTTTTTTCTCCTTTTTTTTCCAGTCTCAAGAATTGGAGGTGGTCTCAAGGCACAGGGAGAGAAGAACAAGTTGTTTTCCTAGAAGGACTTATTCCCTCAAGTCAGAATTCTGAAAAGATGTGTTTTTCAAGCTGGCTTTCTCTAACTGTGTAAAAAACTAGTGTTGGATTGTCAAAAGAGCCCCATCTTGGCCATTTTCAGGAAGAGTCTTCCTTCAGTTCCCAACAAAGTGAACACTTTCAAGTATAAATTCCATATGTGTTATGGATAAACTCAGCTGATATTCCCATATGTGGCTTTAAATCAAGGAGCTGTTTGGCCTTTGAGGCACAATTTCCCATTATTAATTTGGTAGCCTAATTCAGATATGATCTGAACAACTTTCTGAGGACAGTTTGGTGGATGGGATGTGGGCTGCTTCCTAGTCTAGCTCCCCAAGGAGTTACCCTTGGGTCAGTTCAACTCTTTTATGTGTCTCATTTCTCCCTACAACAGTCTAAAACCCCTGTGGGTGCTGGGATACAAGATGATCAGTCTCTGTCATGCTCCCTGGAAGAGCAGTATTTACTTAATGGTTGTAGTGGGGTTAGTCCTCAGATACCTCTGCTAGGTCCTCAGTCCCCTGAGGATAATTTGTGGCTTGAAGGAGCAAGTATCCCTTGTTCTTCAGAGCTGAATAATTCAGTCTCTCATTTCACTAGCAAATAGTTTATTCAGACCATACATCAGCTTTTTTTTTTTTCAATTTAATCCAAATTTAACAAAAAATGGCCACCTATGTTTCCCTGGGTCTCCCACCCAGATTCCCCTAGGTCCCTTTCTAGGAAGTGCTCAAATAAGATTTTCTTAGGATCATCACTTAAACAATGAGATCCAAATATCTGGAAAGCTCACTGGAACACCTGAGGAGCACTGAGAAGCCAGTGGGCTCAAAGGGCTCATGCTGGTACCGAGGGCCAGTTTGGGGTAGACTCCAGCTGTCCTCTGGTGAGTATCTTTGATATCCTGCCATCTATTCCATGTAAATATTGACCAAAAAAAAAAAAAATCAATAACCAATCTAAGAAAGAAATGGAAAATTTTATCTGAGCCAACCTGAGGATTAGAACTTGGGAAATAGCCTTTCAGAAAGCTCTGAGGACTCTTTTGCCTGTTAGAGTTCAAGGCAGTTATATAAGTTTTTGAAACAAAGGGCTCTACATCGAAGTAACATATTAACAGTTTACATGGTCCAACAAGACAAATAGTCAGTCATTGTGACCCCTTACAAGCAAGGGAAAGGAATGTTACCTCCTAAGGAGTTAACTTGCTGGCACCAACATGAAATTGCTTTTTTGTTTGTGAGTAGGCATTCCTGTGTCTTCTAAGGGGATTTAGTTAATGTATAATGCAGATGCACAATGCACACTAAAGGAGAGGAGATAGTGGCTCAAATGGAAGGAAAAATTTTATGTTAAAATGTTATGAAGGAAAGTGGGGGGTGGGTGGTGGTGACATGAACTGGGAGATCGGGATTGACATATATACACTAATGTGTGTAAAATAGATAACTAATAAGAACCCGCTGTATAAAAAATAAATTAATAAAACAAAAAAAATCCCCCAAAACAGAAAAAAACAAAACAAACTGTCAGTTGAAAGGAAAGCTTCACTAGTGTCAGCTTAGTCTGAGTGAAGAGAAGACAAGAACTCAGAGTTGAGGTGAGGGTTCTTTTGCCCCTCGAGAGATCTGTCTGGACAAAGGGGAGTTCCAGGCAGACTTCTGGTCCCTGAGTCTTCTGAGGAGCTGCTACCATCATGACAAGCATGGATTTCTGTACATGAGCCCCTTTGGCAAACTGGTGACACCTACAGACCTCTTTTCAGAGTAGTATTTTTAAATGCATCAAATGAAATATGTCAGATTGCAAGGGAGGTCGGTTATATTAAAATAAAGCTATTAGAATATTTTTTAAACCTGCAATATGGTAATATAGGTGCCTCTTTAGTAATGCATTAAATAACAAGATCTAGTAGCAGGTCTTATAAGTACCATAATTTTGAAGTAGTTTTGAACTTGAAAGATATTTTGAAATGTCTATAACGACTCCAGCGTGATGTGAAAAATCCATGATTTGTATTGGCGACAAAGTCAAGGTCATGCTAATATTACTGTGATTTGTTGCTTACATTACAATTGGAAAACATGCCAAGTTTCAGTTAGAGATTAGTGAAAATAAAGATGTAATTTATTCCCATGCAAGTTCACAAACCCTAGATTAGTAAGCCCTTCAATAAATTCTAATAGTACCTGAAAAAAAAAAAGTTATGAAAATTTTATGTTCATTTGAATAATGACAATGATGTATTTGAATATAATTTTTATTTTAAATGCAATCAACGTTGTTGACATAATACTATTGTTTGTTTTTACTTACTAGAGTCTATTTTGTGGACTGATAAAGTTTCTATTTTTAGTGTTTAGTATAGGTAATTGCTAAATAAACGATGCAATTTACTCTTTTATTCAGGGCATTTTCCTTCCCTTTGCTTTATTTAATAAATACAAATATAATGAACAGTGTTTTTGAAGGGAATGAGATATAGGAAAGAATACTTGTTAATATGGCTTATGAAAATCTCAAGAGACTGTGGACCCTCTGTCATGGTGCTAACTAACACTTTTGAAACAGTAATAATCAATTATTCCAGTCCTAGTGAACTAGTAATAACAACTCGCAATAATGCCACAAACTTATGGCAACTCAATTGTTTCAAAACAAGTGACATGTGAATTTTATGGGTAATGATTAGATTATATTTTTTTGCTAGGGAAAAGAGAGCTGTAAGTGCGCATTTAATAGAATATAATAGAATATCATATTTAGGAGATTGCATCTTAGGCTCTTGGTTAGAACAAATGAGACCTATAGCAGGTTGCCCTTGGTTCTTCTTGCCTTATATAAAGAAATGACATATAAATCCAAGAAAATCAGATTCTTCTATAGACAGTAGTATAGACTGTCTTTAAAGAACATTGATAGTATATTACCTTAATTATATTAGCTTAATTGATACTATTTTTTACATAGAAAAGTCGAAGTCAAAGCATTTTCTTATATGACATTTTCTGAGAGATAAAGTTACCTTTGAGTTTTAGGCAAATTGAGCTAGAAAATAAGTCTTTACCTCTAAGGAATGATGGCTGTTCCTTAGAGATGGGCACCGTTATGGTCATAGCTGCTGTTATCTTGAAAACCTTCCATAGTAGTTGGTTAATGGCTGTTCCCTGAGCTTGGCCTTCATCCCTCCTGCTGTTCTCTTGCCCTCCTTACCACTTCCACCAGGGCCCCTCAGACCTCCCTAAGTTCTAGAAAATGGCTAATACCTGTCATCTCTGGGGTTTTCAGGTCCCTATGGCTTACATGGATTCTGATTGGTCAGCATGTGCTGAGCTAATTTTTAATATTTTAAATATAATCCTTTCATAACCCTTTCCTTGGAGCTCAAACTCTAGGTAATATCTTAAGTACTATTCATATTCTTATACAGTCTTTGAGGCAGAGGCTTAATAGTCAAAATAAGAACACATTTTTCCTCTCAATATTTTTATACAGTCTTTGAAGCAAAAGATTACTACTGATATTATCAATTGATCAGAAAGCACTGTGGTAACATTTTGGTCTTTATTTCAGGTATTTGAGGCTAGTGAAACTTTCAATGAGCTTTCAGGAACTTATATGTTGAGACTTTGATACTTGTGAGAGAAAAAAAAAAAGAAAGTAATCTTGTTATGAGGCTTCTGATGACTTCAAAAATTAAACGTGTTCTCTTGTTTATTAGGATCTGAAAAACTGGTTCAACTAAAACACAAGAAAAAGATAAAAGGTTTTTCCTACAGGAAACAGAGTTGATACATACTGTTACTTTTCATATACAGTACCTTATCTGCTCATAATAGTTTCCCCTGATCTTCAACCTTCTCAGGCCATGCCCCTGTTCTGCTCTTATATCAGAATGTACTTGTTTATCTCCACATATCCCATTGTGTTGTAATTACATGGTGGTTCCTGCCTCTTATTCCTCTATGTATTTCTCTAGGAAAGTGCTGGGCACTCAGAAAATGATCCTTGAATGAGAGGGGGTGGGGAGAAGGAGGGGAAGGGAGAAACACTAAAAGAGCAACAATTTCCACTGAATGTATTAAGTGCTGCTACTTAGCAGCATCTCCTCTAGTGTTTAAGAAACTGTCTTCTATCAGGCTGCCTAGGAGCACCTGCCTCTCCTGTGTAATAGGGGCAGGGACTGGAAAGCAGTAGAGGATATAACCAGGTTACAGGTTCAGAAGCAGCATGGGGGCTTTCCCACCTGTGATGGCTGTGCTGTCACCACCTCCACCATCTCTTTCTCCTTTCCCTTAGATGATTTAACCCTGGTTTTCACAATGTAAACATGCATTCTAGGACAAACGATTTCTATAGTCAATTACCTTTGAAAATGTCATATGCGGTAGTCACCTCTTGCAGATTCATTATGCATTGTTCCTTATTAAAAACTGTGAAAAAGTCCTACAGAAAAGAAATCTAGTTAGGTTTGGGTAACCCAGCATTTCCCAAGATTTATTTGAACACAGACTACTTTTATTTCAAGAAAGACCTACTTCCATCTCAACAGATGAAATGCTATACAACAGTTTGAGCAGGCAAAACTGACTGAATCCTGGTACTATTACTTAGGTAATTTTAAGCAAGTTATGTAACATTACTCTTTGTGAGTCTCAGTTTCTTCAGTTATAAAATGGAGTAATAGTGCCTTTCCACAGGGTTATTGTGAGAAATAAATGAAATACTGTAGATACACCCCCTTCTGGGACCAGCATTTAGCAAATACTCAATGAACATGAATTACACACTGTTCCCTCAGATCTCTTCACATCCTGCCTTTATTTTCTTGTTCCCCTTTTAAGCTAACATTACAGGAATTTTTACCATAATTTAATAGATAAAAAAGTTTCTTATTAAAAGCCACACGGTCACAGTCTTTCTGCTTTCTGTCTGGCACAAGAGGGAAACAATTCAGAGGCCTGACTTTTTTCCTAACCATTTTATGCAAAGATGAACTCCACCCCATCCACTTCAGTCTATGGATTTGGTGAACATGAACATTCATCCTTTAAGCATGACATAAATTTTGTTAAATATGGCATGTTTTCCAGGAATTATTGCCAGTCGTAATGTATGAGCATAGATTCTTAATACTAGAAATCTGCTTATTGAAAGAAAAAGATACCATGAATAATGAGTGATTTTCCATAAGGTGCTATAAATTTACTCTCAGAAATCATTTTGGTTTATACTTAATTCGTTATAAAGGAAAGTTTGAAATTTTACATCCCTCAGGTTTTTACCATTTTGCCTTTTTCCCTCATAATATATATTACACATTTTTTTCTTTCTTGGCATGTCATTAATTGCTACTGGATCTCACTGAGATAGAATAATAAAATGATAATAAACCATAAAACATAATATTTTATTTTGCTGTTGCAAGCATTTAGCAGTCTCTGTGGAGTTCATCCTTTTTAGAATGGGCATAGAGAATGATTTTAATGCTCATGGTATTCTCCTCTTGAATTCCAATGCCCAAGGTAACGTGATTGTCTGGTTAAATTATAAAGAAGCAAATGCACAATTTAAATGCTAATTTTGCCTTTTCTCCCTTAAAAAATGTTTATTAATTAGAACAAAACAGAGTGAGAGATTGTTTACTATTTAATATTTTGTTTCAAAATGAAAAACTTTTTTACTGAAACGTATACAATCATGCTAATATATTACACAATAATATTATGACACATAGTACTAAAGATAGATAACTCAAGAAATCAGAAGCCTTTGAACCAGCTATGTTAGAAATTTCACAGTAATGCAGTATCACTGGGTTTGCCATATCATCTTAGTATTCTAAACAATGCCAGTATGCTTAGTATTCTAAACTAATTTCTTCATTAAATTAGTCTGGAAGTATTTGAAATGTACTTCTGCAGCAGGTTTCCTTAATTGTGTGCTTTGGGCTTAAACTCTCTCCCTCCCCACATTCCCCCACCATGTGTATATAAATGCAATGTGTAACTGACTTGATGAACTCTTGTGAAAACTGAGCACACAGACACTTAGATGCTATCAGAGCTATCAATAGTGTCTAATATAATTAATAACTGACCTAGGTAACATCTAAATGGTAGAAATATTAAAATAATGATCTCTGCACCTTATTTAATTTGTGCTTATTCTTCAGATGTCACTCTAAGCCCATATCCTTCTGTAACATTATGGACCATTAGAAGAGTACTTGATTTCTATATGTTTCTGGGCCCTACTCCTAAGAATGTTGTCCAGCAGTACAGGAAGGTGGGCATAATACTGTAATTCATACTCAGGTTTTCATTGTCCTGGGTTTGAGGGAGTGGAGGAGCGATTAGCATATCTATGAATCACCCGGCCGTTAGCCTTATAATTTCATGGTTAATCGTTTCCACATTTAGACACAGCTTCTGACTTGACTGCAATTTTATTAAATAAGGGTTTTAAACCCTGTATTTCTTATCAAGGTTCTGTGTTTAACCCTTTGAAGAGAGCCTTGGAATAATTTAGGTACAATTTCCCTGAAATAAAATTATACCTTCTATAAATATTCTAGACTTCTAGATTGAAGATTTTTGTTTGTTTATTTCTTTGTTTGTTTTGTTTGTTTTGTTTATTTTTTCCTCTAGTCACAGCCAAATATCACAGTTCTATAACTTCTGGCCCCTCATGCCCTGTGGCATTTGACACTTCTAAAAATATTCAGCTCCCAGCCACTCAGTTCAGTGGGGCCCATTAGACCTGGGTTTTGAGGAGTCAATGCTTAGAGGAAAACCTGCTGATAGAACAGAACTCATGGAAAATTGTGCAGTAGTGACCTTGGTTTATCATCCATACTCTCCTTTTTTCTTTTTTGCCCTCTTCTAGAGCTTTTCTTTCTAGATCTAGGTGGAAGTACTTTCTTCTGTCCTCCTCTCCTGTATCTACCAAGTCTTAGGTACACAGTACCAAAGTTACACTGCCAATTTTTTGTTTGTCCCTTCCTCAAACTATCATTCTTCAAATGACCTCCTCTGTCTAGGGGGAACTAGTCAAATTCCAAAATTCACAAGGATGTTTGCAGTTCCAAATAAGATGCTTGGTAACTCAAATGAATAACTCTCTAACAAAATAATTTTTGGTTTATACTGAGTGGATAGGAATGGTGGAAAACATGTTTTGGGCCAGGGGAAGGCTTCAGCAGAGCTGTTTAAATAATAATTATTAGAATGCCTTTTGTTATGACTGCAACTGAATCTGACCAGTGGGCAATTGAAAAGGTAATGAAAAAAACCTTTGTTGTGATGATCATGGGAAGAGAAAAGAAACCTTTCCTACCAGGAGATATCTCAGCTCTCTTAGAGACTGAGGGATGCTTGATGGAAGTTGCTGGGCCAGGATGGAAACAAGGCCTGCACCAAATTTTGTGGCTTCAAGGGATCCCATAAAGAATTTATCTCTTCTCTTTCCCGAAGTCTAAAGAAGCTTTTACATAGGGTTTATAAAAGATGGGATTAAGAATGGGGACAAGAGGGGACTAAGGGGAGAGTTACTTAAAGCTGAAAGTGATAGCTATCCTCCAGTCTCTTGTTGCTTTCTTATTTCAGTCCTTCTTGCTTCCAGCTGATACTGTAGTGAAGGGTTGTGGGATGCAAGTGGTGACCACACCATCCAATGTCTTTGCCGGGAACAGGTGTGGTTTGATTCTAAAAGCCTTTAGAATAGTTAGCAAAGGTGGTGAAAACAATCAAGCAAAAGTTATCCCCATTTACCTTGTCTCCTGAGCTAGCTACCTCTCAATTCCCCAAAGAACTGATCCAAAACTAACAGCTTAAAAGAAATAAACTTTTCTCTTTTATCTTACTTTTATCCTATTGTTAATAATTAAAACTTCCCTTAGCTCACTTAGTATTCTAGGGGGGATGATGACCTGGCTATGTATATCTGTATACCTGGGGTTTAGAATAAGAGTACCAGATGGCCTGGGTTTGAATTCTGTCTACCACTGATGTTCTGTGTGATCTTAGGCAAGTTACTTAACCTCCCTGTATGTCTCATTTTCCTCATGTATAACGTGGGGATAATTATAGTTCCTGCTTCATAGGGTTGCTGTGATAATTAAATGTGATAATAAACATAAAATGCATGTAAATCACCCATGAAGCGCTGCTAAATTCCATGCAATGAGCACGTAGCTTATTAGATCTCTGCAGCTTGCTGACTGCTCTTCTTGAATACCACTTGCTAGGCTTTTCAAACAGTATTTCCTGGTTCACTTCTAACCCTTCTGGCTTCTTTTTCTTAATGTCTTGACAAACATTTTACTCACCCCATAAATCCTGGTATTCCTCACAGTTCTGTCTCTTTTCAGAAGGGACAGTTTTGCAGCAATGACATGCTCCCTATGCATGTACTGATGAATCACATGTCCCTATGTCCAGTCCAAAGATTTTCCCAGAACTTGAGCATATTTCTTTTCGTCTATTGAAAATGTATACTTCAGGTCACACAAACATCACAACATATTCTATACAGAATTAATAATCTCTTCTTAAACTTCTTACTTGAACTAAGTCTTCCTGTTGTCATCTTCTGAATTAATGGAATCATCAAGAACCCAACCATCCAAACAAGAAAGTTAAAAGTTACCTTCTTGATCCTTCATTCTCTACAGCCCACAGATTAAATCTGTCCTTTTATTTTTGTCTCCAGAATGCTTCCCTTAATACGTTTTCGTCTTTTCTCCTAGGATTGTTATAATAGTTTGGGAACTGGTTTTCCTACTTCCCACTTGGTTTTCCTTCAAACCATTCTTCACACTTTTGCCAGTAGGATACTTCTAAAGTGCAAATCCCATCTTTCACTCTTAACACTGTCAAGTAGAAATAAAATGCAAGAGACACATGTAATTTAAAAAAAATTTAGTAGCAAGCAAACACAGGTGAAATTAATTTTAATTATATATTTTATTTTGCCCGATATACCCAAAACATTACCATTTCAACATGTAGTCAGTTAAAAAAGTCTTTGAAATCTGATGTGTATTATTTTATACTTATAACACATCTTAATTTGGGCTAGCCACATTTAAAAAGTGCATGTGGCTACATGTGGTTAGAGTGGCTCCGATACTGATCTGCACAGGACTAAAGGATAAAACACCCAAATTAATTTTCATGGCTTATTAAGACCCTTGATTATCTGCTCCCATCCTACATCTATAGCATCACCAACTTCTTTACAAACTCTGTACTCCAGCCCTACTGAAAATTTTCAAGTCTTACTATGTTCTTAGCATCCATACTGTCTCTTTGCTTGAAGAACACCCCATCTCATCTACTCAGTGATCTGCTTGCTCTTTATATCATCTCTGTGGAATCTTTCTACTACTGCTGAAGACCCAGACTCTACATGAGCATGTCCTGGTTCTCACACAATATAAAAGGAAGATTTCTTTATCCATTGCCTTCTAGTCCTACAGTTCCAACAGGTCTTCTCTCCAACCCTGTGAAATCAGATATTTTAGAATTTATCCTTGGTTGGCATAAGGAAGAGGCATATTTGAATCAGTTTTTTTTATTTCCTTGCTTTAACCCATGTTATGAGCAATTTATTTTTATTATTTTGGTTATAATTTACAAACCTGCTTTTTTTTTTTTTTTTTTTATATAGAAGGCAATTTTCTTTTTTTTTTAAGTATTTGTTATTTATTTATTTATTTATTTATGGCTGTGTTGGGTCTTCGTTTCTGTGCGAGGGCTTTCCCCAGTTGTGGCAAGCGGGGACCACTCTTCATCGCGGTGCGCGGGCCTCTCACTATCGCGGCCTCTCCTTGCGGAGCACAGGCTCCAGACGCGCAGGCTCAGTAATTGTGGCGCACGGGCCCAGCTGCTCCGCGGCATGTGGGATCTTCCCAGACCAGGGCCTGAACCCGCGTCCCCTGCGTTGGCAGGCAGACTCCCAACCACTGCGCCACCAGGGAAGCCCCCTGCTTTTTTAACATAAACATTCAAAGTCTCATGAAATTATATCGTTCATAGTTGTTTTATAATGCCAAAATCCCAACAAAGTTAATCTTCAGAAAAGAAGACTAGGTGGAATTTCAATTAATTTACTAATCATTCTTTATTAGTTTTTCTTTATTCTTTAGCTATAACACAAATGACTTATAACAAGTCTTTAGTGTAGTGAGACATTTGTAATCTTCATTTGTATTATTAAAAAGAACATTTACATTTATAAGTAAGCATGCCCTTAGTGAATATTCTGGATTGTTTATAATGAGGTTAAGAACTATTTTTCTGAATATGCTTATTTTTAATTACATATGTACTATGGAAATTTGTTCTGCATGTAACAGTGTCAGATGATACAGAAGTGTAATCCCAAGTCCTCCTGCCTTTGACAGAAACAACCACTTTTGATAGTTCCCCAAATATCTTTTTAAAATTTACACACACATTAATACTTTCCTCCTTCACAAAAAAGAACTATTTTTGTGACAATATATTTTTAACTTACCTCTGTTTTGGAGATCTTTCCATATCAGTTCATTAGACTCTACATCATTTTTAACTTTTTTTAAGAGCAGTTTTAGGTTCACAACAAAATTGAGAGTAAGGTATGAGATTTCTCATATCCCCCCTGCCCCCCACATGCATAGCCTTTCCCATTATGAACATCTCTCACTAGAATGGTGTATTTGTCACCAAGGATGAACTTATATTGACACATCATAATCACCCAAAGCCCATAGTTTACCTTAGGGTTCACTCTTAGTGTACGTTCTATGGGTTTGAGCAAATGTACACTGACATACATGCATCATTATAATATCAAAGTATTTTCACTGCCCTAAAATTCCTTTGTACTTTGTCTGCTTATCTCCCACCCCTGCATTAGCAACCATTGCTCTTGTTATTCTTTCCATAGTTCTGGTTTTTCCAGAAGGTTGTATAGTTGGAATCATACATTATTATGTATGTAGACTTTTTTTTTTCTTAGAGTATAATTGCTTTACAATGTTGTGTTAGTTTCTGCTGTAGAATGAAGTGAATCAGCTGTATGTATACCTATATCCCCTCCCTCTTGGACCTCCCTCCCATCTCCCCCATCCCACTCATGTAGGTCATCACAGAGCACCGAGCTGAGCTCCCTGTACTATACAGCAGGTTCCCACTAGCTATCTATTCTACACATGGTATTGTATTTATGTAAAACCTATATTCCCAATTCGTCCTACCCTCCCCTTCCCTCCACATGTCCACATGTCCGTTCTCTACGTCTATAACTCTATTCCTGCCATACAATAGGTTCATCTGTACCATTTTTTTAGATTCCATATAAATGTGTTAATATACAATATTTGTTTTTCATTTTCTTACTTACTTCACTCTGTATGACTGACTCTAGGTCCATCCACCTCTCTACAAATGACCCAATTTCGTTCATTTTTATGGCTGAGTATTATTCTGTTGTATATATGTACCATATCTTCTTTATCCATTCACCTGTCATTGGACATTTAGGTTGTTTCCATGTCCTGGTTATTGTAAATAGTGCTGCAATGAACATTGGGGTACATGTGTCCTTTTGAGTTATGGTTTTCCAGGGTATATGCCCAGTAGTGAGATTTCTGGGGGATATGGTAGTTCTATTTTTAGTTTTTTAAGGAACCTCCATACTGTTCTCCATAGTGGCTGAATCAATTTACATTCCCACCAACAGTGCAAGAGGGTTCCCTTTTCTCCACACCCTCTCCAGCATTTATTGTTTGTAGATTTTTGATGATGGCCATTCTGACCGGTGTGAAGTGATACCTCATTGTAGTTTTGATTTACATTTCTCTAATAATTAGCAATGTTGAGCATCTTTTCATGTGCCTCTTGGCCATCTGTATGTCTTCTTTGGTGAAATGTTTATTTAGGTCTTCTGCCCCTTTTTTAATTGGGTTCCTGGTTTTTCTTGACCTTGAATTCCATGAACTGTTTTTATATTTTGGAGATTAGTGCACAGAAATCTCTTGCATTCCTATACACTAATGATGAAAAATCTGAAACAGAAATTAAGGAAACAGTCCCATTTACCTTCACCACAAAAAGAATGAAATACCCAGGAATAAACATACCTAAGGAGGCAAAAGACTTGTACTCAGAATACTATAAAACACTGATGAAAGAAATCAAAGATGACATAAACAGATGGAGAAATATACCATGTTCTTGGATTGGAAGAATCAATATTGTGAAAATGACTACACTACCCAAAGCAATCTACAGATTCAATGCAATCCCAATCAAACTACCAATGGCATTCTTCACAGAATTAAAACCAAAAATTTCACAATTTGTATGGAAACACAAAAGACCCCCAAAAGCCAAAATATTCTTGAGAAAGAAAAGAAAAATGGAGCTGGAGGAGTCAGGCTCCCTGACTTCAAACTATACTACAAAGCTACAGTAATCAAGACAGTATGGTACTGGCACAAAAACAGAAATATAGATCAGTGGTACAGGATAGAAAGCCCAGAGATAAACCATGCACATATGGTCACCTAATTTATAGCAAAGGAGGCAGGAAAATACAAAGGAGAAAAGACAACCTCTTCAATAAGTGGTGCTGAGAAAACTGGACAGCTACATGTCAAAGAATGAAAGTAGAACACTCCCTACACCATACACAAAAAATAAACTCAAAATGGATTAAAGACCTAAATGTAAGACCAAACACTATAAGATTCTTAAAGCAAAACATAGGAAAAACACTCTTTGACATAAACCACAGCAAGATCTTTTTTGACCCACCTCCTAGAGTATTGAAAATAAATAAATAAACAAATGGACCCTAATTAAACTTAAAAGTTTTGCACAACAAAGGAAACCATAAACAAGATGAATAGCCTTTTCAAATTGACTTCTTTCACTTAGTAATATCTTTTCAAGATTCCTTCATGTCTTTTCATGACTTGATAGCTTATTTCTTTTTTTTTTTTAAGATTTATTTTATTGATTAATTGATTGATTGATTGATTGCTATGTTGGGTCTTCGTTTCTGTGCTAGGGCTCTCTCTAGTTGTGGCAAGCAGGGACCACTCTTCATTGCGGTGCGCGGGCCTCTCACTATCGCGGCCTCTCCTGCTGTGGAGCACAGGCTCCAGACGCGCAGGCTCAGCAATTTTGGCTCACAGGCCCAGCCGCTCCATGGCATGTGGGATCCTCCCAGACCAGGGCTCGAACCCGTGTCCCCCACATTAGCAGGCAGACTCCCAACCACTGTGCCACCAGGGAAGCCCCAGATAGCTTATTTCTTTTTATCAGTGAATAATAATGCATTACCTTGTTGTACCACAGTTTATTTATCCATTCATCTACTGAAGACTGTTTTGGTGGTTTCCAAGGTTTTACAATTATGAATAAAGATGTTATAAATATCTGTGTGAAGATTTTTGTGTGGATATAAGTTTTCAACTCCTTTGGGTAAATACCAAAATGAACATTTGCTGGATCATATGGTAAGAGTATGTTTAGTTCTGTAAGAAACTGCCAAACTGTCTTCCAAAGTAGCTGTACCATTTTGCATTCCCACTAGCAATAAATGAGAGTTCCTGTTCCTTCACATCTTGTCAACATTTGCTTTTGCCACTGTTCCAGATTTGGGGGCATTCTAATAGGTGTATAATGATATCTTATCATTTTAATTGGCATTTCCCTAATGACATATAATGTGGAACATTTTTTCAGATTCTTATTTACTATCTATATATCTTTTTTGGTGAGGCATCTGTTAAGGTATTTGGATCATTTTTAAATTGGGTTGTTTATTTTCTTATTGTTGAGTTTTAAGAGTTCTCTGTATATTTTGGATAACAGTACTTTAATAGATGTGTCTTTGCAAATATTTTCTCCCAGTCCTGAATTGTCTTTAGCCAAGCAGAAGTTTCTAATTTTAATGAAGTCCAGCTTATCAATTCTTTCTGTCATGAATTTTGTCTTTGGTGTTTTAACCATTATTCTTAAAAGCTGAATTGACTGACATTTAAATTCATTTCAATGTTTCATTATCACAGAGAATGTAGCAACAAACATTCTTGTTCAGATGTCTTTGGGCACATGTATGCTTCTGTAGGATACATTATTATAGGTGAAATGAGTGAGTCAAGAATATACCTATTTAAAATTTTGATAGATATTGCTAATATTCTTCCTCTGAAAAAGGACTACCAATTTCCACTTTCATCTGGAATATAAAGGATAGGAATCAGACTTTATGAAGCTGTAATTTGTTAGTGGCAAGAGAAGTGGGTCAGGCATCAGAAGAACTGGTTCTTATTCCCCTTTCTGATACTCTGAGTAGCTCTGAGACATGACATGGATCACTTAGCTTTCCTGTCTCACTGGATCCTTTAACACGTACCTCTTAAAATGCTAGTAGATGTAGTTTCTAGCTTTGGCTTTCAAGCATATAGCAGAGTTCAACATGCTTAATATATAGTTTATGAAGACTGCATTTCTAAATCAGTCTGATACATTTCCTGCTTGCCTAAATTCTTCTAGAATGGAGCCAAATGCAGGGAAAAGCTAAGACCTCCAAGAACTACTCAGATTCTCAGAAGCTAGCACTGCATTTGGTGCTTGGCTACCTAAATGCTGGTTTGGTTCAGAGACCTGCTTTTCTAAGCGTCTAAGGCCAGGGGTGATTCCAGGCAGGCAGCAAACTCAGAAAAGGAGGAACAGGGGTCAATGTGGCACAAATACACTTGACAAACATTCTGGGAGAAAATTCTGTGTTGCCAGACTAACCTGTTTCTCAGTATTCACAGGTGGAGATTTTCCATAATAAAAAGGTTTATTTCCCACACTTATGCCCACAGGATTCAACCAGCGACTTAAGTTAACACTGTCTTTTACCAGTGTTATTATTACCATTGTAAATGTTTGTCTGCCAGAAATACAATGGTACTGTGAGGTGATGGAGATAAAATTAACTGTTTATGTGTACCTGATGCCAGTTTTGCTGGAAAGTGACACAGTGATTAGAATGTCAGTTATAACTATTTTCTTTCTCCATTTCAGATACTAATTTCAAAGAGGAAAATAAATAAAGAATATTCAAACCAGAATTCTGAAACTGAGAGAAAGATTGCTAAGTGATGTCAGTCTGTGGTAGGTATTTTCCAGGCCACTGACTTGTCAATGTTGCTGTTCACTGTATTCACCTGGCTTTGAAAAAGATTGATGTGAGGTGAGGGACTCCCAGAGATTCTGATTTAATTGACCTTGGAAATGGCCTGACATTATAATTTTTAAAAAGAGAGGCACTGGGTCTTGTGGCACTGAACACTGAAAATGTGTCCAGATTGAATTGAGACATGCTCAAAAACTTAGTACCAAAAATGTAATATTAGTAACTAATACATTATTAATATTATATTCTAATAATAATATATCACACTAATTTAATACTAGTAACACTATTATTATTGTTATATTAATTAATATTTATAATTAATGTGTTAATAATAATAAAATATTATTTTTTATGGATTTCATGTTGAAATGATAGTATTTTGGATATTAAATAAATATATTACTAAAATTAATTTAACCTGTTTTTTTCTTTTAAAAATATGATACTAGAAAATATGAAATTGTATATGTGGCTTAAGGGAAGGGATTAAGATAGTGGTGTAGGAAGATCCTGAGCTCATCTCCTCTCATGAGCACACCAAAATTATATATACCTGCAGAGCAACTATCTTGGAGAATGGTCCGAAGAATAGTAGAAAAGATTTTCCACAACTAAAGATATAGAGAGGGACTCACAGTGACATGGGTAAAAGGGGTGCAGATGCAGTCTAGTCAGGACCCATACCCCTGATTGGTGATCCACAAGCAAGAGGGATATCACAACTGAGAAGTAAGGGGTATGAGCCCCACATCAGGGTCTCCAGCCCAGGGGCCCTACAACAGGATGAACCTTCAAAACATCTGGCTTTGGAAACCAAAGGGCTTGTGTTCAGGAGAGCTGGAGAGCTGTAGGAAACTGAGATTCCACTCCTAAAGGGCATGCACAAAATCTCACATGTTCTAAGACCCAGCACAGAGACAGTAGTTTAAAAGGTGCCTGGGTCAGAACCACTTGCTGATCAGAAGGCAGCTGATAATCCCTTGGGGAATGAGATGATGTCAGGAAGCATTTTTGTGATCTTGTTCTACCAAGCTGACACTGGAGCTGGCAGGCACAATTTTAGAATCCTCCCTCTAGACTCTTAGTGCTGGGGGCCTAAGCAACCCATCAGCATGACTTCAGGAGTTATACATTGCCACGCCTTGCAAACAGCAACCCAAGAAGCTTGCCCCACCCACTGGTAAACCCACAGAAACTGCATGAAGCAGGGTCTCACAGCCATTTGGGGCAGGGTCCAGCCCTGCCTACTATCACATAGTTCGTCCACCACAACAGATGGATGCATAAAGAACACATAGGGGACAGCCCTGGAGCATCTAGCTCTGATGGCCAGAGGGGACTATGATCTGGGCCCCATAGTACTCTTCCTAAATAAGGTCACTTCTCCAAGATGGAGAGACCTAACAGACCTACTTAATATATAGAAATAAACACAGTGAATTAGGTAAACTGAGGAGAAGAGTAATATGTTTCAAATGAAACAACAAAAGTTCATGAAAAAGAACTAAGCAAAATGGAGATAGGCAATCTACCTAATAAAGAGTTGAAGATAATGATCATAAAGATGCACAACAAACTCAGGAGAAGAATGAATGAACACAGTGAGAACTTCAACAAAGACTTCAAATATATAAAAAAGAAGCAATCAGAGCTGAAGAATACAATAACTGAAATTTAAGAAATACACTAAAGGTAATCAACTGTAGATTAGGTGATACAGAGGAATGGATTAACAATCTGAAAGACACAGAAGTGGAAATCATCCAGCTGAACAGAAAAAAAGAAAAAATAATTTTAAAAATATGAGGATAGGGGGCCTCACTGGTGGCGCAGTGGTTGAGAATCTGCCTGCCAATGCAGGGGACACAGGTTCGAGCCCTGGTCTAGGAAGATCCCACATGCCACGGAGCAACTAGGCCCGTGAGCCACAACTACTGAGCCTGCGCGTCTGGAGCCTGTGCCCCATAACAAGAGAGGCCGCTATAGTGAGAGGCCTGTGCACTGCGATGAAGAGTGGCCCCCGCTTGCCGCAACTAGAGAAAGCCCTCGCACAGAAACGAAGACCCAACATCGCCATAAATAAATAAATAAAATGACTAATACTATATATATATATATATATATATATATATATATATATATATATGGATAGTTTAATGGACTTCTGAGACAACATCAAGTGTACTAACATTCTCATTGTAGGGTTCCCAAAAAGAGAAGAGAGAGAGAAAGAGGCTGAGAACTCATTTAAAGAAATAATAGCTGAAAATTTCCCTATCCTGGAGAAGAAATCAGACATGCAGGTCCAGAAAGCACAGAGAGTCCCTGGCAAGATGGACCCAGAGGTCCACTGAGACATTATAATTAAAACGGTAAATATTAAAGATAAAGAGAAAATCTTAAAAGCACAGAAGAAAACCAATTAATTATGTACAAGAAAATTTCCATAAGACTATAAGCTGACTTTTCAACAGAAACTTTACAGGCTAGAAGAGGGTGGCATAATATATTCAAAGTGATAGAAGGAAGAAACCTACAACCAATTATACTCTACCCAGCACAGTTATCATTCAGAAGTGAAGGAGAAATAAAGAGTTTTACAGACAAGCAAAACTAAAAGAGTTTATCACCACTACACTAGACTTACAACAAATATTAAAGGGATTTCTCAAAGTTCTAAAGAAAGTCCAGAACTAGAATTTTTTTTTTTCCACACTGTGCAGTTTGAAGAATCTTAGTTCCCCAATCAGGGATTGAACACGGGCCCTGTGAGTGAAAGCACTGAGTCCTAACCACTGGAGCACCAGAGAATTCCCTAGAAATTTTAAACATATGTCCAAAAAAATCTCACTGGTAAAGGCAATCATATAGTAAAAGTATGGATCAACCACTTATAAAGCTAGCAGGAAGGCTAAAAGACAAAAGTAGTAAAATCATCTATATCTACAACAAGTAGTTAAGGGACACAGACAAAAAAATGATGTCAAATATGACATAAAAAACTGGGAGGACGTAGTAAAAACGTAGGGCTGTTAGAATTTATTCAAACTTAAGAGATCATCAACATAAATTAGACACCTATATACATAAGTTGTTATATACATAGCTTGTTATACATGAAATTCATGGTGACCAAAAAAAAAACAAAAACATAATAGATAGACACAAAAAAGAGAAAGAAATCTAACTGTGATGTAAAGACAGTCATCAGATCACGAGGGAAGAGAGGAAGAAAGGAACAGAGGAGAGCTACAAAAACAACCAGAAAACAATTAACAAGCTGACAATAAGTGCATACCTATCAATTATTACCTTAAATGTAAATGGACTAAATACTCCAACCAAAAGACAGACTGGCTGAATGGATACAAAATAAATACCTGTATATGTGCTGCTTACAAGAGATTCACTTCAGATCTAGAGACACACATGACTGAAAGTGAAGGGATGGAAAAAGATATTCCATGCAATGGAAATCAAAAGAAAGCTGAAGTAGCATGACTTATATCAGACAAAATACACTTTGAAACAAAGACTGTAACAGGAGACAAATGAGGACATTGCATAAAGGTGAAGAGATAAATAAAACAAGATTATATAACACTTGTAAATATACATGTACCCAACATAGGGGCACCTAAATACATAAAGCAAATATTTACAGACATAAAAGGAGAAATTAAATGTAGTACAACAATAGTATGGAACTTTAACACCCCACTTACATCAATGAACAGATCATCCAGATAGAAAACAAAATGAGGAAACTCTGGCTGTAAATGACACATTAGTCAGATAGACTTAATAGATATACATAGAACATTCATCCAAAGGTAGCAGAAAACACAGTCTTTTTAAGTGTACATGAAACTATCTTTAGGATAGATCACATTCTGGCCACACAAGTCTCAATAAATTTAATAATGTTGAAACCACATCAAGTGTCTTTTCTGAACATAACACTGTAAGAAATACTAGAATAAACTCAAAGAAAAAAAAAAAAAAAAAAAGAAAACCACCAAAACATGGAGTCTAAAAAAATGCTACTAATCAAGCAATGGGTAACTGAAGAAATCAAAGAGGAAATAAAAAAGTACTGAGATCAAATGAAAATATAAGTTCAAATTCTATGGGAAGCAGAAAAAGCTGTTCTAAGAAGGAAGTTTATAGTGATACAAGCCTAACTCAGGAAACAAGAAAAATAAGCAATCGAACTTTACACCTAAATGAACTAGAAAAAAGAAACAAAACCCAAAGTTAGCAGAAGAAAGGAAACAATAAAAATCATATGGGAAATAAATAAAATAGAGACTAAAAGCAATAGAAAGTATCAATGAAACTAAGAGCTGGTTCTTTAAAAAGATAAATCAAATTGATAAACCTTTAGCCAGACTCATCAAGAAAAAGAGAAAGCCCAAATAAATAAAATCCGAAATGAAAGAGAAGAAGCTACAAAGGACATGACAGAAATACAAAGGATCATAAGAGAACACTACAAACAATACTCCAATAAAATGGATGACCTAGAAGAAATGGAAAATTCCTAGAAATGTACAATCTCCTGAGACTGAATCAGGAAGAAGTAGAAAATATGAACAGAACTGTGGTGGGGGAGGGTTGGGAGGGATAAATTAGTAGTTTGGGATTAGCAGATAACAACTACTATGCATAAAATAGATAAAAACAACAAGATCCTACTGTATAACACAGGAAACTACATTCAATATTTCATAATAAACTATAACGGAAAAAATATGGAAAAGAATATATACGTATATATTCACACACATCATTTTGCTGTACACAAGGAACTAAAACAACATTGTAAATTAACTACACTTCAATAAAAAAAGAAAATATGAAAAGACAAATTACTAGTAATAATTGAATCAGTAATCAAGAAATTTCCAACAAACAAAAGTCCAGGATTTGATGGCTTCACAAGTGAATTCTACCAACCATTTAAAGAAGAGCTAACAGTTATCTTTTTCAAATTACTCCAAAAAAATTACAGAGGAGGGAACACTTCCAAATGCATTCTATGAGGTCAAAATCACCCTGACATCAAAACCAGACAAAAGCACCACAAAAAAGAAAATAAAATTACAAACTAATATTCCTGATGAACATAGGTGCAAAAATCCTCAACAAAGTATTAGAAAATCAAAATCAACACTACATTGAAAGGATCATACACCATGATCAAGTGGTATTTACCCACTGATGCAAAGATAGTCCAGTATTAGCAAATCGATCAATGTGATACACCACCTTAAGAATACAAAGGGAAAAAAATCACATGATCGTCTCAATGGTGGCAGAAGAAGATTTCTTTTGACAAAATTCGACATCCATTTATGATGAAGATTCTCAAGAAAGTGGGCCTAGAGGAAACATATTTCAACATAATAAAGGCCATATAAGACAAACTTACAGTGAATGCCATACTCAATGGTGAAAAGCTGAAAGCATTTTCTCTAAGATCAGAAACAAGACAAGGATGCCACTTTTATTCAACAAAAAGAAATAAAAGGTATCCAAAGTGGAAAGGAAAAAGTAAACTGTCACTCTTTGCAGATGACATAATTCAATATAAAGAAAACTCTAAAGACTCCACCAAAAAACTATCAGAACTAATAAATGAATACAGTACATTTGCAGGATACAAAGTTAATATACAGAAATCTGTTTCATTTCTATACACTAATAATAATCTACCAAAAAGAGGAATTAAGAAAACTATCACATTTACAATTGCATCAAAAAGAATAAAAAACCTAGGGGTAAATTGAACCAAGGAAGTGAGCGATCTGTGCTCTAAAAACTATGAGACATTGGTGAAAGAAATTGAAGAAGACACAAATCAGTGGAAGATATACTGTGCTCTTGGATTGGAAGAAATTGTGAAGATGTCTATACTACTCAAGGCAATCTACAGACTCAATGCAACCCCTATCAAAATGCCAGTGGTATTTATCAGGAGTTAGAACAAGTAATCCTAAAATTTGTATGGAAACACAAAGAACTCCGAATAGTCAAGGCAGTCTTGAGAAAGATGGACAAAATTGGAGGTATCATGCTTCCTGATTTCAAACTATACTACAAAGCTATGTTAATCAAAATAGTACAGTACTGACACTAAAACAGACATAGACAAATAAAGCAGAATAGAGAGCCCCCAAATAAAACCACACTTATATAGTCAGTTAATCTATGACAAAGAAGGCAAGGATATACAATGAGGAAAAGATAGTCTCTTCAATAAATGGTGTTGGAAAAACTGAATAGCTACATGCAAAAGAATGAAACTGAACCACTTTCTTACACCTTATACAAAAATAAACTCAAAATGGATTAAATTTAAGACCTGAAACCATAACACTCCTAGAAGAAAACATATGCAATATGCTCTTTGATGTCACTTTTAGCAATATTTTTGGATATGTCTCCTCAGACAATGGAAACAAGCAAAAATAAACAAATGAAAATACATAAAACTAAAAAGTTTTGCACAGTGAAGGAAAACATCAACAGCAAAGTGGCAACTTACTGAATGCAAGAAAATACTTGCAAATGATATATCTGATAAGGGGTTAATATCCAAAATATGTAAAAAACTCATACAACTCAACATCAAAAAACAAATAATCCAATTTAAAAATGGGCAGACATTTATCTGAATAGACATTTTTCCAAAGGAGACATACAGAGAGCCAACAGACACATGAAAAAATGCTCAAAAATCACAAAACATCAGGAAAACGCAAATAAAAACCACAATAAGATATCACATCACATGTGTCAGAATGGCTGTCATCAAAAAGACGAATAACAAATGTTGGCAAGGATGTGGAGAAAAAGAATCCTCGTGCATTGTTGGTGAGAATGTAAATTGGTACAACCACTATTGAAAACAGTATGATTTAATAACAGTAGAATTACCATATATTCTATCAATTCCACTTCTGGGTATTTAACTGAAGAAAACAAAAACACCAATTCAAAAAGATATATGTATCCCTATGTTCATGCCAGCACTATTTATAATAGCCAAGATTTGGAAGCCACCTAGTGTCCATCAAGAGATGAATGGATAAAGAAGATGTGGTATATATATACCACATTGTATACATATATACACAGTAGAATACTTCTCAGCCACAAAGAAGGAAATCTTGTCATTTGTGACAAAATGGATAGATCTAGAGGGTATTAAGCTAATTGAAATAAGTAAGACAGAAACAGATTTCACTTTTATGTGGAATATAAAAAATAAAACGAATAAAACAAAATGAAAACAGACTCTTAGATATAAATAACAAACTGGTGTTGGCCAGAGGTGAGGTGGTTGTGGGTGGGGAAAAATAAAGAAGATTAATAGGTGCAAACTTCCAGTTATAATATAAGTAAATTACAGGGATGTAATAATATACAGCATAAGGAATATGGCCAACAATACTGTAATAACTTTGTAAGGGGACAAATGGTTACTAGAATTACTGTGGTGATTATTTCATAATGTACTGAGAATGTTGAATCACTATGTTGTACATCTAAAACTAACATAATATCGTACATCAACTATACTTCCAAAAATGAACAAGGAATGGAAAAAGTTACATATGTGGCTTATATTTGTGGCTTCCATTATGTTTCTATTGGTTAATGCTGTGTGCATCAGTTTGGGCAAGAAATCTGATGCTGCCAGTGCAGCATCAGGGAAATCCAGGATACTGATTAGAATGGAGGGGTAACTTCTACTTTAGGGTGGGGCAATTTTCATTTCTCATGAGTACAGGAATTTTTCCCCCATAATATAAAGTCAGCCTTTTGGAAGCATAATTTTCAACCTAATTATCATCTGTTACCTCATTTTATCTTTGTTGTAATGTTAAGGTAAATTCATAAAAATTTTTCCTGTTTTCCAAAGTAAGTTTAAAAATTGCTAAGAAAAGTATTTATTCGAACAGAGTCCTCTACTATGTCTAAAGCACTCTATGAAATCACTGACTTCTTCTGTGGAGAATGTAATAAGTGTGGAAAGAAATTAACTGACCTGTCCAAAGGAAAAAAAAAATCATGTGATTAAATCCCGGGATAACATACAGCGTCTTTTTTTAAAATAAATTAATTTATTTAATTTATCTATTTATTTATTTGGTTGCTTTGTGTCTTCACTGTGGCAGGTGAGTTCCTTAGTTGAGGCTCATTGGCTCCTTAGTTGCGGCTTGAGAGCTCCTATGTTGTGGTAAGTGAACTCTTATTTGCGGCATGCATGGGGGATCTAGCTCTTGGACCAGGGATCAAACCCGGGCCCCCTGCACTGGCAGTACAGAGTCCCAACCACTGTGCCAAAAGGGAAGTCCAATACAGCCTCTTTTTTACAAAATTTTTTATACAAACGGAGAATTTGAGAGGCATAACAGCAGTCAATATGTAAGCAATTTGCTAGGAATTTTTAACTTACCATTTTTCTCAGTAATCGGTCCTATTTCCTAGCAGTGGGAAAGTCAGAAGGCAAAATTTCCTAAGAACAAGTTTACAGGGATAAAGGATTTATCCAAAATGTATATGGCAAGGATATCTGTGAATGAACTCCACCTTTTATTAGATAATTAGTGAATTACTTTAAAATATTTGACATTTGAAATTAAAAAATTTTAACCTTAATTACTTTAAGGCTTTGCTAATCTGTTCCTTCTCAGCTATATTCTGAAAGATGTATGTGAAAAAATGTGTAAATTCTCTGCCCTTTACATTCAATTTTTACTGTGATTTCCTCTTCCTTAGATATCCCATTAAAATGGAAATTGAGAAAAGGGAAAAAGCAGATAGTTTGGGAGGAGAATTTACACTACTATCTTTTTTTAAAACATATTTATTGGAGTATAATTGCTTTACAAGATTGTGTTAATTTCTGCTGTGTAACAAATTGAATCAGCTATATGTATACATATATCCCCACATCACCTCCCTCTTGCTTTGCATCTCCCTCCCACCCTCCCTATCCCACCCCTCTAGGTGGTCACAAAACACCGAGCTGATCTTCCTGTGCTATGCAGCTACTTCCTAATAGCTATCAATTTTACATTTGGTAGTGTATATATGTCAATGCTACTCTCTCACTTGGTCACAGCTTACACTTCCCCCTCGCGTGTCTTCAACTCCATTCTGTACGTCTGCGTCTTTATTCCTGTCCTGCCCCTAGGTTCAACAGAACCTTTTTTTTTATTTTTTTTACTCCATATATATGTGTTAGCATATGGTATTTGTTTTACTCTTTCTATTTCACTCTGTATGACAGACTCTAGATTCATCCACCTCAATACAAAAAACTGAATCTCGTTTCTTATTATGGCTGAGTAATATTCCATTGTATATATGTGCCACATCTTCTTTATCCATTCATCTTTTGAGGGAGAGTTAGGATGCTTCTATGTCCTGGCTAATGTAAATAGTGCTGCAATGAACATTGTGGTACATGACTCTTTTTGAATTATGGTTTTCTCAGGGTATATGCTCAGTAGTGGGATTGCTGGGTCATATGGTAGTTCTATTTTTAGTCTTGTAAGGAACCTCCATACTGTTCTCCATAGTGGCTGTATCAATTTACATTCCCACCAACATTGCAAGAGTGTTCCCTTTTCTCCACATCCTCTCCAGCATTTATTGTTTGTAGATTTTTTGATGATGGCCATTCTGACTGGTGTGAGGTGATACTTCACTGTAGTTTTGATTTGCATTACTCTAATGATTAGTGATGTTGAGCATGCGTTCATGTGTTTGTTGGTAATCTGTATGTCTTCTTTGGAGAAATGTCTATTTAGGGCTTCTGCCCATTTTTGGATTCAGGTGTTTGTTTTTTTGATATTGAGCTGCATGAGCTGCTTGCGAATTTTGGAGATTAATCCTTTGTCAGTGGCTTCATTTGCAAATAGTTTCTCCCATTCTGAAGGTTGTCTTTTCATCTTGTTCATGGTTTCCTTTGCTGTGCAAAAGGTTTTAAGTTTCATTAGGTCCCATTTGTTTATTTTTGTTTTTATTTCCATTTCTCTAAGAGCTGGGTCAAAAAGGATCTTGCTGTGATTTATGTCATAGAGTGTTCTGCCTATGTTTTCCTCTAAAAGTTTGATAGTGTCCTGTCTTACATTTAGGTCTTCAATCCATTTTGAGTTTATTTTTGTGTATCATGTTAGGGAGTGTTCTAATTTCATTCCTTACATGTAGCTGTCCTGTTTTCCCAGCACCACTTATTTAAGAAGCTGTCTTTTCTCCATTGTATATTCTTGCCTCCTTTATCAAAAATAAGGTGACCATATGTGCGTGGGTTTATCTCCGGGCTTTCTATCCTGTTCCATTGATATATATTTAGGTTTTTGTGCCAGTACCATACTGCCTTGATTACTGTAGCTTTGTAGTATATTCTGAAGTCAGGGAGCCTGATTCCTCCAGCTCCATTGTTCTTTCTCAAGATTGCTTTGGATATTCGGGGTCTTTTTTGTTTCCATACAAATTGTGAAATTTTTTCTTCCAGTTCTGTGAAAAATGTCATTGGTAGTTTGATAGAGATTGCATTGAAACTGTAGATTGCTTTGGGTAGTAAAGTCATATTCACAATGTTGATTCTTCCAATCCAAGAACATGGTATATCTCTCCATCTGTTTGTTTCATCTTTAATTTCTTTCATCAGTGTCTTGTAGTTTCCTGCATACATGTCTTTGATCTCCTTAGGTAAGTTTATTCCTAGGTATTTTATTCTTTTTGTTGCAATGGTAAATGGGAGTTTTTCTTTAATTTCTGTTTCAGATTTTTCATCATTAGTGTATAGGAATGTAAGAGATTTTTGTGCATTAATTTTGTATCCTGCTACTTTACCAAATTCATTGATTAGCTGTAGTAGATTTCTGGTAGCATCTTTAGGAGTCTCTATGTATAGTATCACGTCATCTGCAAACAGTGACAGTTTTATGTCTTCTCTTCCAATTTGGATTCCCTTTATTGCTTTTTCTTCTCTGATTGCTGTGGCTAAAACTTCCAAAATTGTGTTGAGTAACAGTGGTGAGGGTGGGCAACCTTGTTTTGTTCCAGATCTTAGAGGAAGTGGTTTCAGTTTTTCACCATTGAGAATGATGTTGGCTGTTGGTTTGTCATATATGGCCTTTATTATGTTGAGGAAAGTTCCCTCTATGCTTACCTTCTGCAGAATTTTTATCATAAATGGGTGCTGAATTTTGTTGAAAGCTTTTTCTTCATCTATTGAGATGATCATATGGTTTGTATCCTTCAGTTTGTTAATATGGTGTATCACATTGATTGATTTGCATATATTGAAGAATCCTTGCATTCTGGGGTAAACCCCACTTGATCATGGTGTATGATCCTTTTAATATGTCGGATTCTGTTTGTTAGTATTTTGTTGGAGATTTTTGCATCTATGTTCATCAGTGATATTGGCCTGTAGTATTCTTTTTTTGTGACATCTTTGTCTGGTTTTGATATCAGGGTGATGGTGGCCTCATTGAATGAGTTTGGGAGTGTTCCTCCCTTTCCTATATTTTAGAAGACTTTGAGAAGGTTAGGTGTTAGCTCTTCTCTAAACGTTTGATTTAATTCGCCTTTGAAGCCATCTGGTCCTGGGCTTTTGTTTGTTGGAAGAATTTTAATCACAGTCTAAAGTTCAGTGCTTGTGTTTTGTCTGTTTATATTTTCTATTTCTTCCTGGTTCAGTCTCGGAAGTTTGTGCTTTTCTAAGAATCTGTCCATTTCTTCCAGGTTGTCCATTTTATTGGCACATAGTTGCTTGTAATAATCTCTCATGATCCTTTGCTTCTCTGCAGTGTCAGTTGTTACTTCTCCTTTTTCATTTCTAATTCTGTTGATTTGAGTCTTCTCCCTTTTCTTCTCTATGAGTCTGGCTAATGGTTTATCAATTTTTTTTATCTTCTCAGAGAACCAGCTTTTAGTTTTATTGATCTTTGCTATTGTTTTCTTTACTTCTTTTTATTTCTTTCTGCTCAGATCTTTATGATTTCTTTCCTTCTGCTAACTGTGGGGGTTTTTTCTTCTTCTTTCTCTAATTGCTTTAGGTATAAGGTTAGGTTGCTTACTTGAGATTTTTTTTTTTGTTTCTTGAGGTAGGATTCTATAGCTATAAACTTATCTCTTAGAACTACTTTTGCTGCATCCCACAGGTTTTGCCTCATCGTGTTTTCATTGTCATTTGTTTCTAGGTATTATTTTGATTTCCTCTTTGATTTATTCAGTGATTTCTTAGTTATTCAGGAGAGTATTGTTTAGCCTCCATGTGTTTGTGTTTTTTACATTTTTTTCCCTTTAGTTGAGATCTAGTCTCATAGCATTGTGGTCAGGAAAGCTACTTGATATGAGTTCAATTTTCTTAAATTTACCAAGGCTTGATGTGTGACACAAGATATGATTTATCCTGGAGAATGTTCTATGAGCACTTGAGAAGAAAGTGTATTCTGTTGTTTTGAGATGGAATGTCCTATAGATATCAATTAAGTCCATCTTGTTTAATGTGTCATTTCATGCTGTGTTTCCTTATTTATTTTCATTTTTGTAGATCTGTCCATTGGTGAGTGTGGGGTGTTAACATCCCCTACTATTATTGTGATAGTTTGATTTCCCTTTTTATGGCTGTTTGCATTTGCCTTATGTATTGAGGTGCTCCTATGTTGGGTATAAATATTTACAATTGTTATATCTTTTTCTTGGATGATCCCTTGATCATTTTGTAGTGTCCTTCTTTGTCTCTTATAGTAGTCTTTATTTTAGTCTATTTTGTCTGATATGAGAACTGCTGCTCCAGCTTTCTTTTGGTTTCCATTTGCATGGAATATCTATCCCATCACTTTCAGTCTGTATGTGTCCCTAAGCCTGAAGTTGGTCTCTTGTAGACAGCATGTATATGGGTCTTGTTTTTGTATCGATTCAGCCAGTCTATGTCTTTTGGTGGGAACATTTTATCCATCTACATCTAAGGTAATTATCCATATGTATGTTCCTATTACTAATTTCTTAATTGTTTTGGATTTGTTTTTGTAGGCCTTTTCCTTCTCTTGTTTTTCCTTCCTAGAGAAGTTCCTTTAGCATTTGTTTTAAAACTGGTTTGGTGGTGCTGAATTGTCTTAACTTTTTCTTCTCTGTAAAGGTATACATTTCTCCATAGAATCTAAATGGGATCCTTGCTGGATAGAGTAATCTTGGTTGTAGGTTTTTCCCTTTCATCACTTTAAATATTTCTTGCCACTCCCTTCTGGCTTGCAGAGTTTCTGCTGAAAATTCAGCTGTTAACCTTATGGGGATTCCCCTGTATGTTATTTGTTGCTTTTCCTTTGCTGCTTTTAATATTTTTTCTTTGTGTTTAATTTTTGATAGTTTGATTAATATGTCTCTTGGCATGTTCCTCCTTGGATTTATCCTGTATGGGAATCTCTGTGCTTCCTAGATTTGATTGACTATTTCCTTTCCCATGTTAGGGAAGTTTTCAAACTACTTCAAATATTTTCTCAGACCCTTTCTTTTTCTCCTCTTCTTCTGGGACCCCTATAACTTGATTGTTGGTGAGTTTAATGTTGTCCCAGAAGTCTCTGAGACTGTTCTCAGTTCTTTCCATTATTTTTTCTTTATTCTACTCTGCAGTAGTTATTTCCACTCTTTTATCTTAAGGTCACTTATATGTTTTTCTGCCTCAGTTATTCTGCTATTGATTCCTTCTAGAGAATATTTAATTTCATTTATTTTGTTGTTCATCATTGTTTGTTTTCTATTTAGTTCTTCTAAGTCCCTGTTAAACGTGTCTTCTATTTACCCCATTCTATTTCCAAGATTTTGGATCATCTTTACTCTCATTACTCTGAATTCTTTTTCAGGTAGACTGCCTATTTCCTCTTCATTGGTTTGTCTGGTGGGTTTTTACCTTGCTCCTTCATCGGTTGCATATTTCTCTGTCTTCTCATTTTGTTTAACTTACTGTGTTTGGGGTCTGCTTTTCACAGGCTGCAGGTTCATAGTTTGCATTGTTTTTGGTGTCTACCACCAGTGGATAAGGTTTGTTCAGTTGCTTGTGTAGGCTTCTCAGTGGAGGGGACTAGTGCCTGTGTTCTGGTGAGTTGTTCTGGATCTTGTCTTTCTGGTGGGCAGGGCTGCATCCGGTGGTGTGTTTGGGGTGTCTGTTAGCTTTGTATGATTTTAGACAGCCTCTCCACTAATCAGTGGTGTTGTGTTCCTGTCTTGCTAGTTGTTTGGCATGGGGAATCCAGCACTGGAACCTGCTGACCATTGAGAGGAGCAGGGTCTTAGCATTGAGATGAAGATCTCTAGGAGAACTCTCACTGATTGATATTACTTTGGGCTGGGAGGTCCCTGGTGGTGCAATGTCCTGAACTTGGCTCTCCCACCTCAGAGGCTTAGGCCTGGCACCAGGCCAGATCACCAAGACCTTGTCAACCACATGGCTCAGAAGAAAAGGGAGAAAAAAAAAAGAAAGAGAGAAGAATAATGAAATATCTTAAAAAATACAATAAAATTATTAAAATAAAAAATAGTAAAATAGTAAAATAAAAAAGTAATAAAAAAAGAAGAGGGCTTCCAAACCAATAAACAAATCCACCAATGATAACAAGCACTAACAACTGTACTAAGATAAACATAAAAAATCAGAAACAAGTCAGTACCAGACAGCAAACCCCAAGTCTGCAGTTGCCCCCAAAGTCTACTGCCTCATTCTGGGTTGCTTTGTTGTCTATTCAGGTATTCCACAGATGCAGGGTACCTCAAGTTGACTTTGGAGATTTAATCTGCTGCTCCTGAGGCTGCTGGGAGAAATTTTCCTTTCTCTTGTTTGTTCGCACAGCTTCTGGTGTTCAGCTTTGGATTTGGCCCTGCCTCTGTATGTAGGTTGCCTGAGGGCATCTGTTCTTCACCCAGACAGGACGGATTTAAAGTAGCAGATGATTAGTGGGCTCTGGCTCACTCAGGCCGGGGGGTGGGAGGGGTATGGAAAGCAGGGTGAGCCTGCAGTGGCAGAGGTTGCCGTGACATTGCAACAGCCTGAAGTATGCCATATGTTCTCCCAGAGACGTTGTCCCTGGATCACGGGACCCTGGCAGTGATGGGCTGAACAGTTAGCCTAGGCTCATGCCTGTCTCTGGAGCTCCTTTAGGTCGTGCTCTGAATTCCCTCTACTCGCTCACCCTGAAACAATGGTCTTTTGCCTCATAGGCAGGTCCAGAATTTTCCCGGACTCCCTATCAGCTAGCTCTGGTGCACTAGCCCCCTTCAGGTTGTGTTCATGCAGCCAACCCTAATCCTCTCCCTGGGATCTGTCCTCTGAAGCCTGAGCCTCAGCTCCTAGCCCCCACCAGCCCCAGCGGGTGAGCAGACAAGCCTCTCATGCTGGTGAGTGCTGGTTGGCACCGATCCTCTGTGCGGTGATCTTTTTGCTTTGTCGTCTGCACCCCTGTTGCTGTGCTCTCCTCTGTGGCTCTGAAGCTTCCCTCCACACACACCCCTGTCTCCGCCAGTGAAGGGGTTTCCTAGTGTGTGGAAACTTTTCCTCCTTCACAGCTCTCTCCCATAGATGCAGGTTCCATCCCTATTCTTTTGTCTCTGTTTTTCCTTTTTTCTTTTGCCTTACCCAGGTAAGTGGGGGAGTTTCTTGCCTTTTGGGAAGTGCGAGGTCTTCTGCCAGTGTTCAGTAGGTGTTCTGTAGGAGTTGTTCCACATGTAAATGTATTTTTGATGTATTTTTTGGGAAGAAGGTGATCTCCATGTCTTACTCCTCTGTCATCTTTAAGGTCCCGTTCTACACTATTATCTTTTTTATCAGTTTTATAATTCTAAAAATTACCTAACATTATAAAAAAAGAAGCTATTGTTCACATTTGTGTATAGACTTGGAGGGTTGCAAAATAGTTGAATTTTATGACACAAAGGAAAAATTCTTAAAGGTATTGTTTGAAATGATCCACTTTGTTCAATTGTTACCAAGAAAGTAGTCATTAAACACATCATGCACACTTTACAAAACCAAAAGTAAAGAACGTGACAATACACCAGTTTGGATCCTCAGTACTCTGAGTATTTTCAATTTGGGATTGTTTTTCTTTTTCCAGGCTATTAGCTTGGAAAGCTTAGATATCAGAAATCAGAGTTTTTATGAAATTATACTCAAAATATTCCTTTGGAACCTTGCTTTAAGTGGGAAGTTATGTGACGTGAAAAGTATTAAACTCTTGACATACAACAGATTTTCTGACATATTTACAATTTCTACTCTAAATCCTTTATATTTCATTGTTTTTATCTTTGATATGTAAGTAGCTTAATAAGACTTGAGTCTCTCACATGCCTCAGTTTTGTGTGAGCTTGTAATGAGCATTTGGAATTTTCTTAGAAGGAAATCATAGGCAGTTCAATGTTGGGCTCATACCTTGATTGTTGAGTTTTTGCTTTCCTATATATGACTCATGTGTTTTTGAGCAATTTGTGTAACTGTTCTGAGCTTCAACTTTCTTTATCTTTAGAATTCAGGTCGTAACTTTCCTTTACATAACTCTTCACAAGATTAAAGTTATCTATTAGTGTCTAGTTAGGGTTATGCAGTACAAAGGGAGTGTAGTACATCAAAGAGTGGTGACTCAATGCAGAAGATACTGAGTTTGTAATTTTTTGTCTGAATGACACTGAGAGAGGCAGTTTAATTAGGACACTGACACTCTATGTTTAAATTTGGTTTCTGTCACCTACTATTTGTAAGAATTTGGGCAAGTTTTAAAATCTGTTGGCCCAGTTTCCTCACTTGTAAAATAGATTACTTATAGTACCTTCCTTATAAGATTATTGTCAATATTAATTATTTAATATATAGGAAGACCCTAGAACACAGTTTCTCACATATAGAAAAGCTATATAAATCTATATTCATTCTGGCACATTCTAGGTACTCCATAAATGTATTACTATATAATTGTCTCATGGTCAGAGACAGTTCTGACTCTTGAGTGGAAGTGACAGTTTGGGGGAAAGCGAAAAAAGACATTTGAATTTACCTAGGATACCAAAATGTATTGGGTAATGAGAAGCCAAAATTGGATTGGAAGGGTGAGTAAGTGTTATCAAAATTATGGAAATAATCCAACTTGCATTTTCCATAAATGTACATAAAATACATTTTGTATGTATTTTATGATTTTTTTCTTATAAAACTTGCAAGATATTCAGGACAGACATTACTCTCCCTCTTTTAAAAGTGAGAAAACTGGAGTCAAAGGTTTTGGTGACCAATGAGGGACCTAGAGCAAACTTCTCTTCTTTACATGAACTCTGCAAGCATCCAGAGCTTGGTACTAGCAGAGGCCTTAGTGCCCATCTGTCTCCTTGGAAAGTCTAGATGAATTTGGGTGAGTCTCTCCTGGCTCTTAGATCTCCTGTTATTGACTGATGATCCTAAGTTTTATTCAGTGATGTTAAACTTCTCTCTGGAGGAGTAGGTTATCCTTGAAACTTAGTCTCAAGAAGAGGTATACCTGGAATATCTTCAGTTGAAAGACATGGGAAGATTTTGCTCAGTTTAAACACTGACTGGGTTATCCTCAGTTGAAAGACTGGGAAGGCTTTGCTCAGTTGAAAGGCACTGAGTAAGGTTGGACTCGGTAATTGGGTGGAAGATTGGCCTGTCATTTTTCCTTGAATTTCCTACTTTAATAGAGTTTGTTAGAATAAAAGTGAAGATACCTCATGAGAACTTTCAGCTCCAAAGAAGGGACATCTCCTCCTAGTCAGCAACAACTTTCTCAGGCAACTGAGAAACTTGCAGGAGTGGTGGAGGCAAGTCCTCACACTGTGCAGCCATCTCTATAGGGAAACCCACTCATTTTAATTAAAAAGTTGCTCTGCTAGGGACACACATAAGAGCTGACCACTCTATGATCCAACCACCCATGGTAGTCTTAGGCCATCAAAGGGAGAAACTGAGACATGTAAGATGGCTGAAACAACTCTAGGGTGAAGCCTAGAGGAGTTAAGTTCACAAACAGCACATTGGCCCACCACACAATCATCACCAGAAATTTTCTCTCAACAAACCAACCTCAGAATGGGAAACAAAGCTTTCGAAGCAAAAGAAAAAAGAACAACAGACTGACAGCCTCCAACTAATACCCTAGCCAGGTTTATGTACGTACAAAACTTATACTTACAAGTACTTACTTAATTGGGAATTAAAGGAAATCTCACTCTGAAAATAACTTTAAAAAGTGAGAAAACTGAACTGTGAAGAAGTTGAATTGACTTGCCCAGAAATACAGAACAGAAAAGAGCCACAAAATTTATGGCTTTACCTCCCAATTTTGGTTATTTTTATCATTATATCACATTATCTCCATATGAAATGATGTTGGTAAACGACCATAAGTATTTTCTGGATTTTCTGAAATGTTTATTTAACTTCACTGTTTAATTCTTTCCCAAAGGAATTTTCCTCAGGTCAACTTAACATTTTAATATGTACAACCTACATTAGTTCTTCAAAGTTATAGCTTTAAATTTTGAAGAACTTAGGAGCATTTTTATCACATGAAGTTTTTTGGAGGCAAACCTCGTGAATATGTGTTTTTAAAATACATATAATCTTAAAATAACGGGAATATTAGTGCATTCTAGATGCTTCTAAAAATCTGTTTTAAATTACAATGGCTATTGTGTCCTCTGAAGCAACATTGGCTTCAAGGATAATGACGTTTTTCTTTTGTATAACATTGAGAATGGCTTAGTTTCACCTATATTTGCGAATGTTAGGTATACACAAACTGTATTAGTATTCTCACCTTCATGGAGAAAGTCATTAAACAATTTTATTGCTAGGATTCCCTCTTTAAGTTTCAAGATCTTTAGATTTATACTCTTTCAGTGTACATAATATCTTAAAATCAGATATTTAGTAGATTGCCTGTGTAGTGTTCTAATTTGGGCATAATTTCAGAATATTTCTGAATTTATTTTATTTACTTTAAGTTTCTCTAGTTATCAGTCTCTATATCATAAAATATTTGGCTGCTCTAATCTGAACTCTCAACGTCTGTCCTGTGCACAGTCAGACAGCAGGAGTTCCCTGAACTTTTGTTGCTATTTGAGTTAGAAATAAGGTCTTGTCTCTTATACAAACAACAGTTTATAATTTGTTAAATGAGTGTACTTCAGTTGATAAGTCATTGCTCAGAAAACACATGAGCACAGAAACACTGGGGACTTGGGTAAATGGATTTTAAAATAACCCAGATTCTATTTCCTACAATTTAGGGTTATTTCAGTTTAATCACATCGGCTGCTTTCCCCTACATGCTTCTTCAGGAGACGGGTAAGCCCATCTTTACAGAAGGTTTAAGAGTCTTCCTATTAATCCTTTCTGTTTATTGCTAGATGGATCATACAGTTATTTTTGGACCCAGAAAATCAAGTTATTGGTTTAGAAAAGCCTTAAGGTTAAGGCCAGTTATTTTATCCAATGTGGCTCTTTGCAGTTCAGCCTGTTAGTTGAACAACACAAAAGCATGTGATGTTTTTGTTGGAGCCCATTTTAATTCACTGTAAATTTTAAGGCCACACAAAGAATGCTCATCAATCTTTCAATGCAGGGGTCACAACGCAAATGCTTATGGGGCTGGGCTGCTAAAATAAACAAGTAGATTGGGTGATGGGGACTGTGGCTAACTGGAGAGTAAACACTCCTGTCAAGGATAGGAGGATGCGGTGGGCCAGGAAGACTGTTTACATGAATGGGATACAATATCGGTTATTTTTATTATTCTTTTAGGCATATGAGTTTCTCATTTTTTCTGAATGTCACCAGTCTCCAGAACCTTATTACTTTTCCTAGGTATGTTCCCACCTGGGAACAAATGGCTCTGTTACTGATCTGTGGTGTTTTTGTTGACATGGTGCAGAGATGTCAAAAAGTCAATCCACCTGGTTGTTCTCACTGAAGTATCCACCTAGTCACTCTGTTGCTGGCCCCAGAGCTCAGTATATAACTGATTTATGCTCAGGGCATGTTTAGAGACACTTCCACTTTTTGCAAGAGATTTCTACTGTGTTCTTTCTTGTTTAGTCAAATACCTCTGCTTTCTCTCTTTCTAGGATTCTCTTTGGTTGACATTGAAGGGTACCTCTTGTAGTTTTCCAATTGATAAATTGAATTTTATTTAAAAAATATTTTTTTTAATGTTTACAGACTTAAGGTGGGAGATAGTTTGCAGGAAGTGTGATATTTTGAATTAAAGCTCACCTACTTTTCATAACTGTTTATTTCATATAGGAGTATCATTGATTAGCAATGTTGTGATAGTTTCAGGTGTACAGCAAAGTCAGTTATACATATACATAGATCTACTCTTTTTCAAATTCTTTTCCCATTTAGGTTGTTACATAATATTGAACAGAGTTCCCTGTGCTGTACAGTAGGTCTTGTTGGTTATACATTTTAGATATAGCAGTGTATACATGTCAATCCTGAAAATATTTGCAAATGATGTGACCAACAAGGGATTAGTCTCCAAAATTTACAAACAGCACATATGGCTTAGTATCATCAAAATAAACAACCAAATCAAAAGATGGGCAGAACTACATAGACATTTCTCTAAAGAAGACATACAGATGGCCAAGAGGTAAATGAAAAGATGTTCAACATTGCTAATTATTAGAGAACTGCAAATCCAAGCTACAATGCAATATCACCTCACACCAGTCAGAACAGCTGTCATCAAAAAATCTACAAACAATAAATGCTGGAAAGGGTGTGGAGAGAAGGGAACCCTCGTACACTGTTGGTGGGAATGTAAATTGGTACAGCCACTATGGAGAACAGTATGGAGGTTCCTTAAAAAACTAAAAATAGAGCTACCACATGATCCAGCAATCCCACTCTTGGGCATATATCCAGAGAAAAACATGGTCCAAAAGGATGTATGCTCCCCAATGTTCATTGCAGCACTGTTTACAATAGCCAAGACGTGGAAACAGCCTAAATGTCCATCAACAGAGGAATGCATAAAGAAGTTGTGGTACATATATACAATGGAATATTACTCAGCCATTAAAAAGAATGAAATAATGCCATTTGCAGCAACATGGATGGACCTAGAGATTGTCATACTGAGTGAAGTAAGTCAGACAGAGAAAGAGAAATATATGAAACCACTTTTATGCAGAGTATAAAAAGAAATGATACAAATGAACTTATTTACAAAATAGAAGCAGACTTGCAGAGTTAGGAAAGCTCACCTATTTTTATTTTATAGAAGATAGTCAAATTATAAAAGAATAAAAATGTGCTGAGTGTGGAGCTAGCCTCTTTTTTTAAAAAAATAATCATTATTAATTTTTATTAGATAATGCCTATAGAACATTTTGCTTTGGTATAGCACACAAAAAATTTACTTATAAGAAGTATTTTTCCAATGGACTTTTCCTTTAATTTGTCTGTCTAACATTGCATATCTTACAATGCCTCTTGGCAATTTATTTTTAAATTCTTTTTTCCCTAAGCTTATTCTAGTGGGAATTCTAGTGGGACTTGCCGGGAGCCATTAGAAGCTAAGATAAGGCAAGGAAAGATTTCTCCCCAGAGCCTTCAAAGAAAACATTGCCCTGCCGACATCTTGATTTCAGACTTCTGGCCTCCAGAACTCACCATCTAAGACAGTTCAACTGGTTGGTAGTAGCGGCCCTCACAAAGGCAGAGTGGAAATTTTCCATGATGACCAGTGGGAAATACATGGTTGACTGGTCATCTGTAAGAATTTGGGATACCAAGGTGTTCGAAATGTGCATAAGGGAGTTTATTTTGGACAAGGTACTGGTCCAATGTGGCTGAATGAAGTATTTTGTTTTGGGAGACAATCATCTATTGAAGAATGTAAAATCAGATAGTGGGGTGTGAGAGTCTGTTCAAATGCTGAAGATGCTGGGGTCACTTGCACTACATAATGTAGCGTATTTTCATTCACATTTATAAAATTGTTGCAAAATGATTTTTATTACTTTGCTCCATTAAAATCAGTTTAATGGATTTTTTTTAAACCTGAGGTCTGTTAGCAGTAGAATGTGAGACTAATATTTTTAAATTAATTTATGCTTACATGCTGATGCAAAAAAGTTGAGTGACTAATCTGAAAACTCATACATACAAAAAAAGTAGAGATTGAGAGGGTAGCACACAAGCAAAATTCAAAAGTTGTATGAAAGAAGGTGACCAATCAGTACTCAGAGCAGCTCTAGCTATTTGCCTTTCTTTAATTATCACCTTTAGAATTCTAAGATCATGAAGAACATAGATATAATCATCTGATGTTCACAGTTCACTGTTGTTTTTTTTTTTTTTTTTTTTTTTTTGAGGTGGACCATATTTAGTCTTTATTGAATTTGTTACACCATTGTTTCTGTTTTATGTTTTGGTTTTTTGGACCTGAGGCATGTGGGAATCTTAGCTCCCCGACCAGGGATCAAGACCACACCCTCTGCATTGGAAGGCAAAGTCTTAACCACTGGACCATCAAGGAAGTCCCCACAGTTCACTACTTGTCTTATTTTTATTTGTTCTCCCAGAGTTCATTACAGCTGCTGGTATGCAGTTGGTGCTCAAATAATGGTCATGGAAAAAGTGATGATGAACTATCACTTCTTTCACAGATTTAAATGATTTGAACATAGGGAAGCCTACAAATAAATATAATTATTAGAATAGTTGATATTTATTGAGCACTGAATGTGCCATGCATGGTTAATTGCCTTTCTGTATTATCTTTTTTTCATTCTCACCATGACCTCATTTTACGGATAAGGACTAACTGATGCATAGAGAACTGAGGTCATAAAAGTGATAAGTGGCAGAGCAAGGATTTGAATCCAGGACTGCTTGACTCCGGGATACATACTTGTAACCAGTCTACTTTTCAGCCAGATGGAGGAATTCAAAGCCAAACTTGTCAACATACAAGCCAACAAATAATAAATTTGGTCACCTAGATAAAATATCTGGTTTCCTCAGAAATACCAATTTTAGTTTTATACATTAGAGAAGAATTCTAAGCTTAGGAAGCACTGGCTGTTTTAACACAATGAATAGTTCTTTTCCATTCCTTGTTTTTCAAATTTTTATAAAAGTAATATATGAGTATAATAATAAAAGTCAAAATTGTATACATTTGCTAAAATTAATAGATAAAAGATTATCTTCCTTACCTCTAGTCTCCCTCTGCTAAGGGAGGCAGTTTTAAACATTTCTGCTTGTATTTCAAGTGATTGTTTTCATACCACTAGAAAATATTTTTGTAAAGTGCTTCTTCAGTACTAGGCTCTATTTTATGTGTGAATTATATAAGAATAACCGATAATTAAAGTCATTCTCCTTGTGGAGATGACTTTCTAGTGTGGAGACAGTCAATAGACAAATGAATAAACAAGCTGGGCAATTTGAGAGTGGTAAGTGCCATGAAGAGAAAGATATGGAGTAATATATGAAATGGTGTGGAAAGAAAGGAAAGGAAATTCAGTCGATTTGTTTGTTCATCTTGGAATTATGTCTCCTCTTTCTTTTTTTTTTTTTTAACATCTTTATTGAAGTATAATTGCTTTACAATGGTGTGTTAGTTTCTGCTTTATAACAAAGTGAATCAGTTATACATATACATATGTTCCCATATCTCTTCCTTCTTGCATCTCCCTTCCTCCCACCCTCCCCATCCCACCCCTCTAGGTGGTCACAAAGCAACGAGCTGATCTCCCTGTGCTATGCAGCTGCTTCCCACTAGCTATCTATTTTACATTTGGTAGTGTATATATGTCCATGACACTCTCACCCTGTCACATCTCACCCCTCCCCCTCCCCATATCCTCAAGTCCATTCTCTACTGGGTCTGTGTCTTTATTCCCATCTTGCCACTAGGTTCTTCATGGCCTTTTTTTTTTTTTCCCCTTAGATTCCATATATATGTGTTAGCATACTGTATTTGTTTTTCTCTTTCTGACTTACTTCACTCTGTATGACAGACTCTAACTCCATCCACCTCACTAAAAATACCTCCATTTCATTTCGTTTTATGGCTGAGTAATACTCCATTGTATATATGTGCCACATCTTCTTTATCCATTCATCTGTTGATGGACATTTAGGTTGCTTCCATGTCCTGGCTATTGTAAATAGAGCTGCAGTAAACATTTTGTTACATGACTCTTTTTGAACTATGGTTTTCTCAGGGTATATGCCCAGTAGTGGCATTGCTGGGTCGTATGGTAGTTCTATTTGTAGTTTTTTAAGGAACCTCCATACTGTTCTCCATAGTGGCTGTATCAATTTACATTCCCACCAACAGTGCAAGAGGGTTCCCTTTCCTCCACACCCTCTCCAGCATTTATTGTTTCTAGATTTTTTGATGATGGCCATTCTGACCGGTGTGAGATGATATCTCATTGCAGTTTTGATTTGCATTTCTCTAATGATTAATGATGTTGAGCATTCTTTCATGTGTCTGTAGGCCATCTGTATATCTTCTTTGGAGAAATGTCTATTTAGGTCTTCTGACCATTTTTGGATTGGGTTGTTCGTTTTTTTTTGTTATTGAGCTACGTGAGCTGCTTGTAAATCTTGGAGATTAATCCTTTGTCAGTTGCTTCATTTGCAAATATTTTCTCCCATTCTGAGGGTTGTCTTTTGGTCTTGTTTATAGTTTCCTTTGCTGTGCAAAAGCTTTGAAGTTTCATTAGGTCCCATTTGTTTATTTGTGTTCTTATTTCCATTTCTCTAGGAGCTGGGTCAAAAAGAATCTTGCTGTGATATATGTCATAGAGTGTTCTGCCTATGTTTTCCTCTAACAGTTTGATAGTGTCTGGCCTTACACTTAGGTCTTTAATCCATTTCGAGTTTTATTTTTGTACATGGTGTCAGGGAGTGTTCTAATTTCACACTTTTACATGTATCTGTCCAATTTTCCCAGCACCACATATTGAAGAGGCCGTCTTTTCTCCACTGTATATACTTGCCTCCTTTATCAAAGATAAGGTGACCATATGTGCATGGGTTTATCTCTGGGCTTTCTATCCTGTTCCATTGATCTATATTTCTGTTTTTGTGCCAGTACCAAACTGTCTTGATTACTGTAGCTTTGTAATATAGTCTGAAGTCAGGGAGCCTAATTCCCCCAGCTCCATTTTTCGTTCTCAAGATTGCTTTGGCTACTCGGGGTCTTTTGTGTCTCCATACAAATTGTGAAATTTTTATTCTAGTTCTCTGAAAAATGCCAGTGGTAGTTTGATAGGGATTGCATTGAATCTGTAGATTGCTTTGGGTAGTAGAGTCATTTTCACAATGTTGATTCTTCCAATCCAAGAACATGGTATATCTCTCCATCTATTTGTATCATCTTTAACTTCTGTCATCAGTGTCTTATAATTTTCTGCATACAGGTCTTTTGTCTCCTTAGGTAGGTTTATTCCTAGATATTATATTATTTTTGTTGCAATGGTAAAGGGGAGTGTTTTCTTGATTTCACTTTCAGATTTTTCGTCATTAGTGTATAGAAATGCAAGAAATTTCTGTGCATTAATTTTGTATCCTGCTACTTTACCAAATTAATTGATTAGCTCTCGTAGTTTTCTAGTAGCATCTTTAGGATTCTCTATGTATAGTATCATGTCATCTGCAAATAGTGACAGTTTTACTAATTCTTTTCCGATTTGGATTCCTTTTATTTCTTTTTCTTCTCTAATTGCTGTGGCTAACACTTCCAAAACTATGTTGAATAATAGTGGTGAGAGTGGGCAACCTTGTCTTGTTCCTGATCTTAGTGGAAATGGTTTCAGTTTTTGACCATTGAGGACAATGTTGGCTGTGGGTTTGTCATATATGGCCGTTATTATGTTGAGGAAAGTTCCCTCTATGCCTACTTTCTGCAGGGCTTTTATCATAAATGGGTGTTGAATTTTGTCGAAAGCTTTCTCTGCATCTATTGAGATGATCATATGGTTTTTCTCCTTCAATTTGTTAATATGGTGTATCACATTGATTGATTTGCATATATTGAAGAATCCTTGCATTCCTGGAATAAACCCCACTTGATCATGGTGTATGATCCTTTTAATGTGCTGTTGGATTCTGTTTGCTAGTATTTTGTTGAGGATTTTTGCATCTATGTTCATCAGTGATATTGGCATGTAGTTTTCTTTCTTTGTGACATCTTTGTCTGGTTTTGGTATCAGGGTGATGGTGGCCTTGTAGAATGAGTTGGGGATTGTTCCTCCCTCTGCAATAATTTGGAAGAGTTTGAGAAGGATAGGTGTTAGCCTTCTCTAAATGTTTGATAAAATTCACCTGTGAAGCCATCTGGTCCTGGGGTTTTGTTTATTGGAAGGTTTTTAATCACAGTTTCAATTTCAGTGCTTGTCATTGGTCTGTTCATATTTTCTATTTCTTCCTGGTTCAGTCTCGGCAGGTTGTGCATTTCTAAGAATCTGTCCATTTCTTCCAGGTTGTCCATTTTATTGGCATAGAGTTGCTTGTAGTAATCTCTCATGATCTTTTGTATTTCTGCAGTGTCAGTGGTTACTTCTCTTTTTTCACTTCTAATTCTATTGATTTGAGTCTTCTCCCTTTTTCTCTTGATGAGTCTGGCTAATGGTTTATCAATTTTGTTTATCTTCTCAAAGAACCAGCTTTTAGTTTCATAGATTTTTGCTATTGTTTCCTTCATTTCTTTTTCATTTAATTTTGACCTGATCTTTATGATTTCTTTCCTTCTGCTAGCTTTGGGGTTTTTTTGTTCTTCTTTCTCTAATTGCTTTAGGTGCAAGATTAGGTTGTTTATTCGAGATGTTTCCTGTTTCTTGAGGTAGGCTTGTATTGCTATAAACTTCCCTCTTAGCACTGCTTTTGTTGCGTCCCATAGGTTTTGGGTCGTCCTGTCTCCATTGTCATTTGTTTCTAGGTATTTTTTGATTTCCCCTTTGATTTCTTCAGTGATCACTTCGTTATTAAGTAGTGTATTGTGTAGCCTCCATGTGTTTGTATTTTTTTACAGATCTTTTCCTGTAATTGATATCTAGTCTCATAGCGTTGTGGTTGGAAAAGATACTTGATACGATTTCAATTCTCTTAAATTTACCAAGGCTTGATTTGTGACCCAAGATATGATCTATCCTGGAGAATGTTCCATGAGCACTTGAGAAAAATGTGTATTCTGTTGTTTTTGGGTGGAATGTCCTATAAATATCAATTAAGTCCATCTTGTTTAATGTATCATTTAAAGCTTGTGTTTCCTTATTTATTTTAATTTTGGATGATCTGTCCATTGGTGAAAGTGGGGTGTTAAAGTCCCCTACTATGATTGTGTTGCTGTCGATTTCCCCTTTTATGGCTGTCGATTTCCCCTTTTATGGCCTTATGTATTGAGGTGCTCCTATGTTGGGTGCATAAATATTTACGATTGTTATACCTTCCTCTTGGATCGATCCCTTGATCATTATATAGTGTCCTTCTTTTTCTGTTGTAATAGTCTTTATTTTAAAGTCTATTTTGTCTGATATGAGAATTGCTACTCCAGCTTTCTTTTGATTTCCATTTGCATGGAATATCTTTTTCCATCCCCTCACTTTCAGTCTGTATGTGTCTCTAGGTCTGAAGTGGGTCTCTTGTAGACAGCATATATATGGGTCTTGTTTTTGTATCCATTAAGCCAGTCTGTGTCTTTTGGTAGGAGCATTTGATCCATTTACATTCAAGGTAATTATTGATATGTATGTTCCTATTCCCATTTTCTCAAATGTTTTGGGTTTGTTATTGTAGGTGCTTTCCTTCTCTTGTGTTTCTTGCCTAGAGAAGTTCCTTTAGCATTTGTTGTAAAGCTGGTTTGGTGGTGCTGAACTCTCTCAGCTTTTGCTTGTCTGTAACGGTTTTAATTTCTCCATCACATCTGAATGAGATCCTTGCTGGGTAGAGTAATCTTGGCTGTAGGTTTTTCTCCTTCATCACTTTAGATATATCCTGCCACTCCCTTCTGGCTTGCAGAGTTTCTGCGAAAAGATCAGCTGTTAACCTTATGGGGATTCCCTTGTGTGTTATTTGTTGTTTTTCCCTTGTTGCTTTTAATATGTTTTCTTTATATTTAAGTTTTGACAGTTTGACTAATATGTGTCTTGGCGTGTTTCTCCTTGGATTTATCCTGTATGGGACTCTCTGTGCTTCCAGGACTTGATTAACTATTTCCCTTCCCATATTAGGCAAGTTTTCAACTATAATCTCTTCAAATATTTTCTCAGTCCCTTTCTTTTTCTCTTATTCTTCTGGGACCCCTATAATTCGAATGTTGGTGCGTTTAATGTTGTCCCAGAGGTCTCTGAGACTGTCCTCAGTTCTTTTCATTCTTTTTTCTTTATCCAGCTCTGCAGTAGTTGTTTCCACCATTTTATCTTTCAGGTCACTTATCCTTTCTTCTGCCTCAGTTATTCTGCTATTGATCCCATCTAGAGTATTTTTCATTTCATTTATTGTGTTTTTCATCGTTGCTTGGTTCCTCTTTAGTTCTTCTACGTACTTGTTAAATGTTTCTTGCATTTTGTCTATTCTATTTCCAAGATTTTGGATCATCCTTACTATCATTATTCTGAATTCTTTTTCAGGTAGACTACCTATTTCCTCTTCATTTGTTAGGTCTGGTGTGTTTTGACCCTGCTCGTTCATTTGCTGTGTGTTTTTCTGTCTTCTCATTTTGCTTATCTTACTGTGTTTGGGGTCTCCTTTTCACAGGCTGCAAGTTGGTAGTTCCTGTTGTTTTTGGTATCTGTCCCCAGTGGCTAAGGTTGGTTCAGTGCGTTGTGTAGGCTTCCTGGTGGAGGGAACTAGTGCCTGAGTTCTGGTGGATGAGGCTGGATCTTGTCTTTCTGGTGTGCACGTCCACGTCTGGTGGTGTATTTTGGGGTGTCTGTGGCCTTATTATGATTTTAGGCAGCCTCTCTGCTAATGGATGGGGCTGTGTTCCCATCTTGCTAGTTGTTTGGAAAAGGGTGTCCAGCACTGTAGGTTGCTGGTCGTTGAGTGAAGCTGGGTCTTGATATTGAGATGGCGATCTCTGAGAGATTTTCACCATTTGGTGTTTCGTGGAGCTGGGAGGTCTCTTGTGGACCAGTGTCCTGAAGTTGGCTCTCCCACCTCAGAGGCATGGCCCTGATGCCTGCCTGGAGCACCAAGAGCCTTTAATCCACATGACTCAGAGTAAAAGGGAGAAAAAATAGAAAGAAAGAAGGAAAGAAAGAGGATATAATATAGTGAAGTAAAATAAAGCTATTATAAAGCAAAGCTATACAGGCAAAATCTCACCCAGAAGCATATACATATACACTCACAAAAAAAGGAAAAGGGGAAAAATTAATATATCCTGCTCCCAAAGTCCACCTCCTGAATTTGGGATAATTCGTTGTCTATGCAGGTATTCAACAGATGCAGGCACATCAAGTTGTTTGTGGAGTTTTAATCTGCTGCTTCTGAGGCTGCTGGGAGAGATTTCCCTTTCTCTTCTTTGTTCGCACAGCTCCTAGGGTTCAGCTTTGGATTTGGCCCCGCCTCTGCGTGTAGGTCGCCTGAGGGTGTCTGTTCCCCGCCCAGACAGAACGGGGTTAAAGGAGCAGCTGCTTCGGGGACTCTGGCTCACTCAGGCTGGGAGGAGGGAGGGGTACAGAGGAGGCGGGGCGAGCCTGCAGTGGCAGAGGCTGGCGTGACGTTTCACCAGCCTGAGGCGCCCTGTGCATTCTCCCAGGAAAGTTGTCCCCGGATCACGGGACCCTGTCAGTGGCAGGCTGCACAGGCTTCTGGGAGGGGTGGTATGGAGAGTGACCTGTGCTCGCACACAGGCTTTTTGGTGGTGGCAGCAGCAGCCTTAGCGTCTCATGCCTGTCTCTGGGGTCTGCGCTGATCGCCGCGGCTCGCGCCCATCTCTGGGGTCTGCGTTGATCGCTGCGGCTTGCGCCCATCTCTGGAGTTCGTTTAGGTGTTGCTCTGAATCCCCTCTCCTTGCGTGCTGCGAAACAAAGAGGCTAGAAAAAGTCTCTTGCCTCTTCGGCAGCTGCAGAGTTTTTCCCGGACTCACTCCCGGCTAGCTGTGGTGCACTAACACCTTCAGGCTGTGTTCACACCACTAACCCCGTCCTCTCCCTGCGATCCAACTGCAGCCCGAGCCTCAGCTCCCAGCCCCGCCCGCCCTGGCGGGTGAGCAGACAAGCCTCTCAGGCTGCTGAGTGCTGCTCGGCGCCAAGCCTCTGTGCGGGAATCTCTCCGCTTTGCCCTCTGCAGCCCTGTGGCTGCACTCTCCTCCGTGGCTCCGAAGCTTCCCCCCTCTGCCACCCGCAGTCTCTGCCCGCAAAGGGTCTCCCTAGTGTGTGGAAACCTTTCCTCCTTCACGGTTCCCTCCCACTGGTGCAGGTCCCGCCCCTATTCTTTTGTCTCTGTTATTTCTTTTTTCTTTTGCCCTACCCAAGTACGTGGGGAGTTTCTTGCCTTTTGGGAGGTCTGACATTTTCTGCCAGCGTTCAGTGGGTGTTCTGTAGGAGCAGTTCCACGTGTAGCTGTATTTCTACTGTATCTGTGGGAAGGAAGGTGATCTCCATGCCTTACTCTTCCGCCATCTTCTCTCTAATCCTCCTCTTTCTTATTGTTAGGTTCTCTCAAATATATTGTGACCTTTGCATGACTTATTTATGAATGAAGGATCAGCTGTATTATTAGAGATGTCTTCCACTATTTCTCTTTGAGAGGATCAGACCTGGGCTTTGGGAATATTGGTAGGACAGGTCAACAGGCAGGTAGGCCTGTTTCACTTTAGGGTTTGCTGTTGCCAAGCAGAGTCAGCTGTCCTTTCCACACCATCAGGCCAAAATGGGGAGGGATTTTCTCTGAGGTGACTGCCAAAAGTAGAAACACACTTAAGGGGCTATATGAGACTTGCAGGTAAGATAAATAGGTAAAGCTTCCTGGTAATTGCCTCTAATCAGCTCCATTGGATCGTTTCTAGAACAGAATGTGGTTATAATATGAACAGATATTCTTTTTTATTCCAAGAACTATGCAAAATTCAGATATTTATATATAATTTCCTGATTGCTAAACAGTGAGTCAATCTTTTTAAAATTCTTCATAGTGAAATGAAACATGCTTTAGGGCCATGAGTATGTGACTTCTGCTTTAACACAGTGCCCCATATACATTGGCATAACACATGTAGAAAATAACAATACTTGCTGGCACATTGTGGTAAACAGACTGAGACTACTCAGCCTGGCCTGGGGCCTTTGGCCCCACTCAGCTTCCCCAAGAGCTGAGAGGATCAGTATCTCAAGACACACATAGCTAGAGTGACTGTATTCATGGGTTTGTCCTCAATAGTCTCAGTTTATACCTGTTGTCCCAGTGATCTGTTTTGAATGATAGTCATATTGTTACCCTACCCATAACCTAATCAAGGCACACAATGGTTGGGGAATCCTGAGAGTTTGTTTCCTGGGGGCTAGTTCCATTTCTTTAGAGAGAAATTCTATGTTGGCTTTGTGTAAACTCTGTTGCTGAACATGAAAGGAAAATGGGGGAGGCACAGCTAAAATTGAGTGACTTTTTCATGAACTGTTCTTAATTAAATACTTTGATTTCTGTTCCACCACACTTCTCCATTTCCATAACTGCCTACCCTGAGATTAAATTGCTAAGAGCTCAGCCATAAGAAAATCTCTCAACCCTACTGCATCATTTTTCTGTGTACTTTCTGGGTGATACCGTCCTTAACTCTGATCATTCACAAATAAAATCCCATCTGCTTTCTCTATCACATAAATGTTATAAATCATGAGCTTGCTGATGTGTCACTCATGTCTCAGCACCTATAGTGAATAGATTTCTTCTTGAATTTTTTACTGTAATTTTAATGGAATTTGAGTATGGAGGGAAGAGAAATGTGGATGCTCAATTCAACATCTTGATCCTAAAGCTTTTACTACTCTTTCTTATTGACCCAATTGAAATTGGAAAAATAGTCCCTGTATTCTCTTTTCTGCCTTATTCTTTTGGTATGATTTTGCATGTTTAATAAGGACAGAACTTCTGACTGTATGGTTGTTATCTGTTTGAAATTGAACCAAGCTTTATCAAGATTATGTTCCAATGCAGTCAGAGATCTCGTCTGATCTTGTCATGTGGCAGAGAAGTTATCCTGCCAGTCAGACCCCAGGAGTTGCCAGGCTATCCAGATAAATTAAGATAACAGCAGAAGTCACATATCTATCATCTGTGTAATGTAACTTCTATGCTGTTTAATGTCAGTTCTCTCCTTGAATCCTGGCCAGAGATAATATTGAGACTGTGTAACTGAGTAGAACCCTATGGAGCCTTCCTGGGGCAGACTCTTTCCCTCATGTCCTCTGCTTTAGCTCCTCTCTGAAGTACCAAGATAACAGTATATAATACACATTTCCTAAGTTGTTTTATAGATGCTAAAACCCCCACCTAATAGAAGTTAACTACTTGATGACCACGAGCACACAGTCTCCAGACATACTGGACCCTGAGGACTGATAATGTTAACACCTGTGACACCACTCTGTTACCTCACTATCAACCAATCAGAGACTTTTGCATGAGCTGATCACACACCCTGCATCTTCTCTCCCTCACCTGGCCTTTAAAAATACTTCCCTGAAACCCACCGGGGAGTATGGGTCTTTTGAGTATTAGCTGCCCAAGACTCCTTGTCTGGCACCTTACAATAAATGCTGTGCTTTCCCCTTCACCACAACATGGTGTCAGTAGTTTGGCTTTACTGTGAGCGGGTGAGCAAACCCGAGTTTGGTTTAGAGTACCAACTGGATCTATTAATTAGTTTGCTCTTTTTATTTGCCTTTCAAGGTAGATTTTAAGTAAAATATTTTTTTTTATTTTTTATGAAACTTATATAAGGAATTTATTGCCTTATAAAGTAATCTCAAAAACAACAAAAATGGAAGAATATTAAAGTATATATGGCAGAACAAAATATTAAGAACTCTATATCAATTATGAGACTATTTTTAAAAGTTAATAGTGCCCCTACCCTGAAATGCTTTAAAGTGGGAGCCCCAAATAGACATTATTGAATAGATTAGCAGCAAAGTGTCAGTGACATGTTATAATCAGTGCTTGCCAGTGTTTTTGAAATTAGGAGTGAGACAAGAGGAAAGGCTTAGAAAACTCTAATTTAAGCAACAAGCCTTTGCTCATCTTTAATAAGCTGCTTCCTTTCTTGCCTGAGAGTTTCCTAGGAAATAAGCTGCCTGTGACGCAGTCGGGGCAACATCAGTGGCTTTATCTTTTTGCCTCCTGCTTCAGTTGAACAGGCAGCACACAAACCTGTGATATTAGTCAATAATTTAATTTTGTTATCTAGATTGGGGACTTTACCCTGTGAAACTAAACTAAATCCTGTAAAAGACCATATCATTAATCACCTACAGACACTGCAGAACAACCAAGTGCATGGCCAGGGGAAAGTCAGACTTAGGGAAAATTCAGGGGGTAAAGCAGGAAGAGTACATTTTGTTTCAATTTTTAGAGGCCAGTTACTACGGAGGTGATTTTAAGCGCCTTCTTGCTCAGCTATTGAAAGATATATTTTTATTGCTCCTTCCCTGAATCAAAATTATCACTGGGTTTAACACTGCAGCATCACACACTATATATAATTGTGTCTTCTGTGAATGGATGGAAAGTGATGCCACCCAAAGGGGAGGAAGATGTCCAGTAGGACTTTGTATTTTTGGTTACTATTTAATAATTTTTTAAAATTAAGAAAGATGATTGAACCCTGGATATAACACATTATTCAAAGACATAAAACAAGGCATATATGAGTGGATATTAAAAGACATATTCTCACCAAATCATTTTTGGGAATTTACTCAGAGGGAATCAGTTGGAGTCCCACCTCTGCCTTTTACTGATAGCACAAACTTGGCTCTGTCAACCCTTGTGGGGTTTAGACTTCCCATCTGCAGACAGGGATGGTGATACCAGCCCTGCCAAGTCACAGACTTCCTGTGAGCAACTCATAAGAAAATAAATCTTAAAATCCTCTGGAAATCACTGAGGTACCATTGAATATGAGACAGTAGTATTAATAATTTTATACGTTTTGTCTTAAAACTTGACAGCTAAAAAGTGTGTTAATCCTGTGTCAGATAAGCTGTTAACATATAGGTGTTTTCCTTTGCAATTTAAGCTGGTTGATCTGTTAGTTATCTCAGTTGAAACTGAGCACAGATGTCTGTAAGAAATTGATTATCTAATCCAAATTTCTTCTATAACTGATCAGTTGGATTGCATAAGATTAGCAGAGCTGGGAAATATTTAATAATAGAATTCTGATATTGGTAGGAGTTGAGTTCTTTGGTTATATCATATTTTAGTCTGAAAAGTCTTGATTTTTTTTTTACTTGCATGTGATTTTTTTTTCTTATAGATGGTTTTCTGCCTCAAAGGAAATTACAAACTAATTTTCTGTCTTCTACCAACATTCTGGTCCTCTTTTAGTTTGAATCCTACACTTTGAACTTGTGAAACTGTAGTTTACATCATATGGTGAGAAAGCAATTGGCCTCGAGTTATCTGCTGTGTCCAGTTCTGACAAATGTGTAGTGTTGCATCAAGCTTCTAGGTAATTTAGGTTTCCTGTGACTAACCAATACCACTACTGCAACTAACTTTAAAACATTTCTCCCAATTAGCTTTTTATAGCTCCCTCCTACATTTGTTACTAAGAAAAAAATTTAGGCAACTATCACAACATCTCGAGTCATGAGGTATGTGTCTCATTAGAAGTTCTTGAATTTCAAAGGAAGCTTCAGGGTAAATCCATACATACAATTCTTCCTGAAGCTTATCAGGCTGAAAAAGTAAAAACCACTTACTCAGCTTTTGAGCTTTGCATTCCCATTTCCACAGTCTAAACACAATTGGTGTGAGGTTAACTGTAGAAATCACAGAGGAAAGAGGAATTCAGTGAGACTTCTGTCCAGCCTCTTTGCTGATTTAATGAGAAGATGGAGCTCTGGAGAGATAAACTGGCTTTCTTAAAGTTACACAGCTGGCCCTTGGGTGCAGAACTGGGGTCAGAATGCAGGTCTTCAGTACAGAGAAATGCCTTTTCCACTACTTCATGGAGCCTACCTAAATTCTTTACTGCTTCATGTGCCTCACTATAAGAAAGCTCAGAAAATGCAAGACTTTTGCCTGTTTGAGTACTTCATTTCCTGAAAAAGTCTATTTGACTACTATGGAAATGTTGATCAGTGGAGATGTAACAAAGTATGCTTCCTGCTGTAAAATTTAGGCTTTCTTTGAAGTCCAAACACACATGGAAAAACATAATCAAACCTTTCTAACTGTTACCAAATTGAATTATAGGAAAAGAAAACTTTTTCACCTCAATGAACAGCTATGTGGAAGTGTCAACTTGAAAATAAATTTGTTAATTTATGAAAAGCAAATTAATTTCTCCTGCTTCTCAGAACTGACTTCTTTAACCTCTGTGTTAAGTGTCTCTTATTGCTGGGTAGAATAAAGAATCTGATGATTTGTTTAAGAGTAAGAAGAATTACCCATGACCTTGCTTAGTACATAAGTTCTTGCTTAGAACTAATGAGTTTTTGGTTAACAAGGACTTTTTTCCTTTCTAATGAATATATCTACAATTATGAGAGCAAAATAGACCTCAGTCAATGGAAAGTGGTGAATAACTCCTGAGCAGTGAAGTCTTTAATAGTCCTCAGCTTTTTATTTACCATTTAGTTATGGATCAGGCCCACAGAAATTTGGGCATAAGAACTTTTCTAAATATATTGAAGGATTATTTGGAAGGTAATTTTTACTTCTACTTCTCTAGAAAGGATAGATTAATAATGTGGGAATGCTTTTCTAGTTTAAAGATTAATACTAAGAGGTTACTTGAAGCTAACTGCAATAAATTTGAAATCACAGAATAATCTCATGTGATGAAAACATCATAGTACAGTGGAAAGAGTAATGAATTTAGAATCAAAGCAACTGATTCAACCTCTCATTGATTGAGACATCAAAGGAAAGTTATATAAGGTTCTCATTTGTTCAAAGTGAGGTAAAAATTCTTATCTACAGAGTTGTTCAGACAATTGCATGAGAGATTTTTTTTATGAAAAGAAATAACAAGGCCTAGTGCATAGGCAATCAATAAAAGAAAAATTATTCTAATATAAAAAATTAACTAAATGTAAGATAAAGTAAGGAAAGATCAAGGGTTAAGATAAAGTAGGTAGTGATGACAAACATTCAACTTTATTTTTTATTCCTCAGAATATTTTAACATTCTGTTTTAATGAAGTTCTACTAAGGTTAAAACTAATAATGTGATTATTTTTCATTAACCAAGTTAGTGTCTATTAAATTTTGTCTTTAATTAATGTCCTAGCCTGTAGGAGTGCTATAAGAGTGCTGACTCAAGCAGATCAAAAGGAAAAGATTGAGAGCTGAAGTAAGAAATGAAGGTCATTTAACCTATGTCATGTTCAGGTATACATAATTGGTAACAGTGATCAAATGTCTAAAATCTTTCTTCAAAAGAAACCTAGGGGCTTCCCTGGTGGCGCAGTGGTTGAGAATCTGCCTGCTAATGCAGGGGACACGGGTTCGAGCCCTGGTCTGGGAAGATCCCACATGCCACGGAGCAGCTGGGCCCGTGAGCCACAATTGCTGAGCCTGCGCGTCTGGAGCCTGTGCCCCGCGACGGGAGGGGCCGCGATAGAGAAAGGCCCGCGCACCGCGATGAAGAGCGGTCCCCGCACCGCGATGAAGAGTGGCCCCCGCTTGCCGCAACTGGAGAAAGCCCTCGCACGAACCGAAGACCCAACACAGCCAAAAATAAATAAATAAATAAATAAATAAATAAGAAAATCCTTAAAAAAAAAAAAAAAAAAAAAAGAAACCTAAAATAGTTATCTAGAAATAAAATGTCAAAAAATTCTTCTTTAAAAAATATGAAAATTAAAGCTCAGAAAATTAAGAGAACTTTAAAAGAAAATTAAGCTCATAAAACCAACATTGGTACAACTCAGCTAACATCAAAAACTGATCTGCCATTATCCAGGGTGCCTTTTTGGCAGAGTTCCTTTGCAACAAAAGCATGTTGAATGCAGTGAACCAGATAGCTGACCCCATATGTGTTGCATATGCTCCAGCAATAGAATTTGTAATGGCCTCTTTCCTTAATAGATCAATTCTAAACATGTATGCTTAAATGCCACACCTCCAATACAAATTTACCTTTTATTATTTCCAGCATAAATTCTTTACTCCTGTCAAGACTGTCTTCTGGCATGAATCTCATTCATTCCTCCCTGTTCCTCTTTGCACAATTCTCTTTGCTACCTGTCTACCTAAGAAAAGTTATACTTTCCAGCTCTTCTATTACATTTTTTGGCTTACTCCAGGCTTTTCTACTTTTCTAATCTTCTCTTTTAGCCCCAGTCCTATAGCACTTTCTATCTGTTACAGACATTTTGGTACATGATTATCTTCTGACCAAAGGATTTAATATTTGTGTATGTGTGTGTATATATATATATCTCTTTACTCACCATCAAATACATTGAGGGCAGGAATCCATTTCATATATTTTACCAATACTTACTAAATTATTTTTATTGAACTGAATAAACAGTTGTGTCTCAAAAGGTTGGATATTTATTATTATTATTATTAATTTATTTATTTAGGCTGCTCCGGGTCTTTGTTGCGGTATGTGCGGTCTTTGTTATGGCATGCGGGGATCTTTTTTTTTTTTTTTTTTTTTTGTGGCATATGGACTTCTTAGTTGGGGGATGCATGCGGGATCTAGTTCCCCAAACAGGAATGGAACCTGTGGGGCTCCCTGCATTGAGAGCACGGAGTCTTATCCATTGGACCACCAGGGAAGTCCCCTGGATATTTATTATTGTATTTCTACCCTTATTTATTCCCCAAATTTCTAATATTTGAAAAATGAGTCAACATGAAGTAATAAATAAGTTTTCTGTCAGAAATTGGAAATGAGAATCTTCTCACCTCTTATTGGAAGTAACTGTACCATTAGAAAATAAAGATTTAATACTGGCTCTGTTTCTTCTTTTCTTTTTGCTTCCCTCTCTTCTATCCTCTTTCTATTCCATCTGTCATGTTATATTTATTATCCACTTACTTGTAGCAGGCACTATGCTAGGCAATTTATATGTGTATCTCCCTTGTTTTCTCCATTTTCCACATAACATCAATAAGTCTCTAACATTCTCTGAACCTTGATTGTTCCACCTGTAAAATGGAAACCATAATATCTTGCAAAGTTATGCAAGGATTACATGAGATCATGTCACTCCTTGCACTCAATCTATAAAGTACCATCATCTAACTTATTATAGTCTTCCTTGCTTATAAGATCTTTTACTTGAAGGACAAATCAAGATGCCATAAAACTGCAGGCACCTAGTTATTGAAACCTTTCTCTTTGTTATTTCAAAATTCCAGAAAGATTTCTAAATGTGATTTTTAACTTATGTCAACTAACTATTATAAGGATTTAGTATTTTGCATACAGAGACACAGCAATGTCATTTTGCAAAATTAAATGCTGCATGTCAAGAGTGAAGATACACTTAAGCCTATACTAAGGATACACCCTGCAGAAGTGACATGCTTATCTTTGTATTTTGAGATTCCATAAGAACATAGGTAGGTCAAAGGGAATTTAAAATAAAAATCTAGAATCCACTTTTTTCTCTTGCATTTTTAAATATTATATTGATTTTTTAAATACAGTTCTTATGAAGGGTTTGAATCTGAGGGCATAAGAGACTTTTGGTTTTTAGATTTTCCACCAATTTCACAATCACAGCAGACTCAGGTGGAGTAATCCCTGTGTTTAACACTTGAAAAGAAGATCTTTACCTCTTAGAAGAGTGATTGGTAATGCCCTTATTGCAGTTGTATTTGAGTCAAATTCCCAAGAGCAGTGTAAGAGTCCAGGCTGCTGCACAAATACAGGATTTTTCTTATTTTTTTATAAGCAACAGACATTTGATTTTGTAAACAGTCTCAAATTGTTATTATTTTCAAAATTTCATAACGTTGATAAATGAAAAGAAAAACTGTCATATTTCAGAACAAAAAATTACTAACTTCATGATTTAGGAAAAGAACGTGAACTGAAAATCCAGTGTTTTTGTTTCCTGTCTCTGTCCCTACATTTTACATGTGTGGTGGGGGCAGGTTACTTCTCCTCTCTGAGCTTCAGTTTTGTCTTTAATAAAACTGGAAAGATACTTTGTAAGGATTCAGTTGTGCCTTCCAATTGAATTTGGGTTTCACTAAAATGTCTCATGTTAAAATGGATCATTTGAAAAGCTCCTATAATATTTATATTTTGCTAGTGTCAACAGTAATGGTTGTCCAAAAATAATGATATTTGGATCTATCTTATTTTCAATCTCTGCCCAGAAAAATATAAGCCAAAGGAATGTTAAGACATTGAGAACTTTGCTTTTCTATTCTTGAGTATGGCAATATAGTGTTCTGGAGACAAAAATTTATCAGTTTCTGTGAGAGTCAGGTCTAATTTAAGTCTCATTCAACTTACACAATGACTTTGACCAAAGATTTGTAACGTTGTATCCGTGGATGAGTTTTAGACCCTTTGTGAACCTCCTCACCCTTATATTTACTTTACATTTTCTGAGAGGCAGGATCCATGATTTTTATCAGACAATCAAAGGATCTCTGAGCCAAATGTTGTTAAAAATACTATTTCCTTAGGTTTTCAAAGTTATAGATTGCCTAGGAACTTCAGAAAGTGTCAGTCAAAATACTAAGTTTAACAAAACTATCATAAAATAATTGAAGGAACACAGAGTTGTAATTTTCCAGAACATGGATATTGGTAACATTATTCCTCAGAGATGTTTTAATATTAAATATAAGGAGATGTTTTGTACTGAGTGGAGAGTGAGCAAGTTAACACAGAAGGTAGACCTACAGCTGACCACAAAATTAATGATCAGGAACAGAACACTTTTGCAAAACTGGGAAAGGATTCCAAAGTCTGTCATAAGTTTGAAAAAGAGGCTGGTCTTTTTCATTGTTAAACTCCCTTATTTTGCCTAAAATATTATCATGGGAGATTTATTCTTTTATTGAGAAGGCTGGCTTCTGAAAAATCTATATTAAAATACATACTTCTGAAGGGGACCTTCAAGATGGCAGAGGAGTAAGATGTGGAGATCACCTGCCTCCCCACAAATACATCAGAAATACATCTACATGTGGAACAACTCCTACAGAACACCTACTGAACACTGACAGAAGATTTCAGACGTCTCAAAAGGCAAGAAACTCCCCCACGTACCTGGGTAGGGCAAAAGAAAAAAGAAAAAACAGAGAAAAAAGAATAAGGATGGGACTTGACCCTCGGGGAGGGACCTGTGAAGGAGGAAAAGTTTCCACACACTAGGAAGCTCCTTCACTGGCAGAGACAGGGGGTGGCTGGGGGGCCAGCTTCGGAGCCATGGAGGAGAGCACAGCAACAGGGGTGCAGAGGGCAAAGCAGAGAGATTCCCACACAGAGAATCAGTGCCAACCAGCATTCACTAGCATGAGAGGGTTCTCTGCTCACCCACTGGGGTGGGTTGGGGCTGGGAGCTGAGACTCAGGCTTCTGAGGTCAGATCCCAGGGAGAGGACTGGGGTTGGCTGTGTGAACACAACCTGTAGGGATCTAGTGCACCACAGCTAGACAGGAGGGAGTTCGGGAAAAAGACTGGACCTGCCTAAGAGGCCCTTGTTTTGGGGTGCCGGAAGAGAGGGGTTTCAGAGCACTGCCTAAACGAGCTCCAGAGACGGGCGTGAGCTGCGGCTATCAGCACAGACCCAGAGATGGGCATGAAACGCGAAGGCTGCTGCTGCAGCCATCAAGAAGCCTGTGTGCAAGCACAGGTCACTATCCACACCTCCCCTCCCGAGAGACTGTGCAGCCCACCACGGCCAGGGTCCCATGATCCAGAGACAACTTTCCCAGGAGAACACATGGTGTGCCTCAGGCTGTTGTAACACCATGCCGGACTCTGCCACCACAGGCTCGCCCAGAATTCCGTACCCCTCCTTCCCCCCAGCCTGAGTGAGCCAGAGCTTGCTATTCAGCTGCTCCTTTAACACCGTCCTGTCTGAGTAAAGAACAGACGCCCTCAGGTGTCCTACACACAGAAGTAGGGTCAAATCCAAAGCTGAACCCCAGGAGCTGTGTGAACAAAGAAGAGAAACGAAAATCTCTCCCAGCAGCCTCAGAAGCGGCAGATTAAACCCCCACAATCAACTTGATGTACCCTGCATCTGTGGAACACCTGAATAGAAAACGAATCACCCCAAAATTGAGGCAGTAGACTTTGGGAGCAATGATATATGTATTTTTTTTTCCTTTTTCTCTTTTGTGTGAGTGTGTATGTGTATGCTTTTTTTTGTGATTTTTGTCTGCATAGCTTCACTTTTACCACTTGTCCTAGGGTCCTGTCTGTTCAGTTTATTTTGTTTGGTTTTTTTTAGTATACTTTTAGCTCTTGTTATCATTAGTGGATTTGTTTATTTTACTTTCGTTGCTCTCTTCTTTCTTTCTTTTCTTTTTTTTATTACTTTTTAATTTTAAAAATTATTAAAAATTATTTTTTATTGTTTTATTTCAATAACTTTAATTAATTAATTAATTAATTAATTTCTCTATTTTTTTTCTGAGCCCTGTGGCTTAAGGATCTAGGTGCTCTGACCGGGTGTCAGCCTGTGCCTCTGAGGTGGGAGAGCCGAGTTCAGGACACTGGCCCACCAGAGACCTCCCGGCTCCATGTAATATCAAATGGCGAAAGCTCTCCCAGAGATCTCCATCTCAATTCTACGACCAAGCTCCACTCAACGACCAGCAAGCTATAGTGCTGGACACCCTATGCCAAACAACTAGCAAGAGAGGAATACAACCTCACCCATTAGCAGAGAGGCTGCCTAAAAATCATAGTAAGGTCATAGGCACCCCAAAGCACACCATCAAGTACGGTCGTGCTCACAAAAAAGACAAGATCAAGCCTCATCCACCAGAAGACAGGTACCTGTCCACTCCAACAAGAAGCCTACACAACCCACTGAACCATCCTTAGCCATTGGGGGCAGACACCAAAAGCAACGGGAGCTATGAACCTGGAGCCTGCAAAAGGAGACCCAAAACACATTAAGTTAAGCAAAATGAGAAGACAGAGAAACACACAGCAGATGAAGGAACAAGGTAAAATCCCACAAGACCAAACAAATGAAGAGGAAATAGGCAGTCTACCTGAAAAAGAATTCAGAGTAATGATATTAAAGATGATCAAAAATCTTGGAAATAGAATGGAGAGAATATAAGAAATGATGAACAATGACCAAGAAGAACTAAAGAGCAAACAAACAAAGATGAAAAACACAATAAATGAAATTAAAAATTCTCTAGAAGGAATCAATATCAGAATAACTGAGGCAGAAACAGATAAGTGACCTGGAAGATAAAATAGTGTAAATAACTTCTGCAGAGTAGAATAAAGAAAAAAGAAAGAAAAGAATTGAGGACAGTCCCAGAGACCTCGGGAACAACATTAAATACACCAACATTTGAATTATAGGGGTCCCAGAAGAAGAAGAGAAAAAGAAAGGGTTGAGAAAATATTTGAAGAGATTATAGTTGAAAACTTCCCTAATATGGAAAAGGAAATAGTTAATCAACTCCAGGAAGTGCAGAGAGTCCCAAATAGGATAAATCCACAGAGAAACACGTCAAGACACATATTACTTAAACTAACAAAAATTCAATACAAAGAAAAAATATTAAAAGCAGCAAAGGAAAAACAAGTAACATACAAGGGAATCCCCATAAGGTTAACAGCTGATCTTTCAGCAGAAAATCTACAAGCGAGAAGGGAATAGCAGGACATATTTAAAGTGATAAAAGGGAAAAAACTACAACCAAGAGTACTCTATCCAGCAAGGATCTCATTCAGATTTGATGGAGAAATTAAAATATTTACAAACAAGCAAAAGCTAAGAGAATACAACACTACCAAACCAGCTTTACAACAAATGTTAAAGGAACTTCTCTAGGCAGAAAACATAACAGAAGGAAAAGATCTACAATAACAAACCCAAAACAATTAAGAAAATGGTAATAGGAACATACGTATCAATAATTACCTTAAAAGTAAATGGATTAAATGCTCCCACGAAAAGATATAGACTGCCTGAATGGATACAAAAACAAGACCCATATATATATTGTCTACAAGAGACCCATTTCAGACCTAGGGACACATACAGACTGAAAGTGAGAGGATGGAAAAAGATACTCAATGCAAGTGGAAATCAAAAGAAAGCTGGAGTAGCAATTCTCACATCAGAAAAAAATAGACTTTAAAATAAAGAATGTTACAAGAGAAAAAGAAGGACACTACATGATGATCAAGGGATCAATCCAAGGAGAAGATATAACAATTGTAAATATTTATGCACGCTACATAAGAGCACCTCAATACGTAAGGCAAAAATTAACAGCCATAAAAGGGGAAATCAACAGTAACACAATCATAGTGGGGGACATTAACACCACACTTTCACCAATGGACAGATCATCCAAAATGAAAATAAATAAGGAAACAGAAGCTTTAAATGATACATTAAACAAGTTGGACTTAATTGATACTTATAGGACATTGCATCCAAAAACAACAGAATACACTTTCTTCTCAAGTGCTCATGGAACATTCTCTATGGTAGATCATATCTTGGTTCACAAATCAAGCCTTGGTAAATTTAAATTTGAAATCATATCAAGTATCATTTCCGACCACAACACTATGAGACTAGATATTAATTACAGGAAAAAATCTGTAAAAATTTCAAACACATGGAGGCCAAACAATAGAGTACTTAATAACCAAGAGATCACTGAAGAAATCAAAGAGGCAATCAAGAAATACCTAGAAGTAAATTACAGTGAAAACACAATGGCCCAAAAGCTATGGCGTGCAGCAAAAGCAGTTCTAAGAGGGAAGTTTATAGCAATACAATCCTACCACAAGAAACAAGAAACATCTCAAATAAAAAACCTAACATTACAACCAAAGCAATTAGAGAAAAAAGAACAAAAAAACTCAAAAGCTAGCAGAAGGAAAGAGATCATAAAGATCAGATCAGAAATAAATGAAAAAAAAAATGAAGGAAACAATAGCAAAGATAAATAGAACTAAAAGCTGGTTCTTTGAGAAGATAAACAAAATTAATAAACCTTTAGCCAGATTTATCAAGAGAAAAAGGGAGAAGACTTAAATCAATAGAATTAGAAATGCAAAAGGAGAACTAACAACTGACACTGAAGAAATACAAAGGATCATGAGCGATTACTACAAGCAACTATATGCCACTAAAATGAACAGCCTGGAAGAAATGAACAAATTCTTAGAAAAGCACAACCTTTCAAGACTGAGCCAGGAAGAAATAGAAAATATAAACAGACCAATCACAAGCACTGAAATTGAAACTGTGATTAAAAATATTCCAACAAACAAAAGCCCAGGACCAGGTGGCTTCACAGGCGAATTCCCTCAAATATTTACAAGAGAGCTAACACCTAACTTTCTCAAACTCTTCCAAAATATAGCAGAGGGTGGAACACTCCCAAACTCATTGTTCAAGACCACCATCAACCGGATACCAAAACCAGACAAAGATGTCACAAAGAAAGAAAACTACAGGCCAATACCCCTGATGAACATAGATGCAAAAATCCTCAACAAAATACTAGCAAACAGAATCCAACAGCACATTAAAATGCTCATACACCATGATCAAGTGGGGTTTATCCCAGGAATGCAAGGATTCTTCAATATATGCAAATCAATCAATGTGATACACCATATTAACAAATTGAAGAATAAAAACAATATGATCATCTCAATACATGCAGAAAAAGCTTTTGGCAAAATTCAACACCCAATTATGATAAACACTCTCCAGAAAGTAGGCATAGAGGGAACTTTCCTCAACATAATAAAGGCCATATATGACAAACCCACAGCCAACATCATTCTCAATGGTGAAAAACTGAAACCATTTCCACTAAGATCAGGAACAAGACAAGTTTGCCCATTCTCACCACTATTATTCAACATAGCTTTGGAATTTTTAGCCACAGCAATCAAAGAAAAAAAGGAAATAACGGGAATCCAAATCTGAAAGAAGAAGTAAAGCTGTCACTGTTTGCAGATGACATGATACTCTACATAAAGAATCCTAAAGACTCTACCAGAAAACTACTAGAGCTAATTAATGAATTTGGTAAAGTTGCAGGATCCAAAATTAATGCACAGAAATCTCTTGCATTCCTATACACTAATGATGAAAAACCTGAAAGCGAAATTAAGGAAACACTCCCGTTTACCACTGCAACAAAAAGAATACAATACCTAGGAATAAACCTACCTAAAGAGACAAAAGACCTGTATGCAGAAAACTATAAGACACTGATGCAAGAAATTAAAGAGGATACAAACAGATAGAGAGATATACCATGTTCTTGGATTGGAAGAATCACCATTGTGAAAATGACTATACCACCCAAAGCAATCTACAGATTCAATGCATTCCCTACTAACCTACCAATGTCATTTTTTCACAGAACTAGAACAAAAAATGTCACAATTTGTATGGAAACACAAAAGACCCCGAATAGCCAAAGCAATCTTGAGAAAGAAAAACAGAGCTGGAGGAATTAGGCTTCTGGAATTCAGACTATACTACAAAGCTACAGTAATCAATACAGCATGGTACTGGCACAAAAACACAAATATAGATTAATGGAACAGGATAGAAAGCCCAGAGATAAACCCACGCACATATGGTCAGCTTATTTTTGATAAAGGAGGCAAGAATATACAATGGAGAAAAGACAGTCTCTTCAATAACTGATGCTGGGAAAACTGGACAGCTAAATGTAAAATAATGAAATTAGAACACTCTGTAACACGATACACAAAAATAAACTCAAAATGGATTAGGGACCTAAATGCAAGGCCAGGCACTTTAACACTCTTAGAGGAAAACATAGGCAGAACACTATGACACAAATTGCAGCAAGGTCCTTTTTGGCCCACCTCCTAGAGGAATGGAAATAAAAATTAACAAATGGGACCTAATGAAACTTAAAAGGTTTTGCACAGCAAAGCAAACCATAAACAAGACCAAAAGACAACCCTCAGTATGGGAGAAAATATTTGCAAAGGAAGCAACTGACAAAGGATGAATCTCCAAAATTTATAAGCAGCTCATGCAACTCAATATCAAAAAAACAATCAACCCAATCCATAAATGGGCAGAAGAGCTAAATAGACATTTCTCCAAAGAAGATATACAGATTGCCAAGAAACACATGAAAGAATGCTAATCAACATCACTAATCATTAAAGAATGGAAATCAAAACTACAATGAGGTATCACCTCACACCAGTCAGAATGGCCATCATCAAAAAATCTACAAACAATAAATGCTGGGGAGGGTGTGGATAAAAGGACACTCTCTTGCACTGTTGGTGGGAATGTAAATTGATACAGCCACTATGGAGAACAGTATGGAGGTTCCTTAAAAAACTAAAAATAGAACTACCATATGACCCAGCAATCCCACTACTGAGCATATACCCTGAGAAAACCATAATTCAAAAAGAGTCATGTACCACAATGTTCATTGCAGCTCTATTTACAATAGCCAGGACATGGAAGCAACCTAAGCATCCATCGACAGATGAATGTATAAAGAAGATGTGACACATATATACAATGGAATATTACTCATCTATAAAAAAACCAAAATTGAGTCATTTGTCGTGAGGTGGATGGACCACAGAGTGAAGTAGGTCAGAAAGAGAAAAACGAATACCGTATGCTAACACATATATATGGAATCTAAGAAAAAAAAAAATGGTTATGAAGAACCTAGGGGCAGGACAGGAATAAAGATGCAGATGTAGAGAATGGACTTGTGGATATAGGGATTGGGAAGTGTAAGCTGGGACGAAGTGAGAGTGGCATGGACTTATATACACTACCAAATGTAAAATAGATAGCTAGTGGGAAGTAGCCGCATAGCAGAGGGAGATTAGCTGGGTGCTTTGTGACCACCTAGAGGGGTGAGAGAGAGAGGGTGGGAGGGAGACACAGGAGGGAGGATATATAGGGATATATGTATATGTATAGCTGATTCACTTTGTTATAAAGCAGAAAGTAACACACCATTATAAAGCAATTATACTCCAATAAAGATGTTTAAAAAAAAAAAAAAAATATATATATATATATATATATATATATATATATATATATATATATTTATTTATATTTCTGTAGAAATGATCCTTAAAAATCTGTTCTGGGAGGTCTGTCCTAAATATGTATTTATCACATACATATTATCAAATGTCTTCTGTCTTAAAAAAGAGAAGAGTCTAAATGAGATGAAATATTTACACAAATAAATTGAAATCAGTGTGTAAAGTGGTAAGTGTCATAGAAAATCATAGATTAACATAGGCATAGAGAGGAAGAAAAAATTACTACCTACGTTGTCAGTGGGGTTGAGGTTTTAAGAGTACGAATAGAATGTGGGAGGTATTGGTCAAAGGGTACAAAATTTCAGTTATTATATGAATAAGTTCTGGGGATCTAATGTACAGCATGGTGACTACAGTTAATAGTACTGTAGAAATTTCCTATGAGAGTAGATCTTTAGTTTTCTCACTACACTGAAAAAAAAAGATAATTATGTGAGGTTATGGATGTGTTAATTAACTTCATTGTAGTAATCATTTCACAATGTATATCAAATATTCACATTGTACACTTTAAATATACACAGTCTTATTTGTCAATTATACCTCAATGAAACAGGTGGAAAAAAAGAGTGGGAAGAGAAAACTTAAGAGGATAGACAGAAAGGATTCTGTACAGGAACCCGCACACAAACTGGCTTTTGAAAGATACAAAGTATTTGCATATGTTGATATTGGGTAAAAGGGCCTTTCCGGAAAAGAAACCATTGTATTTAGAAATATTGAGACAGGAAATTTGTGATATATATGGAATATGGTACCTGTGACACAGGATATACAAAGGAAACAGCTGAAAGTAATGAAGGTTCTCAAGACCATAGGCAGAAAATCTCTTAAGGTAAGGAGCTTTTTACTCCTTCTTGAAGATTTTCCATATAGTTTCCTTTGGGTGTCTTAATGACTTTATGTCACCGTAGTTCACCCACATGGGCATTCTATTCATAGCTTCTTTGGCAACAACCCAGACAACCATTTCCTCTCAAGAAAATACAGAGCTATTGCCCTCATTTCAGATATTTACTCAACAGTAAGAGAAAACTAAAGGAAAGGTAGTTCAAAAGAAACATCTGTAGATCCTTAAAAGGATAAAGAGGATGAGACTAATGGTCTCTCAAGTTGAATGCTGGCTTGTCCTAGACCTCATTACTTAGGGTTGAGATAAGATTAGAAAAGTTCTAGTTTGGCTGTGGACATTTCACAATTGTGGAACTAAAGATACACAGTTCTTTTCTCCTTCAACGTTGCCGTACGGTATAAATATGAAATACAAGTATTCCCTCAAAGGTTCACCACTGGCTTTGCCTCACAAATCAGGCCATTTGCTTTAGCATGAAAAAAGTAAACTATGAAGTCTAGGGAGGCAAATCATTTAGTGTCATTGAATTGTTGGTTAAGGTATGGTGACTGTCATATATATTTTTCACTTTGTTATTTTTAAAAATATTTATTATTTATTTATTTCTTTGGCTGTGCTGGGTCTTAGTTGCAGCATGCGGGATATTTAGTTGCGGCATGCATGTTCTTCAGTTGCCGCATGTGGGATCTTTTAATCGTAGCATACAGGCTCTTAGTTGCACCATGCGGGATCTAGTTCCCTGACCAGGAATCAAAACCAGGCCTCCCGCTTTGGGAGCATGGAGTCTTAACCACTGGACCACCAGGGAAATTCCTCACTTTGTTATTTTTTACCTATATAACTACACCTTTTATGAAGGGAATAATTAAGAGATGAATTTGGAAAATAGGACACCAATCTATGAAGTGAGGTGAAGGTAAGGTCTTAAGACTACAGTAAGTCAACTTACATTTTCTCCATTAATAAGTGAAAATGATCTTTTCATATTAATTATTTCTTATATAATTATTCAACATAGCAAAAAAATACCCAACATATAACTATATAATCAAAATTAATCTGCTTTATTAATATAAATACCCACATTTTGGAAGTAGGGACAGAAGAAACTCTAAGTGAGGGTCTGTGGTGGTCCATTAGTTGTCTTGCAGATATAGATGTTTTCTCACTCTCCAAAGGTTGTGTAGGCCATTATTGTGGATTGGATCCAGTAGGTGGGGCCTCACCAGAGAAAAATTTGGAGCAGAGATTCAACCTTCAAGTGTTGGGAGAGCAAAGAGATAACATGTACCCACAGTGAGAGCAAGTAACATCATGCTATAAAAGCTCAGCTTTTATATTTCTAATATCTTGGTCCTAGATATGTTTACTGCACATACTAACAATGCTACCTCCACCCAAATGGCTGTAAGTTTTACTTATATAGTGCAGTGGCAAAAATTGGCTTGCTCAGGGTATGTAAGATACAATGACAGTTTCTTTCTCAGTAATTGGTTTACATTTGTATGCCAGAGAATGATACTTACTTGAATTTGTACATTGTACAAAAGTTATGGAAAGCAAGTTTGTCTTTTCACCCACAGACCTACATGGTACTCTGCAAGCGTGAATCTTCATTGGTTTTTAGTATATGGTTAAAAGTTGGATGGCTTTCCCTGGTGGCACAGTGGTTGAGAATCTGCCTGCCAATGCAGGGGACACAGGTTCGAGCCCTGGTCTGGGAAGATCCCACATGCCGCGGAGCAACTAGGCCTGTGAGCCACAATTACTGAGCCTGCGCGTCTGGAGCCTGTGCTCCACAACAAGAGAGGCCACGATAATGAGAGGCCCGCGCACCGCGATGAAGAGTGACCCCCACTTGCCGCAACTAGAGAAAGTCCTCGCACAGAAATGAAGACCCAACACAGCCATAAATAAATAAATTAAAAAAAAAAAAGTTGGAGATACACATTGGGATTGCCAGTATTACCAGTTGCTTGTGAGTGAATTTTTAATGAGATCCCGATCGGAGGATGTGAACACATGATTGAAATTCAAATAGTTTATGAGAAATAGGCTAACATATGCAGAATGAGGCTGGAAAAGACAACACAATTTTGTTCAGAGAGTTCCCAGACAGTCATAATACATTAATTCAAGACTTATTTTCTACTAGCTTGGATGCATATTTATAAGGTCTTTCCTTTTTCCTATTTTTTTTTTTTTGGTCATTAGTGGATGAAATAAAAGTTTTATTCAATCTTGATTGGACTCAGAACTGGGAAAGAGTGATGGTATCTGATAGGGGAAGAAGAAAGCAGTTAGAGTCTCCAGCTGTGTGTCCTCAGTTTATTTAGGATTCAGTGTCTGTAGGATCTTTTTTTACTTTTCCCTTAGAGAATGTCTTAAAATATGTCATAGGATGATTTGGCCATCAAGTTCAAGAACTTGATGAATTTAGAGTGTATGTGGAGACACATTTTTACCGTGAAGCATTTTGTGAAAGATCTTGGTTTGTAGAGAGCTTTCTATTGCAGTCCGTTAGTAATTCCCCATAGAAATCACACAAATTAGGCCAGAACTTTTCCTCCCTGTTGGTCAAAGAAGGAATTAATGTAGAGATGATAGAGTGTCAGATTAGTAACAAAGAAAGAAAACTTTCAAATCATATGTAGTTTCCCATCTGTTGCTTGTTTCCTGAGTTCTACTTCCTTTCTTTCAAAAGTCCCTATAAAATATACATATGGGTTAAAAATAATTAATTATAATTCTCCTTTCAATTGCTATAGCAATAGCGGTTCCTTAATGCATCGTGTGTTCCTTCATGCCCTTCTGAATTAATTTAGCACAAAGCAGCTCAATTTTACAAATGAAGTCCCTTGAAAATAGATGTCAGATATTATTATAGAGATGTTACGTGTCCATATGAGAATATCTATAAACTTACTGAGGGTCCATGGTCTTGTGACTATGATTAGTAGAGACCTCTCCTCCACTATGTCCCTCTTCCCAACTGTGCATATCCTATTTTAAGAGCAACCACTGGGAGTCCAGATTAAGAAATACATAGAATAATATTCAAAACACTTTTTTGTAACTTTACACCAAAAGACAGATTCAGAATATCTGTACTCTGCCCCCTCCATGCACACTTTATTGTCTCTTGAATCTCTTTTTTCTGATTATGCCTTAAGGTGAAAATAGGAATGTAAAATGATTTTATTTTAAATGATTTCAAAGTCTTGAAAAGCAAAGATTATTACAGTTGGCAGTTAATGTAACTGTAGTACGTAAATGATAGGTAATCTCATCATTCTAGAAAATAAACATCTTTCTTCGATTGCTAGATTTGTTTCTACAGTCACTTGTAATTACATTAGTATGTGAAATAGAATATATTTTAATAAAATAAAACATTTCAGATGTTTACATATTTATAGATAATGATTTATTAGTTTAAAACTTCAGTAAGCTAATAAATTAGTAAATTTTTCTTTTTTTAGGGAAAAATACTTTAAATTTTGTCAAAAACATAATCAAAATCTTTGATGTTACTTATTAGCATATGAGAAAATTAACATAATGAACAAAGGCTTGTATTATTTCTCTCTGGTATTGACCATTTGGATTTATTCATCTAAATTTTAGTCCAACTCAGTCATCTTCATTGAAACAAAATGGAACCTGGTAATAGAGCTCTAGCTTTTCTATATAGCTTAAGGAATTCAATCCATTGTGTTGACAATGTTACTGTATCAGTCAGGGTTCAATCAGAAAAGCAGAACCATTAGGTATATATTTGTTATAGTGATTTGATCTTATGCATATGTGTGAACTAGTTAGCCCTCCAAATATCCTATAAGAATCTCTGTAAGGGTCACCCTAACTGGAAATGTACAAGAAAGTAATTCTAGCAAATTTAGTTCAACCTAGCCAAGTTGACACATGACAAAGCCACCATGTGTGGTTTGAGATTTAAATCCTCCCTTTAAACCATTCGGAATTTTAAAAATATGTGAAATGCCTCAATCTACCACAAACTTCTTAAAATTTATTTTTTAATGTGGTTTTTAGAATTAATTATCAATAATACAAATTGGGAAATGATATAACCTTTGCCAAACAAAATATTGTCTTTCAAAAATATTGGTCAATAAGCCATATATTAATATAAATCACATGTATATGCCTTGCTATTATTAGGAAATGTAATATAATGATTTAAGATCTTTGAGATATGATAGTTGAAGGAGTTTAAATGCTGGCTCTCTAAGCTGCTAATTGAGTGAACCTAACCTCTTTTTCCTTCTATACAAAATGGGACAATCATAATTATCTCCTAGGATTACTAGGAGGTTAGTTGAGATAATTTATGTGATGCCCTTAGCATAGTGCCTGGGACACAGTAATTGTTTAATAAATTATAACCATAATTATCATTAACCATTACTTTGTAAACATTTTTTATGCTTTTATTTGGAAAAAAGAAATTGATAGTTTTGCCTTATTTTGTTCAAATGAAATTTCTGACAGCACTCTGCCAAAAGGTGAACACTGAGATGCTAAGATGCATTTTTGATATTTCACTGATTTTTCAAATCTATGAATTTTGAATTCCCAGTGCTAAAATAAGCTTTCTGCTGTCACACAGGGCTGATTTATTTTGAAGCCAATGGGCAGCAGAAGAAAGCAACTGGTAAGTGGAGAAGCAGGTGGAACTCAGATGGCTATTTCCCAACACACACTTTTCTTGTCCTTGTTATTCCTGTGCAAAGCCACCTTATTTGATGATGACCAAGAGCATGAAGCCAAATAATAAGCAAATTCAATTAGGGAAGATGGATGAAATTTCCTTAGGTAGGACTGACTCTTTTTTCATTCTCCAGGCTGAAGATATGGTAATTGTTTGTAGTGGGAAATATAACTGGTCCTCTGTATCCATAGATGCAGATATAAGGGACTTGGACATTCCCAGGTTTTGGTATCCTTGAGGGTGTCCTGGAACCAATCCAGGATACCAAGGGATGACTTTAATAAAAGCAAGGAAAATTATTCTGACTCTACACTGTAAAATGAGTGAAAAAGGCAATTTGTAATCCACATTGGGTTTGTTTCATCTGCCTGGTGAAGAAACATGGAGCTTTTAAGCCATAAGGATGAACTTAAATTTCTCTCCTTTCTGCCAACAGTATCTATTTTAGGAAAGCAATTCTATTCTGGGAAAACAAATCTAAAATTTGATTTGGATGAAAATAAATTTAATAAAACTTATTCTTACATTAAGGCATTCTAAAAGCATGGGCTTGTACCACATAAAGGAGATAGTGATGAGGAGAGAATTTTATCCCTTACTACTCAGCAACTCTCATCAAGCATTTCTAAAAACTATTTAAAAATATAGGATGAATTCAATGGTATTTAAGAGGTAGTGGAATTTATTAAACTTGGAATCAGAGGATCAAAGTTTGAGCTACAGTTCTGCCCCCTGCTATTTTTCAACCTGTTACTAATTGTTTACAATCTTGGACTACGGATTCCTTCACTATAAAATAAGGATGATAATATTTATTCTGTTATCACATAATGCCATTGGGAATATTAAATATTATAATCAAATGTTACACTGGTATGTACTGCCATGTATATAGAGACAGTAGCAACAGTACATACCCTACTACTAAATTAACAATAGTTTAGTCTCTACCACTAAACTAACGATTAAGGAAAAAAAAATAGAACTAAGGAGCAGGAACGTGCCTCAAAGTTAATATTTGAATTTACTTCAGGGAATATTTTTTGTTACATCAGCATTAATTTCTTATGGCTAATGGATTTAATGTTCTTTATTTAATATTATTTGTATGTATTATATACTATGTATATAATGTTACTTATAATAATATGTTGCTTATAGTGATATTGCTTCATATTTCAGGGCTTAGATGCCTAGAGAATTCTGAAACATTATATGATAGGTTGGCTGTTCTGATGCATGAGGAATGTTTCTTGACATATATTTCAACTTATGGTACAGGGGTGCTGGTACACATAATTTCAACTACTGTGGAACAATAAAAAACATATTTCTTATGTATTCTATACTGCTTCCTATTGTTCAGTGTGATTTCACTTTTTCATTTTTGTTTTAGCCTTACCACCGGTCTGAGCTCCATGCTCTCCATGGCTCTGGTTTGTAGATCTTCAAGCATATCTTCTTCTCAGCGCTTGTATCCTGGTTGCTCCCTTCTCCGTTTTCTTCACTGACTTTTAGAGAAGGTATTTGCTGTGCTATTCAGAAGGTGGAAATAACAAATTCACCACTTATTACAAGGTGAGAATGAACAAAAATGGATTTAAAGGGTAACAGCAGAGACTAACATTAAATGTGGTTGTACAAGAATCACTTGGCTAAGGGCCAGAAGATTTAGCTAATAAGGTATTTGGTGTGCACCAAAGATGAGACAAGCTTTACATCTGGAGATTGAGTTACAGTGGATAGACCTAGTCCCTGCTCCCCAAGAGCTCATAGTGTAGTGTAGTAATTCTCAAATCTAATTCTGCACCAATCATCCAGAGACCCTTTAAAATCCAGATGCCTGGGTTCCACACTCAGAAATTCTGATTGAACTATTCTGAATGAATAAATCTAGGGTGAAGAGAACACCTAGTTTTAAAATCTCCCCACATGATTTTAATGTTCAGTCAGATTTGAGAATCATGATTCTAATCAGTTCTGGTTTTAGTCTTTTATGTGCAACAAAATCAGAAAAGTCACAAACTCTCCTTTTTGACTCTGTGTTCCCATCTGTAAAACATAGATATCATGAGCTCTTCATTCATTCATGTCATAAATAAGCATATATGAAATTCATATTGTGTGTTAGACATTATAATAGGCTCAAAGGGAGACATGAGTCACAGTATCCACTGTAAAGGAGTTCAGAGGAAGAAAAATTTAAAAGTGCAGACCTGAATAACTTTTGACACCAACTTATTATACACAGCATACAGGAACTTTGTGATAATTGAGTGACAAAATAAGTACTTGCACCTGAACAGTTGAAAACTTCTGGCAAAAAATTACGTGGTTGTGCTGACAAGTCTCCCTTCAATTTAATCTCCAAACACACTACCCTATCTGGTAATCCCACTAAATATCCTAAACTGGTGTATTTACAATTCCCCTCATAGAGACTATTACTTCACACTTTCCTTTCTAATATCACCAACACCACCCCACCAAAATTTCAGCAGTTTTGTGTCTTACTATTTTACAGAGAAAAGAGAAAAATAAAATAAAGAGTAGAAGCAATCTAAAAAAAAATACATTGTTTCCCAAGTACCAAGTCTGTCAATTTACCTGCATACATGCCCATATGTTTTGCATTTCTTTTGTTAAGATTTTTTTTCTGCTCACATTTAACTATAACAACTCTTCATGTGCTCTAAATCCACCTGCTCTCTCAGCGATGGGAACACATCAGTTGTTTCCAGGCTCAACTGCATTGTCAATTTATCCTTCTCTACTAGGTCCTTCCCATCAAAAAACCTGCATTAATAACACCAAATTTAGCAAATCTAAACAATGTCTTAGGAACCCACATTCTCTTATAGCTATTAACTTTTCTCTTTTTTTCAACCTCTGTGGTTAAATTTATTCCTAGGTATAATATTTTATTATTTTTTATGTGATTTTATTTATTTATTTATTTATTTATTTTTTAACATCTTTATTGCAGTATAATTGTTTTACAATGGTGTGTTAGTTTCAGCTTTATAACAAAGTGAATCAGCTATACATATACATATATCCCCAAAGCTCCTCCCTCTTGTGTCTCCCTCCCATCCTCCCTATCCCACCCCTCTAGGTGGTCACAAAGCATCAAGCTGATCTTGCCATGCTATGCAACTTCTTCCCACTAGCTATCTATTTTACATTTGGTAGTGTGCATATGTCCATGCCAGTCTCTCACTTCATCCCACCTTATGCTTCCCCCTCCCCGTGTCCTGAAATCCATTCTCTATGTCTACATCTTTATACATGTCCTGCCCCTAGGTTCTTCAGAACCTTTTTTTTTTTTTTTTTTTTTTTTTTAGATTCCATATATGTGTGTTAGCATATGGTATTTGTTTTTCTCTTTCTGACTTACTTCACTCAGTATGACAGTCTCTAGGTCCATCCACCTCACTACAAATAACTCAAATTCGTTTCTTTTTATGGCTGAGTAATATTCCACTGTATATACGTGCCACATCTTCTTTATCCATTCATCTGTTGATGGACACTTAGGTTGCTTCCATGTCCTGGCTATTGTAAACAAAGCTGCAATGAACATTGTGGTACATGACTCTTTTTGAATTATGGTTTTCTCAGGGTATATGCCCAGTAGTGGGATTGCTGGGTGCTATAGTAGTTCTAATTTTCGTTTTTTAAGGAACCTCCATACTCTTCTCCATAGTGGCTGTATCAATGTACATTCCCACCAACAGTGCAAGAGAGTGTCCTTTTCTCCACACCCTCCCCAGCATTTATTGTTTGTAGAGTTTTTGATGATGGCCATTCTGACTGGTGTGAGGTGATACTTCACTGTAGTTTTGATTTGCATTACTCTAATGATTAGTGATGTTGAGCATGCTTACATGTGTTTGTTGGCAATCTGTATATCTTCTTTGGAGAAATGTCTATTTAGGGCTTCTGCCCATTTTTGGATTCAGGTGTTTGTTTTTTTGATATTGAGCTGCATGAGCTGCTTGCAAATTTTGGAGATTAATCCTTTGTCAGTGGCTTCATTTGCAAATAGTTTTTCCCATTCTGAGGGTTGTCTTTTCATCTTGTTTATGGTTTCCTTTGCTGTGCAAAAGCTTTTAAGTTTCATTAGGTCCCATTTGTTTATTTGTGTTTTTATTTCCATTTCTCTAAGAGGTGGGTTAAAAAGGATCTTGTTGTGATTTATGTCATAGAGTGTTCTGCCTATGTTTTCCGCTAAGAGTTTGATAGTGTCCTGCCTTACATTTAGGTCTTTAATCCATTTTGAGTTTATTTTTGTGTATCATGTTAGGGAGTGTTCTAATTTCATTCCTTACATGTAGCTGTCCAGTTTTCCCAGCACCACTTATTAAAGAGGCTGTCTTTTCTCCATTGTGTATTCTTGCCTCCTTTATCAAAAATAAGGTGACCATATGTGTGTGGGTTTATCTCCGAGCTTTCTATCCTGTTCCATTGATCTATATTTATGTTTTTGTGCCAGTACCATACTGTCTTGATTACTGTAGCTTTGTAGTGTAGTCTGAATTTCAGGAGCCTGATTCCTCCAGCTCCGTTTTTCTTTCTCAAGATTGCATTGGCTCTTCAGGGTCTTTTGTGTTTCCTTAGAAGTTGTGGAATTGTTTGTTCTACTTCTGTGAAAAATTACATTGGTAGTTTGATATGGATTGCATTGAATCTGTAGATTGCCTTGCGCAGTATAGTCATTTTCACAATGTTGATTCTTCCAATACAAGAACATGGATTATCTCTCCATCTGTTTGTATCATCTTTAATTTCTTTCATCAGTATCTTACAATTTTCTGCATACAGGTCTTTTGTCTCCTTAGGTAGGTTTATTCCTAGTTATTTTATTCTTTTTGTTGCAATAGTAAATGTGAGTGTTTACTTAATTTTTCTTTCAGATTTTTCATCATTAGTGTACAGGAATGCAAGAGATTTCTGTGCATTAATTTTGTATCCTGCTACTTTACCAGATTAATTGATTAGCTCGAGTTGTTTTCTGGTAGCATGTTTAGGATTCTTTACGTATAGTATCATGCCATCTGCCAACAGAGATGTTTTACTTCTTCTTTTCCGATTTGGATTCCTTTTATTTATTTTTTCTCTGATTGCTGTGGTTAAAACTTCCAAAACTATGTTAAATAATAGTGGTGAGCGTGAACAACCTTGTCTTGTTCCTGATCTTACAGGAAATAGTTTCAGGTTTTCACCATTGAGAATGATGTTGGCTGTGGGTTTGTCATATATGGCCTTCATTATGTTGAGGTAATGCATACTTTCTGGAGGATTTTTATCATAAATGTGTGTTGAATTGTGTTGAAAGCTTTTTCTGCATCTATTGAGATGATCATATGGTTTTTCTCCTTCAATTTGTTAATATGGTTTATCACATTGATTGATTTCCATATATTGAAGTATCCTTGCATTCTTGGAATAAACCCCACTTGATCATGGTGTATGATCCTTTTAATGTGCTGTTGGATTCTGTTTGCTAGTAGTTTGTTAAGGATATTCACATCTATGTTCATCATCGATATTGGCCTGTAATTTTCTTTCTTTGTGATACCTTTGTCTGGTTTTCGTATCAAGATGATGGTGTCCTCGTAGAATGAGTTTGGGAGTGTTCCCCCCTTTGCTATGTTTTGGAAGAGTTTGAGAAGGATGGTGTTAGCTCTTCTGTAAATGTGTGATAGAATTCGTCTGTGAAGTCACCTGCGTTTTTTTTTGTTGTTGTTGGAAGATTTGTTTGGGTTTTTTGTTGTTGTTGTTGGAAGATTTTTCATCACAGTCTCAATTTCAGTGCTTGTGATTGGTCTGTTTATATTTTTTATCTCTTCCTGGTTCAGTCTGAAAAGTTGTGCTTTTCTAAGAATTTGTCCATTTCTTCCAGTTTGTCCAATTTATTGGCATATAGTTTCTTCTAGTAATCTCTCATGATCCTTTGTATTTCTGCAGTGTCAGTTGTTAATTCTCCTTTTGCATTTCTAATTCTATTGATTTGAATCTTCTCCCTTTTTTTCTTGATGAGTCTGGCTGATGGTTTATCAATTTTATTCATCTTCTCAAAGAACCATCTTTTAGTTTTGTTGATCTTTGCTATTGTTTCTTTCATTTCTTTTTCATTATTTCTGGTCTGATTTTTTTTTTTTTTTATAGCTACTTTATTTATTTATTTTATTTATTTTTGGCTGTGTTGGGTCTTCGGTTCATGCTAGGGCTTTCTCTGGTTACGGCAAGTGGGGACCACTCTTCATCGCGGTGCGGGGACCGCTCTTCATCGCGGTGCGCGGGCCTTTCACTATCGTGGCCCCTCCCGTTGCGGGGCACAGGCTCCAGACGCGCAGGCTCAGTAGTTGTGGCTCACGGGCCCAGCTGCTCCGTGGCATGTGGGATCTTCCCAGACCAGGGCTCGAACCCGTGTCCCCTGCATTAGCAGGCAGATTCTCAACCACTGCGCCACCAGGGAAGCCCTCTGGTCTGATTTTTATGATTTCTTTCCTTTGCTAACTTTGGGGGTTTTTTTGTTCTTCTTTCTCTAATTGCTTTAAGTGTAAGCTTAGGTTGTTCATTTGAGATGCTTCTTGTTTCTTGAGGTAGGATTGTATTGCTATAAACTTCCCTCTTAGAACTGCTTTTGCTGCATGCCATAGACTTTGGGTAGTCGTGTTTTCATTGTAATTTGTTTCTAGGTATTTTTTGATTTCCTCTTTGATTTCTTCAGTGATCTCTTGGTTACTTAGTAGTTTACAGTTTAGCTTCCATGTATTTGTATTTTTTTACACATTTTTTCCTGTAATTGATATCTAGTCTCATAGTGTTGTGGTCAGAAAAGATACTTGATATGATTTCAGTTTTCTTAAATTTACCAAGGCTTGATTTGTGACCCAAGTTATGATCTAACCAGGAGAAAATCCATGAGCACTTGAGAAGAAAGTATATTCTGTTTTTTTTTTTGGGTGGAATGTCCTATAAATATCAATTTAAGTCCAACTTGGTTAATGTATCATTTAAAGCTTGTGTTTCCTTATTTCATTTCATTTTGGATGATCTGTCCATTGGTGAAAGTGGGGTGTTAATGTCACCTACTATGATTGTGTAACTGTCAATTTCCCCTTTTATGGCTGTTAGCATTTGCCTTATGTGTTGAGGTGCTCGTATATTGGGTGCATAAATATTTACAATTGTTATATCTTCTTCTTGGATTGATCCCTTGATCATTATGTAGTGTCCTTCTTTATATCTTGTAATAGACTTTATTTTAGTCTATTTTGTCTGCTATGACAATTGTTACCCCAGCTTTCTTTTGATTTCTATTTGCATGGAATATCTATTTCCATCCCCTCACTTTCAGTCTGTATGTGTCCCTAGGTCTGAAGTGGGTCTCTTGTAGACAACATATATACAGGGTCTTGTGTTTGTATCCATTCAGCCAGTCTATGTCTTTTGGTGGGGTCAATTAAGCCATTTATATTTAAGATAGTTATCGATATGCATGTTCTTATTACCATTTTCTTAATTTTGAGGGGTTTGTTATTATAGGTCTTTTCCTTCTCTTGTGTTTCCTGCCTAGAGTAGTTCCTTTAGCATTTGTTGTAAAGCTGGTTTGGTGGTGCTGAATTCTCTTAGCTTTTGCTTGTCTGTAACGGTTTTAATTTCTCTGTCGAATCTGGATGAGATTCTTGCTGGGTAGAGTAATCTTGGTTGTAGGTTTTTCCCTTTCATCACTTTAAATATGTCCTGCCACTCTGTTGGCTTGCAGAGTTTCTATTGAAAGATCAGCTGTTAACCTTATGGGGATTCCCTTGTATGTTATTTGTTGTTTTTCCCTTGCTGCTTTTAATACTTTTTCTTTGTGTATAATTTTTGATAGTTTGATTAATATGTGTCTTGGCATGTTTTTTCTTGGATTATCCTGTATGGGACTCTCTGCACTTCCTGGACTGCATTAACCATTTCCTTTACCATATTAGGGAAGTTTTCAACTATAATCTCTTCAAGTATTTTCTGAGTCCCTTTCTTTTTATCTTCTTCTTCTGGGACCCCTATAATTAGAATGTTGGTGTATTTAATGTTGTCCCAGAGTTCTCTGATACTGTTGTCAATTCTTTTCATTCTTTTTTCTCTATTCTGCTCTGTGGTAGTTATTTCCACTATTTAATTTCCAGGTCACTTATCCATTCTTCTGCGTCAGTTATTCTGCTATTGATTCTTTCTAGAGAATATTTAATTTCATTTATTGTGTTGTTCATCATTGTTTGTTTGCTCTTTAGTTCTTCTAGGTCCTTGTTAAACGTTTTTGTATTTTTTTCATTCTATATCGAAGATTTTGGATCATATTTACTATCATTACTCTGAATTCTTTTTCTATTTCCTTTTCATTTGTTTGGCCTGGTGGGTTTTTACCTTGTTCCTTCATCTACTGTGTATTTCTTTTTCTTCTCATTTTGCTTAACTTACTGTGTTTGGGGTCTCCTTTTCACAGGCTGCATGTTTGTAGTTCCCATTGTTTTTGGTGTCTGCCCCCAGTGGCTAAGGTTGGTTCAATGGGTTGTGTAGGCTTCCTGGTGGAGGGGACTGGTGCCTGTGTTCTGGTGGATGAGACTGGATCTTGTGTTTCTGGTGGGCAGGACCGAGTCCAGTGGTGTGTTTTGTGGTGTCTGTGACCTTAGAATGATTTTAGGCAGCCTCTCTGCTAATGGGTGGTTTTGTGTTCCTGTCTTGCTAGTTGGTTGGCATACGGTGTCCAGCACTGTAGTTTGCTGGTCGTTGAGTGGAGCTGGGTCTTTGCATTGAGATGGATTTCTCTAGGAGAGCTTTCACCTTTTGACATTATGTGGAGTTTGGTGGTCGCCTGTGGCCCAATGTCCTGAACTTGGCTCTCCCCCATCAGAGAGACAGGCCTGACACCTGGCCAGAGCACGAAGACCCAGTCAGCCACACGGCTCAGAAGAAAAGGGAGAAAAAAAGAAGTAAAGAAAAAAAAAGTAAAAGTAAAATATTTTTAAATTATTAAAAATAAGAAAAGTTTATAAAGTAATAAAAAAAAAAGAAATAAAAAACTGACAGACAGAAACCTAGGACAAATAGTAAAAGCAAAGCTATAGATCAAAATCACAAAAAGAAGCATACACTTACAGACTCACCAAAAGAGAAAAATGAAAAACTATATATATATCTATACATTAAAAAATAAAGGGAGATAGCAATCAAATCAATAAGTAAATCTACCAATGATAATAAACTCTAGATACTAAAGTAACATAAACATAAGACCAGAAACAAATTAGGTGCAGAAACCAAACCCCAAGGTTACAGTTGCTCCTAAAGTCTACCGCCTCAATTTTGGGATGATTCGTTGTCTATTCAGGTATTCCAATGATGCTGTGTACATCAAGTTGATTGTGGAGATTTAATCCACTGCTCCTGAGGCTGCTGGGAGATATTTCCCTTTCTCTTTGTTCACAAAGCTTCTGGGTTCAGGTTTGGATTTGACCCTATCTCTGCGTGTAGGTTGCCTGAGGGCATCTGTTCCCTACCCAGACAGGCCGGGGTTAAAGTAGCAGCTGATTAGGGAAGTCTGGCTCACTCAGGTCGGTGGGGAGGGAGGGGTACGGAATGTGGGGTGAGCCTGCCGCTGCAGAGGCTGGAGTGACGTTGCAACAGCCTGAAGTGCGCCATGTGTTCTCCTGGGGAAATTGTCCCTGGATCACGGGACCCTGGCTGTGGTGGGCTGCAAGGCTCCCGGGAGGGGAGGTGTGGATAGTGACCTGTGCTTGCACACAGGCTTCTTGGTGGCTGCAGCAGCAGCCTTAGCATTTCATGCTCATCTCTGGTGTCCACGCTGATATCTGCGGCTTGCACCCATCTCTGGAGCCCGTTTAGGCAGTGCTCTGAATACCCTCTCTCCTCCGGCACACCAAAACAATGGTCTCTTATGTCTTAGGCAGGTCCAGACTTTTTCCTTGACTCCCTCTTGGCTAGCTGTGGCTCACTAGCCCCCTTCAGTCTGTGTCCACACAGCCAACCCCAGCAAGAACCTCCAGAATGACAGGAAACCACACATTTGGGGGTGATAAGTGTCCTGGAGGCAGAAAAAGAAAGGTGGGAAAAGGTAGGAATCGCCAGCATCTGAATGTAACCTTTTGCTCATTATGCTCTCATTATGATAAAATTAACCTTGGAGATAAGAAGTACCTATCATGCACTGATGCCATGACACTTCCAATCAAAACTAAATAAGGATAAAAACCATCCCTCCCCTCGAGAAAGTGGAGCTGGGTTGAAAATTAGGGAATATGACCCCCATACCCCTCCTTCCCCAGTGAATATCTCACCCCATCCTGTCCCTCATAAGCAGCATGCCAAGGAAACTAAGGGCAGCTACTCACCTGTCTGCCTGCTTTCCCTGTGAGAGCTTATCCTTGCTTGAATAAATCCTCACTTTACTTTCTTGATCTCCCTGTCTCATTTCTGAATTCTGTCTTCAATGAGACAAGAACCTTACTTTCACGGGGAACACATTTAGGAGTGACATGACATGATTTTAGAAATTTTCTTTAAAATGCTATAGCACCCATCCCCCCCAAAAAAAAGAAAGAAAGAAGAAAAAAGATAAAGATGTGTGGCAAAATAATACCTGTTTATTTTGGTTATGTGGAGGTTATTTTTCTGTCCTCTCCACTTTTATATATGCTTGATAATTTTCATAATATAAAGTTGGGACAAAAGACAACTAAAAAGTTTCATGTTCTTTGCTATGAACCCATATGATTGAATATATCTCTTTCTCTTGTGTTCCCTTGTGTCACTTGTGTCTCCCTTTTGTTTGCTATAGTTCAGTTGCACTAGCCTTCTTTCTCATTCCAAACACTTCAAGCCTGTGTACCCTTTGCTACCTCTGCACTTTACAGAGCTGACTTATTTGTGTATTACTGCCAAAGAGAATTTCCCTAACATCTCCTGCATGTCCACCCACACATGTTCTATTTTTTAAAAATTATGTTACCTAGTTTGTTTACACATTTATTGTTTGTTTTCTTCTACTAAAACTTAAACTTCAAGATGCAGACACCTTGGATCTAAAACACTGTATAGTAGATACTTAATAAATACTTGTAAATAAGAGAACTGGATATTACTATTTACCCCGTTTTAAAACTGATGATGACCAAATGTCACAGTGATGATCCTGAGCTCACCTCCTCCCATGGGCACACCAAAATTACAACTATTTACAGAGCAACTATCTATGAGAATAACTTAAAGACTAGCAGAAATGATTTTTCACAACTAAAGATATAAATAAGGAACCACAATGAGATGGCTAGGAGAGGCAGAGACACAGTATAGTCAAAACCCATACCCCTGGGTGGGCAACCCACAAAATAGAGGGTAATTACAATTGCAGAGGTTCTCCCCAAGGAGCAAGGAGTCCAAGTCCAACATTGGGCTCCCTGGTCTGTGGGTCTTTCACTGGTAAGATGAACCCCCAGAAAGTTTGGCTTTGAGGCTGAGAGAAGGTTAGAAGTTTTTAACAAGAAGTTAGAAAATATAAAGAAGAACCAAACAGAGATGAAAAATACAGTAACTGAAGTTACAAAATACATTAGAAGAAGTCAACAGTACATTAGATGATACCAAGGAATGGGTCAGTAAGCTGGAAGACAGAGTAGTGGAAATTACAGAAGCTGAACAGAAAAATGATAAAAAAAAAAGAGAAAAAAAGAAATGAAGACAGTTTGAGACATTATGGACAACATCAAGCATACTAACATTCACGTTGTAGGGATCCCAGAGGAGAAGAGAGAGATAAAGGGGTAGAGAACATATTTGAAGACATAATAACTGAAACTTCCCAAACCTTAGAAATGAAACAGACATCCAGGTCCAGGAAACACAGACAGTCCTTAACAGAATCAACCCATAGAGGACCATACACATAAGTGAACACACACACACACACAAACACACACATTGTAATTAAAATGGCAAAAATTAAGGAAAAGAGAGGATATTAAAAGCAGCAAGGGGAAAGCAACAAGTGACATACAAGGGAACTCCCATAAAGTTATCAGCTGAATTTTCAGCAGAAACTCTGCAAGACAGAAGGGAGTGACATTATATATTTAAAGTGAAGAAAATGAAAAACTTACAACCAAAAATATTCTATTTGGCAAGGCTTTCATTCAGATTCAATGGAGATATCAAAAGTTTTATAGACAAGCAGAAGCTAAAAGAGTTCAGCACCACCAAATCATCTTTACAAGAAATGTTAAAAGGTCATAACTAAAAATATAAAATTATGAAAGGAAAAATCTCAGTGGTAAAGGCAAATATACAGTAAAGTTAGTAAATGAATGAAGTTTAAAGCTAGTACTAAGGTTAAAAGAAAAAAGTATTAAAATAATCTATATCCACAATAAGTAGTTAAAAGATACACAAAACAAAAAGTGTAAAGTATAATGTCAAAAAACGTAAATGTGGGGGAGGGGGGATAGTAAAAAAGGCAAAGTTGTTAAAATGCATTTGAACTTAAGAGATCAGCAATTTAAAATAATTGTATAGATAGATATAGATAGAGATATATAGATATAAATAGATACATTGCTATATATAAACCTCATGGTAACCACAAATCTATAATAGATACACACACACACAAAGAGAAAGTAATCCAAACATAATGCTAAAGATAGTCATCATATCACAAGAAAATTGAAATCATATCAAGCATATTTTTGATGATAATGAGTAAGACTAGAAATAAACTACATGAAAAAAACTGCAAGAAGCACAAACATACAGAAGCTAAACAATATGATACTAAACAACCAATGGATCACTGAATAATCAAAGAAAAAATTAAAAAATACTTAGAGACAAATGAAAACAATAACACAATGACCCAGATTCTATGGGATGCAGCAAAGCAGTTCTAAGAGAGAAGTTTATAGCTATGCAAGCATACCTCAGGAAAAAATTTAAATCTCACATAAAGGGACAAAGTGAGAGAGTGGCATGGACATATATACACTACCAAATGTAAAATAGATAGCTAGTGGGAAGCAGCCGCATAGCACAGGGAGATCAGCTTGGTGCTTTGTGACCACCTAGAGGAGTGGGATAGGGAGGATGGGAGGGAGACACAAGAGGGACGAGATATGAGGATATATGTATATGTACAGCTGATTCATTTTGTTATAAAGCAGAAACTAACACACCATTGTAAAGCAATTATAGTCCAATAAAGATGTTAAAAAAAAAAGAAGAATTGAGCCTCACATCAAAGGGCACTAGAAAAAGAACAAACAAAACTGAAAGTTAGCAGGATAGAAATTACAAATATCAGAGCAGAAATAAATGAAATAGAAATTTTTTTAAATAGACAAGACCAATGAAACTAAGAGCTGTTTTTTTTGAAAAGATAAATAAAATTGATAAAACTTTAGCCAGACTCATCAAGAAAAAGAGAGTGAGTCCAAATCAATAAAATCAGAAATGAAAAATGAGAAGTTACAAAAGACACATACAAAGGATTATAAGAGATTACTATAAACAATTATATGACAATAAAATGGGCAATCTAGAAAAATGGACAAATTCCTAGAAATGGTCAATCTCCCAAGACTGGGCCAAGAAGAAATAGAAAATATAAACAGAACAATTACAAAATGAGATTTAAGTATTCATCAAAAATCCTAACAAAGTCCAGGATCAGATGGCTTCACAGGTAAGTACTATGAAACTTTTAAGGAAGAGTTAACACCTATCCTTCTCAAACTATTCCCAAAAATTACAGAGAAAGGAACACTTCTGAACTCATTAAATGAGATGAGCACACCCTGATACCAAAACTACACAAAGGTATCACAAAATGAAATTAAAGGAAATATCAAACATGAATATAAATGAAAAATCCTCAACAAAATATTAGCAAACTGAATTCAACAATACATTAAAAGGATCATACACTATGATTAAGTGGGATTTATTCCAAGGATGCAAGAATGGTTCAATATTCACAAAACAATCAATGTGACCACATTAACAAATTGAAGAATAAAAATCATATGATCATCTCAATAGATGTAGAAAAATCTTTTGACAAAATTGAACATAGATTTACGATAAAAACTCTCAATAAAGTGGGTATAGAGTGAATATATATCAATATAAGAAAGACCAAATATGACAAGCCCACAGCTAACATCATACTCAACAGTGAAAACCTGAAAGTATTTCCTCTAAGGTCAGGAACAACACAAGGATGCCCACTCTCATCATTTTATTCAACATAGTATTGGAAGTCCTAGTCACAGCAATCAGACAAGAAAAAGAAATAAACAGGGTCCAAATTGGAAAGGAGGAAGTAAAATTGTCCCTGTTTGCAGATGACATGGTAATATACACAGAAAATCCTAAAGATACCACAAGAAACTGCTAGAACACATTGATGAATTTGGTAAATTTGTAGGATACAAAAATAATATATCCAATAGGTATGTGTTTCATTTCTGTACACTAACAACAAAGTATGAGAAAGAGAAATTAAGAAAACAATGTCATTTACAATTGTATCACAGAGAGTAAAACACCTAGGAATAAATCTAACTAAGGAGTTAAAAGATTTGTATTTACCTTGAAAACCATAAAACATCAATGAAGGAAACTGAAGATGACACAAACAGATGGAAATATAAACCCTGCTCATTAATTGGAAGAATTAATATTTTAAAATGACTCTACTACTCAAGACAATCTACCTATTCAATGCAATTCCTTTTAAAATACTAATGGCATTTTCACAGACTAGAACAAATAATTCTAAAATTTGTATGGAAACAAAAATTTCAAAAAAAAAAAACTCTGAATAGCCAGAACAATCTTAAAGAAAAGAAAAAAAAATATGAGGCATCATGCTACCAGGAGCAAACTTACAATTTTATATGCACAACACAATATGGGAATTTTAAACTGCTTGTTAACTAAAGCATTATGTTGTCTAGTACTGAAGACCCATACTTGTGAACAGTTAACTAGTTTTTTAAAACATCTTTATTGGAGTATAAATGCTTTACAATGGTGTGTTAGTTTCTGCTGTATAACAAAGTGAATCAGCTATACATATACATATATCCCCAAAACTCCTCCCTCTTGCATCTCTCTCCCACCCTCCCTATCCCACCCCTCTAGGTGGACATAAAGCACTGAGCTGATCTCCCTGTGCTATGCAGCTGCTTCCCACTAGCTATCTATTTTACATTTGGTAGTGTACATATGGCCATGCCAATCTCTCACTTCGTCCCAGCTTACCCTTCCCCCTCCCCATGTCCTCAAGTCCATTCTCTACATCTGCATCTTTATTCCTGTCCTGCCCCTAGGTTCTTCAGAACCATTATTATTATTATTATTATTTAGATTCCATATATATGTGTTAGCATACAGTATTTGTTTTTCTCTTTGTGACTTACTTCACTCTGTATGACAGTCTCTAGGTCCATCCACCTCACTACAAATAACTCAGTTTCGTTTCTTTTCATGGCTGAGTAATATTCCATTGTATATATGGTTAACATCGTCTTTATCCATTCATCTGTCAGTGGACACTTAGGTTGCTTCCATGTCCTGGTTATTGCAAATAGAGCTACAATGAATATTGTGGTACATGACTCTTGTTGAATTATGGTTTTCTCAAGGTATATGCCCAGCAGGGAGATTTCTGGGTCATATGGTAGTTCTATTTTTAGTTTTTTAAGAAATCTCCGTACTGTTCTCCATAGTGGCTGTATCAATTTACATTCCCACCAACAGTGCAGGAGGGTTCCCTTTTCTCCACACCCTCTCCAGCATTTATTGTTTGTAGGGTTTTTGATGATGGCCATTCTGACCGGTGTGAGGTGATACCTCATTGTAGTTTTGATTTACGTTTCTCTAATGATTAATGATGTTGAGCATCCTTTCATGTGTTTGTTGGCAATATGTGTATCTTCTTTGGAGAAATATCTATTTAGGTCTTCTGCTCATTTTTGGATTGGGTGGTTTTTTTTTTTTTTTGGATTTAATACTTTTTTAAAACAGGATTTTGGAAATCCCTATATGCCTTCATACTGGTCTGTGGGATTTCAGCTGTGTCAGTGGGCTATAATAGCATAGATGTGCTATAAAAAATGGTTGAATATTTAAGGCAGTATTATATTCCTCATGTAGGTGTACCCCAAACAGTATGGTGGGAATAGAGAGGAATAAGAAAATTAGAAAGTGCAACGATTATCCTGTAACATATATATGTACTTATTTATTTATATATAACATATATATACATATATATGTACACACACATACACGCATAGGTATATAGGTCATGGATGAAACTGGCATCTTTTTTGTGTATTATTTTCTCAGTGTCCAATACAAGAATCATTTTCAGTATCTTTTCTTTTAGGATAATCTGAAACTTACACCAATATTTAAATTTCTATACACAGTCACTTATTAGCTACCTATTATTCTTTGACAATATTTGTCTATTTTCTTATTTTTGAAGACTATGTCTATGTTGCTTTTTTGCACAGGATGTTCAGTATGGTGATATTGACTACACGGAACATCAGTTGGACTTCACATATGATAAAGCCAACTTTGCTGGTCTGCCTGAGTACATTAAGGAACAGAATAATGATGGAATGCACTATGTCATTATTTTAGTAAATTTTTTTGAAGATCAAACAAAAAATACTTGTCCATATTTTCTAAGTGTTTCTGAAATTATATATCACAATTATTTTAGCAAAAAGAATTCTCAACACTATCATACATTGAGGAACATATTTTATGTAATATTTAATGAAAATGTTATATTTTATAAAAAGAAATTATAAGCAAGTCACATTCAATGATACAGAAATGCCATCAAGTGATGAAAGAACTCAGAAACATTAAAAAAATTCTTTCTAAAAGAAAATTTACTTATAGACAGAAGAAAAAATATTTTTGCATAGATTGCCTTGTCTGTCAAGATCTGAAGATTTGGCCATAAATATCCTAAACAAAAACCAAAATATTTATTAAATAAATGCAATGATTCTTAGGTTGAAATAATTTTTTCTCTGCTAGGGTACAACATTATCTTTCACTTAATACATTTATAATATAAAAAGAAAAGTCATCTCCATAACTACTTCTAGCAGCATGAATGTTACTAAATGTTGGTTCACAATGAAATATTTTTCTTATAGCATATAGGATAGATTTAATTTTTTTTAAATAATTGTTCTTTCTATTATCTTAATGAAATGCTAGAAAATGTCATTATGTATAATCCCTATATGACTTAATGATGATGGAGGTTTATGGGCAAAGAGTTTTTTTGTTTTTGTTTTTTCAAAGAATGGCTTATAAATCAAGAAATATTTATATATTTCCTGAGATAATTTAAAAGGAATGTATGAAGAAAAATATTTAAATATAAGTATATTAGTAAAAAGTTTAGCAAGGGAAACAAATTTATTGTTGTGTTAATAAATATTTGTGGAAATAAAAGAATACAGAATATTTTTCCCTTTGAATCATTTTAAGACTTGACTGTTAAGAGGAACAGTGACTTTAAGAATTTACATTGCTTCATTTCATGTTAGAGAAATTTGGGCCCCCATGAAATTAAGTGGCTTATCCAGGCTTTTTGTAGCACTATGAGAGTAGAACCCAAATTTCTTAATTTCCCCATCCAGGGGTTTTCCTGCCAGGCCACAGTCTTATCTCATGTAACGTTGACTGAAAAAATGCACAACATAAAATTTGAGCATTATGTTTTATTCGGCAGACTTACTGAGCACTATAGCCCAGGATACAGCCACTCAGATAGCTCTGAGGGACTTTTCCAGAGAAGTAAGAGAAGAGACAAGATATATAGGAGTTTTTGCTAAAAAAAAAATGTAGTTGAACATCAAAATATTGTTGATAATCACGAAAACAGACATCTCATATTATATATAATTATAGTGCTTTTTTTAAATTAGTAAATTTTATTTTTAGTGCAGTTTTAAGTGTATGGAAAAATTAAGCAAAAAGTATAGAGTTCCCATATATCCCCCCCGCATCTTCCCTATTATTATCCCCTTGCATTTGTTGGTATATTTGTTACAATTGATACACCAATATTGATACATTATTATTAACTAATGTGTATAGTTTTCATTAGGGTTTTACTCTTTGTATTGTACATCTATGAGTTTGAAAATGCATAATGCCATGTTTCCATCATCACAATCTCATACTGAATAGTTTCACTGCCCCCAAAATCCCCTGTGTTTCACCTATTTATCCCTCTCTCCTTTCTTCATGAACCTCTGGCATCCACTGATCTTTTTACTGTTTTTACAGATTTGCCTTTTCCAGATGTCATATAGTTGGAATCATCCTGTAGCCTTTTCAAACTGACTTCTTTCTTTTCTTTTTTCAGGGTTTAAAAAAAAATATTTTTATTACAATTTTTAAAGGTTACACTTCATTTACAGTTATTACAAAATATTGGCTATATTCCCTTTGTTGTATAACACATGTTGTAGAATATTTATCCCCAATAGTTTGTACCTTCTACTCTCCCACCATTATATTGCCCCCCCCCCACCACTGGTAACTACTAGTTTTCTCTCTATATCTGTGAGTCTGCTTTGTTATATTTGTTATATTCACCAGTTTGTTGTATTTTTTAGATTCCACATATAAGTGATATCATACAGTATTTGTCTTTCTCTGTCTGACTTATTTCACTTAGCATAACGTCTAAGTGTCCATCAACAGGTGAATGGATAAAGAAGATGTGGTATATATATACACAATGAAATACTACTCAGCCATAAAAAAGAATGAAATTTTGCCATTTGCAGCAATATGGATGGACTTGGAGGGAATTATGCTAAGTGCTTCTCTATGCATGGGAAAATACAGGAGTCTGGGTTTATTGAAAGATATGTATCTTAACTACCTGGGGCCAGTATCCTGTTTTTCTCCATCTTGAATTCCCCTCAGGGTGCACCTCTGGGGGCAGCTGCAGTGGCTGATGGTTTTATGGCCACAACATCTTTTGTTTACTGAAATGGCAGGTGACATTCTTTGTCCACAATAAAAAGCAACAAACAAATAAATAGGAGAGGTTGTTTGACAAAGTAGAATGTGTATTAGATTTATCTATTTATGTACATTTTCAAATAAAGAAAGTTAGAGATTTTAATTGGAAGAAACTGATTACATTTTTAAATTGACATTTCTTGGGTCTACAATTTGCAGCACTAAACATTAATGGAAATAGGTCATATATTTGTAACTACACTTAATACTATAATTAAGTGGGAACATCTTAATGTATGCAATATAAAACATATTGTTTATATGAATATTAGAGATTCTTACTTCAAAAACTTTGGGAAGTTTACACTTAAACATTAATTATCAGACTATTACCAATTACAATGTTCTTGGGAATTTGTCAGGATGCCTTTTTGACAAAAGATGAACTACAAGGTACTGATAAGCCCTAAGAGTTTGGAAGGGAAATGGAAATTTGGGTCAAAAACTCTAACAGAGTCATGCCAGCTATTGGCAAGGTAAGTACCTTGTAGAAGAATAGATGAAAACCTCCTCTGTATTGTACTGAGTATTTGTTAAACAAGCATGATTCATACGGCATCAGTGAACTGGTATCATCTGAGTTCAGTTCAAAAAAATTGTGTGCAGTTTCTCCAGCTATGTGTACTTCTGAGTATTTGGAACACTGGCCTGGGTAATATGACTTTATAAGAAATCATTAAAGTCCCATAGAATTGGTGATAAATTCAAAGGATATATTAATACACAGTGTAACAGATTCTGAAAAGGCACATTTTAAGAATTATGGCAAAATTATAGATGACGTTGATTAAGATTATATTAGAAATTAAGTTTATATAAATTGAAGAATGACACATATATTTCTTAAGTGAAAGGAAATTCCTCAATTTTTTTCTTTAACAATAGAAATATCTATAATGCTTTTGTTGATTATCAAAATAGTACAACATTGTAAAAAATAATAAGTAGAAAGTGACAGTCCTCCTTTATCCCCTAAATATAAATTTTATCATTTCAGTCTATGATCCTCCAGAGTTTTAAATATATGTGACCATATTTACATCAATGAAAAATATGTCATTTAAAGCGTTTTAAAAATTATTGCAATAATGTATATATCTTTCTTTGTTAATTCATATAAAACAATCTCATTTTTAAAAATTGTTATGTGATATTCACTGTTCCCATATGAAGAAATCAGTTTAACCAATCCCTAATGAAAAGCATTTTCTTGTTTCTAGTATCTTATTATTATAAACAATACTGCAGTAAACATGATAGAACATAGTGTTATATATACTTGTCTCATTATTACCATGTCTTTTTTAAATGAAATTATTACATCAAAAATGCACATTTCAAATGTTTATACATACTATCCCAATGACCTAAAAGTGTTTGTACCAATTTATACTCTTACCAAATAGGCTTCTCTATGCATGCACCAACAAATGGCAACCAAAAAGCTGAAAAGTATTTTCTTGTAGTAACATCAGGTCTTTCACTGTGAGTGAGGTTAAGCATCTTTTTTAATAGCTTCCTCTGCTGCTTCTATTTCTTTGTGAAAAATAAGTATATAATGTTGCCATTTTTCTACTAGAATGCTTTTCTTTTTATTATTGATTTGTAAAATATTAATTATTTTCTGTGTGTGATTCCAAATATGTTTCCTAGACTCTGTCTTTTAACCCATTTATTGTGTCTTGCTAGACAGTTTTTAAAAAGTTTTTGTAGCCAAATCTGTTTTTTATTCCTTTGTGCTTTCTGCACTTGGTGTTATGTTTCAAAAGGCCTTTCTTAACTCAAATTCTTAAAATAGATTTCTATATTCTTAGAAAACATTTAATCATGAATCTGACAGCTTTAGTTATGTATATGATTCCAGATAGGGATTCCATTCCAGAGCCTGCAAAATTCATGTCCTTCTCACATGCAAAATACATATAGTCCATCCCAATAGCTCAAAAAGTTTTAACTCATTCCAGCATCAACTTTGAAGTCTAAAGTCCAAGTCTCATCTAAATATCATCCAAATCAGGTACAGATGAGGCTCAAGGAATAATTCATCATGAGGCAAAATTCTCCATCTATGAACCTGTGAAAACAGATAAGTTAGATGCTTTCAAAATACGGTGGTGGGCCAGGCATGGGATAGATGATCCCATTCCAAAAGGAAGAAATAGGAAGGAAGAGGTGATAGGTCCCAAGTAAGCCCCAAACCTACAAAGACAAATCCTATTAGATCTTAAAGCAGGAGAATAATACTCTTAGGTTAGATGCTCTGCCCTCCAGGCCCACTGGCAACGTCACCTCCACTGCTTGGTGGGTGGCTCTGTCCTTTTGTTTCAGTTTGGCACTGCCTATATGGCTGTCTGTGGTTGCTTCCTTCACCACCACTCTTCCAGGGCCCCACCCACATTGCCACTCTCTGCAGGGGCTTTAACCACAGGGTTCTGCTAGGTAGAGGTTCTACTCTTTGAAACCAAGGTGAGGGCAGCCTTGTACCCTAGGCCTGTGCATTTTGGGCTTGAGGTGACAGTGACAGCTGTGATGATCTCTGAGATCTCTAAATTGCCTTTGCAGTCCTTCCTCCCTCTTCTTGAAGGATAACACAGTTATCAGATAAATATTTTTATGATCCTGTCATGTAGTATCCAAGAAGTCTGACAGCCTTTCTTCATTCCATCCTGCTTTCTCTCTGCTTTCATTCAAATTAGCAATACTGCATCTTTGCTGATATAATTCCATCTCTATTCCTAGCCTCTGCTGAAATGGCTGATTAAATCCATGAGTCACATCCATCATCTCTTTATCAAATGGTTGCTTAGCCACATCTTTAATGTTCTCTTCAGAACAGGTTTTCTCATTTTTTGCAATATGGTCAGGCTGCAAATTTTCCAAATATCCAAGTTCTGGTTCCTTTTTGCTTAGCAATTCCTTCTTTAATTGTCTCACTCTTCTTACATTTTACCATAAGTAGTCGGGAGGAACTAAGCCACTCCATCACATTGCTTGGAAATCTCCTCAGCTGAATATCCAATTTCATTGCTCACAAGTTCTACCATCCACAAAACACTAGAACACAGTTCAGTCAAGTTATTTGCTACTTTATAACAAGGATTGCCTTTTGTTCCTCCTTTCAATTAGAGATCTTATCAGAATGGCCTTTACTGTCCATATTTCTACCAACATTCTGTTCACCATTATTTATGTATTCTCTAAGAAAATGGAGACTTTCTCTTTAGCTCTCCTCTTTTATTTCTGAGCTCTAACCAGAATCACCTTTAGCAGTTCCTCAATGGCAATCTTGGCTTTTTCTAGCATACACCTCAAGACTCTTCCAGCCTCTACCCATTGCCCAGTCCTAAAGCCACTTTCACATTTTTGGTATTTGTTATAACAGCACCCCGCTTCTTGGTACTGCATTAGACTTCTCAGGCTGTAGTAATGAAATGCCGTAGACTGGTGGCTTAAACAACAAAATTTTATTTCTCACAATTCTGGAAGCTAAGTCCAGGATCAAGGTGCTGGCTAATTTAGTTCCTCATGAGAGCTCTCTTCCTGGCCTGCAGATGGCCACTTTCTCTTGTGTCCTTACATGGCAGAGAGAGAGTGAGAGCAAGCTCTCTGATCTCTGCTTATAAGGACACTAATCCCAGAATGATGACCCCACCCTCATGACCTTATCTAAACTTTACATCCCAAAGGCCCCATTTCCAAATACCATCACGTTGGGTGTTAGAATTTCAACATATGAATTTTAGATAGATAAAATTCAGTCCATAGAACAAATATAATTTATTTTTTCCAAATGGATGGATAATAGACCAAATATCAGCTATTGAAAAATTCAGTATTTCTGTACTTCTTTGAAATGCATCTTTATCATATAGGGAATTGCCATGTAGATATCTATCTGTTTCTTATTTCTCAGTTTTGTTGCATTGCTCTGTTTTTCATTCCTGTATCTGGTGTCATCTTACTTAATATGAATTTTTATATGTTTATTTAGGTTTTGGGGGAAAAAATTGTAGCCAGTACCATTCACTTATACTTCCAGATGAAATACAGAGTTAAGTTTCAAAACATCTCATTGGAATTTGGGTTGGAATTGTTTTAAATTTATGTGTGAATTTGGAGCAAGTTGATATCTGTACAACACTGAGTCTTCAAACATTCTAGATCTCTCAATTTATATGTCTTCTTCTGTATACTTCATGTATATTCTACAGTCTATGTTATATTATTTTTATGGCTCTTATTGATACAATAGAAATATTATAATATTGTTGCTATTATAAAAGGAATTTTTACATTTTTAATCCCTACATTTGTATTGATATAGATTTATGTATGGAGAAGAATGGCTAACATTATAAAAGAATAATTAAAAATATGATTTCATGCAAAATTTCATGATTGAACAGGGATGTGGGATTTTATTCTGATCCTACTACAAATTTATGTCCTTTTACTATGTACTTGATTAAGTTACTTAATTTCTCTGATTTTTAATTTTTTTTCTAACAAAGACAATGTGTTTATTACATTCCTTAGTGCACCTGGATTTTTAATAGCCTTAAGAAGATCTTTAATAGTTCTTATATATTTTTTTATTTTTGAATTTTATTTATTCTTTTATACAGCAGGATTTTATTAGTTATCAATTTTATACATATTAGTGTATATATGTCAATCCCAATCTCCCAATTCATCACACCACCACCACACCCCACCACTTTCCCCCTTTGGTGTCCATAAGTTTGTTCTCTACACGTGTGTCTCTATTTCTGCCCTGCAAACTGGTTCATCTGTACTTTTCCTATGTTCCACATATATGCGTTAATATACGATATTTGTTTCTCCCTTTCTGACTTAGTTCACTCTGTATGACAGTCTCTAGATCCATCCACATCTCTACAAATGACCCAATTTCGTTCCCTTTTATGGCTGAGTAATATTGCATTGTATATATGTACCACATCTTCTTTATCCATTCATCTGTCGATGGGCATTTGGGTTGCTTCCATGACATGGCTATTGTAAATAGGGCTGCAATGAACATTGGGGTGCATGTGTCTTTTTGAATTATGGTTTTCTCTGAGTATATGCCCAGTAGTAGGACTGCTGGGTCATATGGTATTTCTATTTTTAGTTTTTTAAGAAACCTCCATACTGTCTCCATAGTGGCTGTATCAATTTACATTCCCACTAACAGTGCAAGAGGGTTCCCTCTTCTCCACACCCTCTCCAGCATTTGTTGTTTGTAGCTTTTCTGATGGTGCCCATTCTAACTGGTGTGAGGTGATACTTCACTGTAGTTTTGATTTGCATTTCTCTAATAATTAGTGATGTTGAGCAGCTTTTCATGTGCTTCGTGGCCGTCTGTATGTCTTCTTTGGAGAAATATCTATTTAGGGCTTCTGCCTATTTTTGATTGGGTTGTTTGTTTTTTTAATATTGAACTGCATGAGCTGTTTATATATTTTGGAGATTAACCCTTTGTCTGTTAATTCATTTGCAAATATTTCTCCTATTCTGAGGGTTGTCTTTTCATCTTGTTTGTAGTTTCTTTTTCTTGGCAAACGTTTTTAAGTTTCATTAGGTCCCATTTGTTTATTTTTGTTTTGATTTCCATTACTCTAGGAAGTGGATTAAAAAAGATCGTGCTGTGATTTATGTCAGAGAGTGTTCTTCCTATGTTTTCTTCTAAGAGTTTTATAGTGCCCAGTCTTATATTTAAGCCTCTAATTCATTTGGAGTTTATTTTTGTGTATGGTGTTAGGGAGTGTTCTGGTTTCATTCTTTTACATGTAGCTGTCCAGTTTTCCCAACACCACTTATTGAAGAGACTGTCCTCTCTCCATTGTATATCTTTGCCTCCTTTGTCATAGATTAGTTGACCATAGGTGCGTGGGTTAATCTCTGGGCTTTCTATCCTGTTCCATTGATCTATATTTCTGTTTTTGTGCCAGTACCATATTGTCTTGATTACTGTAGCTTTGTAGTATAGTCTGAAGTCAGGGAGTCTGATTCCTCCAATTCCGTTTTTTCCCTCAAGACTACTTTGGCTATTCGGGGTTTTTTGTATCTCCATACAAATTTTAAGATGATTTGTTCTAATTCTGTAAAAACTGCCATTGGTAATTTGATAGGGATTGCATTGAATCTGTAGATTGCTTTGGGTAGTATAGTCATTTTCAAAATATTGATTCTTCCAATCCAAGAACATGGCATATCTCTCCATCTGTTGGTATCATCTTTAATCTCTTTCTTCAGTGTCTTATAGTTTTCTGCATACAAGTCTTTTGTCTCCCTAGGTAGGTTTATTCCTAGGTATTTTATTGTTTTTGTTGCAATGCTAAATGGGATTGTTTCTTTGATTTCTCTTTCTGATTTTTCATTGTTAGTGTATAGGAATGCAAGAGAATTGTGTGCATTAATTTTTTATCCTGGAACTTTACCAGATTCATTGATGAGCTCTAGTAATTTTCTGGTAGCATCTTTAGGATTCTCTATGTATAGTATCATGTCATCTGCACACAGTGACAGTTTTACTTCTTTAACAATTTGTATTCCATTTTTTTTCTTTTTATTCTCTTATTGCTATGGCTAGGACTTCCAAAACTATGTTGAATAATAGTGGTGAGAGTGGACATCCTTGTCTTATTCCTGATCTTACAGGAAATGCTTTCAGTTTTCACAATTGAGAATGATGTTTGCTATGGGTTTGTCTTATATGGCCTTTACTGTGTTGAGTTAGTTTCCCTCTATGCCCACTTTCTGGAGAGTTTTTATCATAAATGGTGTTAAATTTTGTCAGAAGCTTTTTCTGCATCTATTGAGATGATCATATGGTTTTTATTCTTCAATTTGTTAATATGGTGTATCACATAGTTTGATCTGGTATATTGAAGATTCCTTGCATCCCTGGGATAAAACCCACTTGATCATGGTGTATGATCCTTTTAATGTGTTGTTGGATTCTGTTTGCTGGTATTTTGTTGAGGATTTTTGCAACTATATTCATCAGTGATATTGGTCTGTAATTTTCTTTTTTTCTAATATCTTTGTCTGGTTTTGGTATCATGGTGATGGTGGTCTCATAGAATAAGTTTGGGAGTGCTCCTTCCTCTGCAATTTTTTGGAAGAGTTTGAGAAAGATGGGTGTTAGATGGGTGTTAGCTCTTCTCTAAATGTTTGATAAAATTCACCTGTGAAGCCATTTGGTCCTGGACTTTTGTTTGAGGGAAGAGTTGAATCACAGTTTCAAATTCATTACTTGTGATTGGTCTGTTCACATTTTCTAATTCGTCCTGGTTCAGTCTTGGAAGATTATACCTTTCTAAGAATTTGTCCATTTCTCCCAGGTTGTCCATTTTATTGGCATAGAAAAAAAAAAAAAGAATTGCTTGTAGCAGTCTCTTAGGATGCTTTGTATTTCTACAATGTCTGTTGTAACTTCTTTTTCATTTTTAATTTTATTGTTTTGAGTCCTCTCCCTCCTTTTCTTGATGAGTCTGGCTAATGGTTTATCAATTTTGTGTATCTTCTCAAAGAACTAGCTTTTAGTTTTATTGATCTTTGCTATTGTTTTCTGTGTTTCTGTTTCATTTATTTCTGCTCTGATCTTTATGATTTCTTTCCTTCTACTAACTTTGGGTTTTGTTTGTTCTTCTTTCTCTAGTTCCTTTAGGTGTAGGGTAAGATTGTTTATTTGAGATTTTTCTTGTTTCTTGAGGTAGGCTTGTATAGCTATAAACTTTCCTCTTAGAACTGCTCTTGATGCATCCCATAAGTTTTGGATCATTGTGTTTTCATTGTAATTTGTCTCTAAGTATTTTTTGATTTTCTCTTTGATTTCCTCAGTGATCTCTTGGTTATTTAGTAATGTATTGTTTAGTCTCCATGTGTTTGTGCTTTTTACGTTTTTTTCCCTGTAATTGATTTCTAATCTCACAGCATTGTGGTCAGAAAAGGTGCTTGATATGATTTCAATTTTCTTAAATTTACTGAGACTTGATTTGTGACCCAAGATGTGATCTATCCTGGAGAATGTTCCATGTGCCTTTGAGAAGAAAGTGTAATCTGCTGTTTTTGGTGGAATGTCCTATAAATATCCGTTAAATCTATCTGGTCTATTGTGTCATTTAAAGCTTGTGTTTCCTTATTAATTTTCTGTTGGATGGTCTGTCCATTGGTGTAAGGGAGGTTTTAAAGTCCCCCACTATTATTGTGTTACTGTCGATTTCCTCTTATAGCTGTTAGCAGTTGGTTTATGTATTGAGGTGCTCCTATGTTGGGTGTATATATATTTATAAATGTTATATCTTCTTTTTGAGTTGATCCCTTGATCATTATGTAGTGAGTGTCCTTCCTTGTCTCTTGTAACATTCTTTATTTTAAAGTCTATTTTATCTGATATGAGTATTGCTACTCCAGATTTCTTTTGATTTCCATTTGCATGGAATATCTTTTTCCATCCCCTCACTTTCAGTCTGTATGTGTCCCTAGGTCTGCAGTGGGTCTCTTATAGAAAACATATATATGGGTCTTGTTTTTGTATCCATTCAGCAAGCCTGTGTCTTTTGGTTGGAGCATTTAATCCATTCATGTTTAAGGTAATTATCAATATGTGTGTTCCTATTACCATTTTCTTAATTGTTATGGGTTTGTTTTTGTAGGTCCTTTTCTTCTCTTGTGTTTCCCACTTAGAGAATTTCCTTTAGCATTTGTTGTAGAGCTGGTTTGGTGGTGCTGAATTCTCTTATCTTTTGCTTGTCTGTAAAGCTTTTGATTTCTCCATCGAATCTCAATGAGATCCTTACTAGGTAGAGTAATCTTGGTTGTAAGTTATTCCCTTTCATCACTTTAAATATATCATGCCACTCCCTTCTGGCTTGTAGAGTTTCTGCTGAGAAATCAGCTGTTAACCTTATGGGAGTTTTCGTATGTTATTTGTCGTTTTTCCCTTGTTTCTTTCAATAATTTTTCTTTGTTTTTAATTTTTGTCAATTTGATTACAATGTGCCTTGGTGTGATTCTCCTTGGGTTTATCCTACCTGGGACTCTCTGCACTTCCTGGACTTGGGTGGCTATATCCTTTCCCATGTTAGGGAAGTTTTTGACTATAATCTCTTCAAATATTTTCTTGAGTTCTTTTTCTCTCTCTTCTCCTTCTGGCACCCCTATAATGTGAATGTTGTTGCATTTAATGTTGTCCCAGAAGTCTGTCAGGCTGTCTTCATTTCTTTTCATTCTTTTTTCTTCATTCTGCTCCGCAACAGTGAACCTCCATTCTGTCTTCCAGGTCACTTATCTGTTCTTCTGCCTCAGTTATTCTGCTATTGATTCCTTCTAGTGTAGTTTTCATTTCAGTTATTGTATTGTTCATCTGTTTGTTTGTTCTTTAATTCTTCTAGGTCTTAATTAAAGATTTCTTGCATCTTCTCAATCTTTGACTCCATTCTTTTTCTGGAAGGTTTCCTATCTCCACTTCATTTAGTTGTTTTTCTGGGGTTTTATATTGTTCCTTCATCTGGTACATAACCCTCTGCCTTTTCATCTTGTCTATCTTTCTGTGAATGTGTTTTTTGTTCCACAGGCTGTAGGATTGTAGTTCTTCTTGCTTCTGCTGTCTGTCTTCTGGTGGATGAGGCTATCTAAGAGGCTTGTGCAAGTTTCCTGATGGGAGGGACTGGTCTGATTTTTAATTTTTATCTACATGATTCAAAATACATAATAAGGCCTAAATATACAGATTTCTATATCATACCAGATAAGTTGCATTATTTAGTTTGACATACTTAACCATTGTAGGCCTGGCCTCAATGGAAATTCAGTGTTTCCAGACTATACCAATGATCAAAGAGCAAAATGATGGAGGTAGATTTGTACGTAATTTAAAAACATTCTTGACTATTATGGGATCATTATTTGAAATTTTTTTTGGTGAAAAGTGAAATGTTCATCCACTTGTCTTTTTTCAGCTTTCCAATAAGCCAAAGAAAGTTAAAAATAATTTCCTCCCCTGTTTCTTTATAGTCTTTGCTTCAACTCCTTTAATGCACCACTGGAGAGGAGAACTAATTCCTCTAAAACTGGAAACATCTTGTCTGCCATTTGAATCCTTGCTTTCTCTTACTCTGGATGAGGATCGTTTATGCTTCCATGTTGTTTATGCATACTCTGTGCAGGGCAGTGGGGAGGCAATATTTGGGGAGATAGATAGGCTGACAAGCAAGCAGTAGTGTGGTCATGAAAGAGCAAGCATTGGATACAATGTGTACATTGATGAAGGGCACTGAACTCAGGTCAGTTGAACTTGAGACTGGGGAAGTCCTGGAAAGCTCACCAACATAGGTGATTTAAGAGGAGGACTGGTCAATGAATGGGACTTAGCCAAGTAAAGCAGGGTATAGGTGTGGATGGAAGTGTTTCTGGTAGTGGAAATAGCATGTTCAAGAGTACAGAAGAGATTGGCCAATATGGTAGGTTAGAAAGATCCTGTGCTCACCTCCTAACATGAGCACACCAAAATCACAACTATTTGCAGAACTATTGATGAAAAAGTTTGGAACCTACCAGAAAAGATCTTCTACAACTAAAGCCATAAAGAAGGAACCACAATGAGATGGGGGAGGGGGCAGACTCACAAGATAGTAAGTCCCATACCCCTGGGGCGGTAACCCATAAAGTGGAGAATAATTATATTGCAGAGGTTCTCCCACAGGAGTGAGAGGTCTGATCCCCACATAAGGCTCCCCAGGCCAGGAGTCCTGCACTGGGAAGACAAGCCCCCAGAGCATTTGGCTTTGAAGGCTAATTTTGGGAGTTCCAAGGACTGGGGAACTTTAAGACTTTATTCCCAAAGGGGGAACACAAAATCTCACATCATCTGGGACCCAGGGAAAAAGCAGTAATTTAATAGGATCCTTGGTCAGGCCTACTTGCTGGCCTTGGAGAGTCTCCTGGAGAGGCAGGGGGTGGCTGCAGCTCATGCTGGGGACATAGATACTGGTGGCAGTGATTCTTGGGAGCACCTTCTACCATGTGAACACTGCTGCTGGCAGGCACCGTTGTGGAATCCTCCCTCTAGCTTATTAACCCCAGGACCTAGCTTTATCCTGGCCCTACATCCTGTAGGCACCAGTGCTAGGACACCTCAAGCTAAACAACTAAATGGGGACACAGCTCCACCATCAGCAGACAGGCTGCCTTAAGAACCCCTGAGCCCACAGCCACCTCTGACATGGCCTTGCCCACAAGAGGGCCCAGGACTCATTTCCACCCACCAGTGAGTAGGCCCCAGCTCTGCCCTCGAGCAATCCTGCTCAAGCCTCTGTACCAGCTTTAGGGGACAGACACCAAACACAAGAAAACCACAATCCCACAGGCCCACCAAGAGGTTAGTCCCTGCCCTAGGAATAGCTGGGTCCCAGGCCCTACCCACTAGCAGACCAAAACAAGCTTCAGGACGCCCCAGACCCTGTACTCAACTGTGTCAGGAACTGACACTTTCCCCCTCAACCCCCCAGCTCTGGGATCCCTGGGCCCTGCAACCAGACTCTAGGACGTAGCTCTGCCTGCTAGTAGTCTGGCATTAATTCCAGGACATGGCCTCACCCACCAGTGGGTAGGCAATAGCCCCAGAGTCTTCTGAACCCTGATTCTGCTCACCATTGAGCCAGCACTAGCCAAGAGACCCCCTGGGGTTCAGTCAGCCACCTTGTGACCCTGACCTACCAACTAGCAGTCAGCAGCCTCCATACAAGCCAAGGCCTGGTAACCAATTGGACTAGGGACCAATGAAGCCTACCAGACCATCCACATAGTTAGACAGCTACAATAGAAGGACACATGCAGCCATCTTAGGGGGAACCCCTAGAGCCTATAGGTTGATTGACAAGAGGGGAGTGTGCTGCTGGGACACATAGGCTGTCTCCTACAAAAAGCCATTTCACTAAGTTTTGGAAATGCAACTTATCTACCAGATATATAAAAACACAAACAGCAACTTAGGCAAAATGAGACTACAGAAAAACATGTTCCAAACGAAGAAACAAGATAAAATCCCAGAAGAACTAAGTGAAGTGGAGATAGGCAATCTACCCCAGAAAGAATTCAGGGTAATGATCATAAAGGTGATCAAATAACTTGGGAGAAAAATGGATGCACACAGTGAGAAGTTAAGTACATAGGAGAGAGACCCTAAAGTGGTGCTGATCTAGTACCATTGGGACAATAGCAAGCTGTGTGCCTAACAGGCCCCACACTGCCAGAAAGACATTTGCAAACAGAATAAAGTGGTCAGAGGATTGAAGACTAGTTAGTCAATTCCTGCAACTCAACAGAGAGGTATTTTTCTCTATATGCAGCATAATTTGTTGTTTCTGTGCCTTTGCTCTCCTTCTCATTTTTCTTCATCTCTACATGTTCAAATTCTGTGAGTTGATCAACATGCAGCCTCCATACCAACTTCACGAATCCTTCACTGGTACTCTTCCTAGAAGTAATTCTTCCTTGCTCTTATTTTAACAAACACCTATTTATTGAGAACTTACTCTGTATCAGGAGGCATTGGAGATACAATTAGAAAAATACTTTCTTCCCTGTGACTGACATTTTAGTGGGAGATACAAACAATAAATGAGATAAATAAGTGAAATATATAGGATATTGGGTAATAGTAACTATTTTAAAAAGAAAACTTAATCTGGAAAATGGGTGTCTTGGTCCATTTGGGTTACTATAACAAAATACCACAGACTGGGTAGGTTATAGGAAACAGAAATTTATTTCTCACAATTCTGGAGTCCAGAGATCCAAGATCAAGGTGCTCACATGGTCAGGTGAGGGCTCTCTTCCAGGTTACAGACTTCTCCTTGTATCCCTACGTGGTGGAAGAGACAAAAGAGTTCTATGAGGTCTCTATAAGAGTGCTAATTTTATCCAGGAGGGTTGCACCTTTATGAATTAATGACCTCCCAGAGGCCCCATCTCATACTATTTTCACTTTTGGGGATTTGAATTTCAATGTATGAATATTAGGAGGACACAAACGTTCAGACCAATGCAGCGGGGTAGGAAATCTAGGATCTTAAAAAAGTTGGAGTTAAAGTATGGTAGCCAGGGAAGGTAATAAATGATAACAAACGTGAGAAGCTGAGCCCTGGAGACATCTAAGAGAAGAACATTCAGGCAAGGAAATAGCAAACCAAAAGCCCTGAAGCAGAACATGCCTGGTATCTTCCAGAAACAGCAAGGAGGAAAATGAGCCTAGAGCAGGGGGACAATCATGAAGAAAAAGATGAGAGGGGTATTGAGACAGTAACATAAAGGCATCATGGACCAATTGTAAAGTCTTTGTCTGTTACCCTTAGTGAGATAGGAAGCCACTGGAGGGTTTTAAGCAGAGGTTTTAAAAGGATTGCTTTAGTTGCTACATTGAAAATAGGAAGGGAAAAAGCAGTGTGAAAGCACAGATAAATCCAAGTTTTACAAACTTTAAAAAATTAGTGCAGCTCTCTTTAAAAAAATTATTTAAAATTCCAAATAGAATTTTAGGCATAAAAGTATGAAGGGTCATGCAAACGGGACCAGGAAATTTAAGTTTCTTTAGCTTTCAGATAAATCTGCCTCTGGGCCCATGTGGAAGAGAGAGACCAGTTAAGAAGCCAGACCTACTAGAGAATGGACTTGAGGATATGGGGAGGAGGAAAGGTAAGCTGTGACAAAGTGAGAGAGTGGCATGGACATATATACACTACCAAACGTAAAATAGATAACTAGTGGGAAGCAACCGCATAGCACAGGGAGATCAGCTCAGTGTTTTGTGACCATCTAGAGGGGTGGGATATGGAGGGTGGGAGGGAAGGAGATGCAAGAGGGAAGAGATATGGGGACATATGTATATGTATAACTGATTCACTTTGTTATAAAGCAGAAACTAACACACCATTGTAAAGCAATTATACTCCAATAAAGATGTTAAAAAAAATAAATAAATAAAGAAGCTATTGTGACAATCCAGACAAGAGACATTGGTAGTGTAGCTTGGGATGGTGGCAATGTACTGAATGAGATATGGTCAGATTATACACATATTTTGAAGATAGAGTTGACAGGACTGGTTGATAGATATGAACTACAAGAAAAAAAATTAAGAAAACAAAAATATTAAAATTAAGTCCAAGATCTCTAAATGATGTTCTTTCTTTCTCTGTTTTGCTGAGTTGCTTCAACTACATTTAAAATACTATGGACTAAGTTATTTATTTACTAACACCATCATATGCTTACTATAAACAGCTAGGCTTTGCCAAGTCATGTAACCCAAATCTTTATGACTTGTTATTTTAGTTCTTGGATCTTTTTGCAATATATTCACACTTTCTGACATCCTTCACGTGGAAAAAAATAAAGAATGATTTGTATCCATCCATTGAAATATTGGAATTGCCATTCACAAAACAAAAATGGCTGGTATCTATTTAGGTACTATAACACTTATATATTTGTGAAACTGTTGCTAACTTTCCAGTATATATTTTTTGAGACCAGAGGCATTATCTGGTTTATCACTATGCCTCACAGAGCTCCTTGCTTACCATCGTGCACATTTTGATATTCAAAACATATCTGTTGAATGTATGAATGATCTTCATGTGCTCTCTTCCCCCATTGGAAAGTAGGAAAACTATGCCCATTATTACTCACTGAGTTCCTGTTTTTATATTTGGATATGAGTTAACCAGTCAACTTTGGAAAAGACCAGTAGCCAGAATGTGAAGAGGATAATCTAAACCAGGCACCATATGTGCCTGGTAAGTATTCTGAAAGTGCCAAATGATTTTGAAATATTTCTACATACCATGGGGAAAAGTATCTTTAATACCATCAATTTGTCTTAGGAAAATATACATTTCATTTCATAGCTCACCAATCTAGGAATAATCCGGGAAACTCAGAACATGTATCTGTACCTACTGCACTCCTTCAGTGGTTTAGCCATGGAATGTTTGCAAGCTGTGTCCTCACTTGTCTAGGGAGGATCCAAAGATTCCCTTCCTTGTCTATCTTTATAAGGAGGTAGGGAGCTAGATTTGTTGGTGTGGTGTTGCAGACAGTCATCTTAGATGACTGAGTTCTTTCCTTTGACTAAAAGTTTTGTTCAACCTATAATTTCCACAGGTTTTTTCATTAACATACCAAATCATGTACAGCTGATAATGTTATGAAATGGAAGCTGTGAAGATTTAATTGAGAAATAGAGTTTTGCAGTCAAAGAGAGGCTTATCCTTGAGTGTAGACTTCTAGCTTGAATGGTTATAGTGCTTTATTTATATTTCTTTCAAAATTACAGCTATTTGAATGTGGGTGATTCAATTCCCAGTGAAATTAGAGCAAAAAAGAAAATCAAAACTGAAATAAAACCCACTTCTGAGACTTGGTAAACCCTAAAGTCACACTCATCTTCTTTGTATTCTCAAGATTCTGACCTCCCTCCACATGTTTTTTGCTAGGCAGAAGAAATGGTGGGCAAAATTATTCCCTTATCTCATTGTTTTGTGAAATATCTAAATGAAAATATCAAGTAGGCAGCAAGACAGATAAATCTGGACAGAAGTGAACTGGGCTTGAGATAAAAAACTGGGAATTGCATGTGTAAAAATGGGGCTGTAGCTGAGAAGAATGTGGGTAGTGGAGGATGTTGTTGTATTGTCTTTGTTTTTTTAAGAAATGAGAGATAATAGAGTGTGTTTATTTGCTGTTTAAAAATGAGCTGGTAGACTGGGCAACATGACTAGTGCAGAAGGAGGAAGAAGTAATCTAAGGACTAAAGTCACTGAAAAGAGAGGCTAAAATGAGCATTGATGGTGAAGGCATGGAACTTAAAGAACAGGAACAGTTTTTGTTACTGGAGGAAGAAGAATCCACACATAAATTATGGCTTAGCTGGTGGGGGCTGAAGATCTTCCCATTAGAAAGTTTCTGTTTTAAAGATTGTTAATCAGTAGGAGTGATAGGGGAAATGGGATTAAATTTGGGGAGTGGGGAGTTTGAAAAGAGAGGAGAAGGTATTCCACAGTCATATCAGAGAGTGGCATAGTGAATTTATGACAGAAGCATAATGGATTCCCAGGTAGTGTTAAGAATTCATTTGTGATTTGCATTCCTGAAGCAAAGGATAAGGAAGAATAGAGAGAAGGAAAAGATCAGGGAGTTAAAGGAATCACACACAATAACTCCGGCAACAAGATGCCTACATCCCATCATGTGCAGTGGTTTGAAAGCACTTGCCCAGGATGACAGCTCTCTGGAGGACAGGCAACACCACACAAGGAATGAGCATTGGCTATAGTGTCACACTGGTTTAAAATCCTGCTCAATTATTTTCTAGGCCTGTGAACTTTTTTTTTTTTTTTTTTACTGTAAAGTGGAGATAAAAATACTAATTTGCAAGTCAAGAATTCAAAACACTCTATGTAAAGTAGGTGAATGACATACATTAGGTATACAAAACTAACTACTATTTTATCTATTATGAACAATTTGGGAGGATTTATATTTAACTCCAATGCTTTGCCAAATACTACAAATAAGCAATTAATATAGGTGATAATTATTATAATGATTTTCTACCATATTCATTGCTTCAGGGTATGAAGACAGAATTAACTTAGAGAGCCCTCATTTGTACCCTGACTGGGGTCATTTTTCCATGAACAATGACCTAATGCTTAGCTACCTTATTCCTGGCTGTATTCTTTTAAAGAACAAGTCTATCACTATGTGGAACTTAAAAAAAGGAAAGATTATGAATCATAGAAGAAAGAGACTGTTAATACCAACTTGGGACATGAAAGAAACAAGGCCAGTTAAGCTCTCAGAGCATTCTTTCTAAGTTAGATTATTGTAAAAAGTATTGAAGAAATCTCTTTGCAGTCAAGGCAAGTGTTACCACAATACTGAGCCTAAAAAGTAAAGAACGGATGTGTCATCTGATGAATATTCTTATTCCCTGTGCTATTTTTAACAAATATTAAATTTCTTTTATCTCTTTTACAATTCAATGATCTAAGGTTTTACCATTTTGTATACGTCTTTGATTGATAAGTGTTTCTGTATAAAGTTAGGCTTTTGAGATGATTAGGAGTTATATTCCGGTTAAAGTACAGGAACCCTGTAATTACCCACTGCATTCCAGTGAGTAATTATCTACATTTGTTACATTTTTTTTTTTTTTTTTTTGTGGTTGAGCAGGCTGGCTCTAATATGACATAGCTAGTGCTTAAAATGTTCTCTCAAGAGTGTAAGAATATAAGGATGCTGCCTTCATCTACAGGGGATAAGAAAATTATGACACAATGTCTAGATTCCTGTATCGTTGTTTTACATGTACTACAAATGGCTTTAACATGAGCTAAGTATATAGTTAAATTTAAGCTGATGACCAAGTTAAGGTAATTCAGCTGCACTTTATATATCAAAAAATCATTAAAACTTTCATTAGATGTATTCTCAAGTGTGTAGATTTGAGAATTAAGTGTCAAGAGGTTCTACATCTCTTTATAAACACATTATTTTGAAAATAATTACAGACTGGGAAAAAAGTTTATGGTAGAAACAAAAATGCTTCAAATGGTCATGATTCTCTCCTGTTCGCCCTTAACCACTCACCGCCACCACAAACCCCTTTCCAGGGAGACCAAAGTCTTTTAGTATTTATGATATTATATATCTTCAATATATCATAAGCACAGCTTTAAAATGATATTAATATCTCAATTTTGAAGAGATAAGAGGCAGAGAAAGAGAAGAGATAAGAAGAGAAAGAGGAAGAGATAAGAAAAAAGAGGCAGACATTTCGAGGCAGCAGAATTCAGATTAGATTAGATTTCCTTGCGTATTGATTTCTTTCATCCTTGCTGTCATACTGAACAAATTGCATTTTAGAATTCATAAAAGCTGAAATTAATGATTCCAAAGGAAAAAGCTAAGAGATTACAGAAAAATAAGGATAGGACAACTCACGGAATGAATTCCTACAAAGGAAGCCCACTAAAGCTGCTGTACAAAGAGCTGTCTTTGAGTAGGCTTGTTTTAAGTCAAGCCTCTGTAATATATACTGGATAAGTCTTGAGAGATATGATTTAACTTTGAGAGTCTCTGAATCTATATACAAAGGAGATATGCAGATTCGATGATTTCGGAATGCTTGCCCTCTTGTTCAAATATTAGGAACATCGCCATGACTCATGCTTTCCCAGCAGCAGAATTATTGGAGGTGTATCACTTGTAACCAAACATTCCCCTTAACCCATTTCACTGCAAGGGTCAAAATGGGTATGTTTGACCAGTTGTTGCAACTTTTGCCTCAATACTGCATGAGGGCTAAATGCTGCATGACTTAGAGCATATAACATACCATTTTCACTGTGGTCTTTTGCCAGTCTCTCTTTTCCCATATTGCAGGGTTTTATACCTATACTGCTTCAGAGAACTATTAAGAATATATGACAAGAAAGATCTTCATATTTTAGGACCTTGTGTTTCAGTAGGATGCTATTAATGTCATTAAGATCACAGAAACTATGATTTAGTTATGTATAATCAAATCCACACCTAATTCATTTATTCCAGCTATTTAACACAGTGATAGAGAGTGAGGAGTTAATATGAAGACTAGCTGAATGGCAACTTCAGAAAAGTACACTTGAGATGAGTATTTCCCAACTCAGAGAGATGGCAACCATAAGCTATTTTCAATTGCCCTATAATTGCTACTATCCTAATAGTAGGAATACTTAGAACTCTTGCTACATGGATTAGTCCTCTATTGCTGGCATAAAAAAATTACCACAAACTTAGTGGCTGAAAAACAACACAAATTTATCTTACAGTTTTCTGTATGTTAGAAATCTCACACGACATGGGGCTCACTGGGATTAAAAACCAAGGTTTTGGCAGAACTGTGTTCCTTTCTGGAAGCTCTAAGAGAGAATGCCTTTATTTTTCCTTTCTAGCTTCCAAATACCCACATTTCATGGCTCATGGCCCCTTTTGTCCATCTTCAAAAACAGTGATGTTGCATCTGTCTCTGACTCTTCTTGCATTTTCACATCTTTCTGAGTACAGCTGGGAAATGTTCACCCCTTTTAAGGAACATATCATTACACTGGACTCACCTGGATAATTCAGGACAATCTTCCTATCACAAGGTCCTTAATTTTAATCACATCTGCAAAGTCCCTTTTGACATAATCACAGGTCCCAAGGATTAGGATATGGACAATTTGGGGGACTGTTATTCTTTCTACCTCTTCATGACCCCAATTTTTATTACTATCTCGTCTTTTTTTTTTTTTTTTTTTTTTTTGCTAATATTTAGATTCAGTTGACTTCCGCCTTACTTTAGTACCAAATTGTTTATTACATTTTGGACTTGATCATTTTCATAAAACTCCTCCTCAGTCTTTTCCTACTAAGACTAACTTTCTTACACATCAAGGTCTCTGGATTTCATAAGATTCCATCCTAATGTAACCTATGGTTGTATAGGAAGTATTGCATTACTTTATTTCCTTTCAAACATATCAATTATGTTTCTTAGTCCCCATCTCAACAGTCCCAGGTGGAAAATCTTTCTCAATCATTACTAGAATACTCTTTACTTATTGTGTGATAGAAAAATCTTAATAGTCTTAGGCAGAGAAGGGTTATTTGAGGAAGACCTTCTAATCTTTGGTTTCTGCTGCAATGCAAGCCCAATTGTTCAAGTCCAACGTCTGCCTGAACTCTGGTCTTAGGTTTTTTCTTTGCATGCATGTAGGTGATCTTTGCAGAGCTTGGGGAACATGGATTCTACAAATCCAGATAGCCTACTGAGGTGCTCCATATACCTATTTCCCTTCAAAAGTCCTTTCTCCTCTCTAGGGTACTGTTAGAGCATGGTTCAAAAGCAGAGCACCAAATCTCTGTCCCTTTCCCAGTGCTTTTAAAATTAGTACCTCCTAGTATGCAAACACCTCTTTCTCTTACCCTTTCACATAATTTCCTTAAAAAGAAAGGAAATAGATGTCTGGAGGCAAAACTTGGAAATAAATTTGTCTGCTGAAGACTACTGCTTTTCAGAAAGCCTTCATAAACATCTGTTTATATATTAGAGACATCTTGAAACATCCTGAAACAACAGAGAGAAAAATATTGCTAGAATGAAACACAAGTAAGTAACTTGATTCCTCCATGCTATACTTTACTTGCTATTATAAATCTCTGTCATTCCAGGGCTGATCTTATTAGTTCTTTAGCTAGATGTACACATAAATGCCTTGAAATTATCACCAAAATTTTAGGCTAAACAAATAAACATAAAGTCATACTAGGAATGTTGAAACTATACTTAAAATGTCTAAATTATACAAGGAGAACATGTAAAATAGAAAATATTTTTATTTCATATGAAGTAATATCAATTAGTAGTATTTATTATTAATATAAATAGTAGTAATGTTTATTATTAACAATACATAATTAAAATATTAAGTAAGAATAATATAAAAGACCTATAATTTATAATAATAATAATAATAATAATAATAATAATAATAATAATAATAATAATATATAATCATTTAATTCTCACAACATACCAATGAAATAACAATTACTATTAATTTTAAAATCTGTTAAACATTTCTATTGTGTCACACAGTGTTCTAAGGTTTGGTAATGATCTTAGAACAATGAAATAAGGAAAACGTTTTGCTCTCACAAAGCTTATAAAAAATTGCTATTCCCATCTTTCAGATGAAGAAACTGAAGCTCCTTGCTCAAAGTCACAGGGTTAGAAAATGACAGCGCCAGGATTTGAGTCCAGGTCTATCTGATTCCAGCTCTGAGCTCTTTTACCACCATGCTATGCTGCGTGTAGTGAAAATGCACACACCAGACAATTTCTTTCCATAGGTCCAAGCTGAGCAGGACTGTCACATAGCACGAAGAGTTTAGGTTTGAAGCTGGCCCTAGAAACTGAGCTTTCATCTCTGATTGGAGTTTGTTTGACAGAATTCAATCCAAGCAGGCAGACAGGCACACATAACTATGTCAGTCTTGCTCATTTCTATAATCTCTTGTCAGTTTAAAAAGCTCTTAAATTCATTGTCATTTTACTCAAATAATACAGAAGATTAGAAAACAGGACAAAAAGACAAATCCTTTACATACCTTCCTTTGTGTTATAATAACTATTATTGAATTAATATTCCATATAGCCCAAGGCATAGAAAAAATTTTAAATTGAAGAGAAATATTTTCCTTCAAACTTAGATAAAATAATAAAAATTGCTAGATTTAAAAAATAAAACCTTTTTACAAGTGCTTTGAGAGTCTCTCCTTACAGAGTATATTTTTTAATAACCTTTCTGAGTTATTCTCCTACTTTTTTAGAAATTATTTATTTATTTATTTATTTATTTATTTATTTATTTATTTATTTATTTAGAGCTGTGTTGGGTCTTCACTGCTCCATGCAGGCTTTATCTATTTGCAGTGAGTGGGGGCTACTCTTTGTTGTGGTGCTGGGCTTCTCATTGCGGTGGCTTCTCTTGTTACAGACTACAGGGCACACAGGCTTCAGTAGTTGTGGCTCGTGGGCTCTAGAGTGCAGGCTCAGTAGTTGTGGCACATGGGCAGAGTTGCTCCATGACATAGGGGATCTTCCTGGACCAAGGCTCGAACCCGTGTCCCCTTGCATTGGCAGGTGGATTCTTAATCACTGCACCACCAGGGAAGCCTCGCTCCTACTTTTTAAATTTAGGATTTTGTGCAGCAAATTTTTCTTTATTGATCTTACTTCAGTTATGTAATACAAATATACTTCAGAGATAAGTATTTTTTGTCAGTTGATATACTATGACAAAAATATGTATTTGGCGGGTGCCTACAGGGTGCAGGGTACTATTACTGATTATGTACATCACTTTCAGCTCTGAAAGAAATGGATAAAGTTTCAGTTATATAAAATGTATAAGATCTGCTCTACAACATAGTGCCTGTAGTTAACAATACTATATTGTGCCCTTAAGAAATTTTTTTAATACTTATTTATTTATTTTTGGCTGTGTCGGGTCTTAGTTGTGGCATGCAGGATCTTTTGTTGCAGCGTGTTGGCTCTTTGTTGCAGCTCATGGGTTTCTCTCTAGTTGTGATGTGTAGGCTCCAGAACGCATGGGCTCTGTAGTTGTGGTGCCTGAGTTCCCTAGTTGTGGCACTTGTGCTCAGTAGTTGCAGCACATGGGCTTAGTTTCCCCATATCATGTGGGATCTTAATTCCCTGACCAGAGGTCAAACCCGCTTCCCCTGCATTGGAAGGCAGATTCTTAACCACTGGACAACGAGGGAAGTCCGAAGAAATTTTTTAAGAAGATAAATCTCATGTTAACTGTTCTTACCAAAAAAGGACATGAGGAAACTTTTGGAGGTGGTGGATATATTTGATTGTGGTGATGATTTCGCATGCATATGTCCAAAGTCATCAAATTGTATGCTTTAGATACTGCAGTTTTTTATTTATCAATTATACCTCAATAAAGTTATTTTAAAAAAGAAATGAAAAAACAGAATATGGTGGCATAATACTTCCTGTGAACAGCTTTTAGAAAACAAGGCTTAATCTCCAGTTCCTGCTCTACAAAAACTCAACTCTGACTCTATCATATTTGTTTCAACAGTTTAATGAACTTGGAGGGAAGAGTCCCTTTCTGTCCTGATCTCCCCTTTCCAGAAAGCTTGACTTTCTACATCAGTTTATGAAACATTTCCTTCTGCCTACACGCAGAGGCAAAGACTTTTAAAGCAGGTAGAGAATGTTAGCAGTAACTAGTATTTTTTCCTACTTAGCTATGACAATGCCTAAAGTTTCTTACATAATTGTAAAGTCTTTTCTGTTTTTTAAAAATCTTCAGGAAGAATGTCATTATTTGGTTTGGTAATTTTTCCTTATATTTAACATAAACTTTTTATACTTTAAACCTATGTCTTCTTGTTCAATTGTTTTGTAAAAATGGGATATAATTTCCTAGTTATGCTCTGTATGAAAATCCTTTATAGTCTTGATTAAGGATCTATTTCTAGCTATTATGCACAGTACAAGATACTAGATAACCGCCATCTGCTCCATTTGTCCATGGGGTCCCTACAAAGCTCATAGTTCTGCTGAAGGTGACAAACATGTAAGCATAAAGTCAAGTACAATCAGACACTTCCAGGTAATTATAACAAAATTATGTAGCTTTCTACATCCAGAATTACCCATCTCCAGTAATTAATAAAATGGCGGAAAATTGTAAAAACCAAAATGTTGTCAGTAGCAAACAAAGAAGGAAAGAAAATTCAGTCTTAGGCCGTTAACTTCAAAGTTGACAGAGGATGTGCTAGCTTAGAGTTCCTAGAAAACAGAGACTGAGGCAAAATTTATCTGGTAAAAATGCTTTTTTGGGGGGTGGGAAGGGGAAGCAATACTGAGGCAGGAAGGGTATGAAAAAAAAGGGAAATGAGTCAGGGAAAGAAAGAAAGTAAATGCAAGGCGGTATTTGAACAGAGCTTCACAAGAAAATACAATCAGTTTCTCAGTCATCATAATTTTTGCCAATCTGGTCAGTGTAAAATGTCAATTCATTATGTATTTACTTTACATATCTCTGAGGTTATGCAATTTTCATCTCCATTGTATTTTCAGGTTTTATTGATCTCTTCAATGATTTGGTTAATCTTATTTCTAGTTTGTCTGCATTTTTCTTACTATTTTAAACTCTTCTTTTTAAACATTTCCTTTGTATTTGTTGCTGATTCATAGAATGTAACTGGTCAAGTTTTGTATCTTGATATTTTATCCAGAAAACTTGCTATACTGTCATATTAATTCTTATAATTTATCCTTTGATTCTTTAGGATTTTCTATGTAGACATTCACATCATGTATGAATTATGCATAGCATTGGTTCTAATCTTTTTACCTTTGTTTTAGTTTTCTTGCCTTATTACACTGGGTGAGAATTCCAGGACAGAACTGAACAGAATTGGTAATAGTTGAGACCCTTCTTATTCCCAATCTCAATGAAATGTTTTTTACTTTTTCCCAGCTGATCCCACCCCCAACCCCACCTTCCCCCCTTGGTGTCCATATGTTTTTTCTCTACATCTGTGTCTCTATTTCTGCCTTTCAAATAAGTTCATCTCCAGCATTTTTCTAAATTCCACATATAAGCAATATTTACAATATCTGTTTTTCTCTTTCTAACTTACTTCACTCTGTATGGCAATATCTAGCTCCATCCAAGTCTATGCAAATGGCACTATTTGTTCCTTTTTTATGGCTAACTAATATTCTATTGTATATATGTACCGCATCTTCTTTTTTTTTTTAACATCTTTATTGGAGTATAATTGCATTACAATGGTGTGTTAGTTTCTGCTTTATAACAAAGTGAATCAGTTATACATATACATATGTTCCCATACCTCTTTCTTCTTGCATCTCCCTCCCTCCTGCCCTCCCTATCCCACACCTCTAGGTGGTCACAAAGCACCGAGCTGATCTCCCTGTGCTATATGGTTGCTTCCCACGAGCTATCTATTTTACGTTTGGTAGTGTATATATGTCCATGCCACTCTCTTTGTCACATCTTACCCTTCCCCCTCCCCATATCTTCAAGTCCATTCTCTAGTAGATCTGTGTCTTTATTCCCGTCTTGCCACTAGGTTCTTCATGATCTTTTTTTTTTTTTTCCCTTAGATTCCATATATATGTGTTAGCATACTGTATTTGTTTTTCTCTTTCTGACTTACTTCACTCTGTATGACAGACTCTTACTCCATCCACCTCACTACAAATAACTCCATTTCGTTTCTTTTTATGTCTGAGTAATATTCCATTGTATATATGTGCCACATCTTCTCTATCCATTCATCCGATGATGGACATTTAGGTTGCTTCCATGTCCTGGCTATTGTAAATAGAGCTGCAATGAACATTTTGGTACATGATTCTTTTTGAATTATGGTTTTCTCAGGGTATATGCCCAGTAGTGGGATTGCTGGGTAGTATAGTAGTTCTATTTTTAGTTTTATAAGGAACCTCCATACTGACCTCCATAGTGGTTGTATCGATTTACATTCCCATCAACAGTGCAAGAGGGTTCCATTTTCTCCACACCCTCTCCAGCATTTATTGTTTCTAGATTTTTTGAGGATGACCATTCTAACCAGTATGAGATGATATCTCATTGTAGTTTTGATTTGTACTTCTCTAATGATTAATGATGTTGAGCATTCTTTCATGTGTTTGTTGCCAATCTGTATACCTTCTTTGGAGAAATGTCTATTTAGGTCTTCTGCCCATTTTAGGGTTGGGTGGTTTGTTTTTTTGTTATTGAGCTGCATGAGCTGCTTGTAAATCTTGGAGATTAATCCTTTGTCAGTTGCTTCATTTGCAAATATTTTCTCCCATTCTGATGGTTGTCTTTTGGTCTTGTTTATGGTTTCCTTTGCTGTGCAAAAGCTTTTAAGTTTCATTAGGTCCCATTTGTTTATTTTTGTTTTTATTCCCATTTCTCTAGGAGCTGGGTCAAAAAAGATCTTGCTGTGATTTATGTCATAGAGTGTTCTGGCTATGATTTCCTCTAAGAGTTTAATAGTGTCTGGCCTTACATTTAGGTCTTTAATCCACTTTGACTTTATTTTTGTGTATGGTGTCAGGGAGTGTTCTAACTTCATACTTTTACATGCACCTGTCCAGTTTTCCCAGCACCACTTATTGAAGAGGCTGTCTTTGCCACTGTATATGCTTGCCTCCTTTATCAAAGATAAGGTAACCATACGTGCATAGGTTTATCTCTGGGATTTCTATTCTGTCCCATTGATCTATGTTTCTGTTTTTTTACCAGTACCATACTGTCTGGATTACTGTAGCTTTGTAGTATAGTCTGAAGTCAGGAGCCTAATTCCTCCAGCTCCATTTTTCGTTCTCAAGATTGCTTTAGCTAATTGGGGTCTTTTGTGTTTCCATACAAATTGTGAAATATTTTGTTCTAGTTCTGTGAAAAATTCCAGTGCTAGTTTGATAGGGATTGTATTGAATCTGTAGATTTCTTTGGGTAGTAGAGTCATTTTCGCAATGTTGATTCCTCCAATCCAAGAACATGGTATATCTCTCCATCTATTTGTATCATCTTTAATTTCTTTCATCAGTGTCTTATCATTTTCTGCATACAGGTCTTTTGTCTCCTTAGGTAGGTTTATTCCTAGATATTTTATTCTTTTTGTTGCTATGGTAAATGGGAGTGTTTTCTTAATTTCACTTTCAGATTTTTCATCATTAGTGTGTAGGAATGCAAGAGATATCTGTGCATTAATGTTGTATCCTGCTCTTTTACCAAATTCCTTGATTAGCTCTAGTAGTTTTCTAGTAGCATCTTTAGGATTCTCTATGTATAGTATCATGTCATCTGCAAATAGTGACAGCTTTACTTCTTCTTTTCCAATTTGGATTCCTTTTATTTCTTTTTCTTCTCTGATTGCTGTGGCTAACACTTCCAAAACTATGCTGAATAATAGTGGTGAGAGTGGGCAACCTTGTCTTGTTCCTGATCTTAGTGGAAATGGTTTCAGTTTTTCACCATTGAGGACAATGTTGGCTGTGGGTTTGTCATATATGGCCTTTATTATGTTGAGGAAACTTCACTCTATGCCTACTTTCTGCAGGGCTTTTATCATAAATGGGTGTTGAATTTTGTCGAAAGCTTCCTCTGCATCTATTGAGATGATCATATGGTTTTTCTCCTTCAGTTTGTTAATATGGTGTATCACATTGATTGATTTGCGTATATTGAAGAATCCTTGCATTCCTGGAATAAACCCCACTTGATCATGGTGTATGATCCTTTCAGTGTGCTGTTGGGTTCTGTGTGCTAGTATTTTCTTGAGGATTTTTGCATCTATGTTCTTCAGTGATATTGGCCTATAGTTTTCTTTCTTTGTGACATCTTTGTCTGGTTTTGGTATCAGGGTGATGGTGGCCTCGTAGAATGAGTTTGGGAGTGTTCCTGCCTCTGCAATATTTTGGAAGAGTTTGAGAAAGATAGGTGTTAGCTCTTCTCTAAGTGTTTGATAGAATTCGCCTGTGAAGCCATCTGGTCCTGGGCTTTTGTTTGTTGGAAGATTTTTAATCACAGTTTCAATTTCAGTGCTTGTGATTAGTCTGTTCATATTTTCTATTTTGTCCTGGTTCAGTCTCTGCAGGTTGTGCATTTTTAAGAATTTGTCTATTTCTTCCAGGTTGTCCATTTTTTTGGCATAGAGTTGCTTGTAGTAATCTCTCATGTGCTTTTGTATTTCTGCAGTGTCAGTGGTTACTTCTCCTTTTTCATTTCTAATTCTATTGATTTGAGTCTTCTCCCTTTTTTTCTTGATGAGTCTGGCTAATGGTCTATCAATTTTGTTTATCTTCTTGAAGAACCAGCTTTTAGTTTTATTGATGTTTGCTATTGTCTCCTTCATTTCTTTTTCATTTATTTCTGATCTGATCTTTATGATTTCTTTCCTTCTGCTAGCTTTGGGGTTTTTTTGTTCTTCTTTCTCTAATTGCTTTAGATGCACAGTTAGGTTGTTTATTCGAGATGTTTCCTGTTTCTTGAGGTAGGCGTGTATTGATATAAACTTCCCTCTTAGAAATGCTTTTGCTGTATCCCATAGGGTTGTCGTGTCTCCATTGTCATTTGTTTCTAGGTATTTTTTGATTTCCCCCTTGATTTCTTCAGTGATCACTTCGTTATTAAGTAGTGTATTGTTTAGCCTCCATGTGTTTGTATTTTTTACAGATCTTTTCCTGTAATTGATATCTAGTCTCATAGCATTGTGGTTGGAAAAGATACTTGATATGATTTCAATTTTCTTAAATTTACCAAGGCTTGATTTGTGACCCAAGATATGATCTATCCTGGAGAATGTTCCATGAGCACTTGAGAAAAATGTGTATTCTGTTGTTTTTGGGTGGAATGTCCTATAAATATCAATTAAGTCCATCTTGTTTAATGTATCATTTAAAGCTTGTGTTTCCTTATTTATTTTCATTTTGGATGATCTGTCCATTGGTGAAAGTGCAGTGTTAAATTTCCCTACTATGATTGTGTTACTGTCAATTTCCCCTTTTATGGCTGTTAGTATTTGCCTTATATATTGAGGTGGTACTATGTTGGGTGCATAAATACTTAGAATTGTTATATTTTCTTCTTGGATTGATCCCTTGATCATTATGTAGTATCCTTCTTTGTCTCCTGTAATAGTCTTTATTTTAACGTCTATTTTGTCTGATATGAGAATTGCTACTCCAGTTTTCTTTTGATTTTCATTTGCATGGAATATCTTTTTCCATCCCCTCACTTTCAGTCTGTATGTGTCCCTAGGTCTGAAGTGGGTCTCTTGTAGACAGCATATATAGGGGTCTTGTTTTTTTATCCATTCAGCCAGCCTATGTCTCTTGGTGGGAGCATTTAATCCATTTACATTTAAGGTAATTATCGATATGTATGTTCCTATTCCCATTTTGTTAAATGTTTTGGGTTTCTTATTGTAGGTCTTTTCCTTCTCTTTTTTTGTTGCCTAGAGGAGTTCCTTTAGCATTTTGTGTAAAGCTGGTTGGGTGGTACTGAACTCTCTCAGCTTTTGCTTGTCTGTAAAGGTTTAAATTTCTCCATCAAATCTGAATGCGGTCCTTGCTGGGTAGAGTAATATTGGTTGTAGGTTTTTCTCCTTCATCACTTTAATTATGTCTTGCCACTCCCTTCTGGCCTGCAGAGTTTCTGCTGAAAGATCAGCTGTTAACCTTATGGAGATTCCCTTGTGTTGTATTTGTTGTTTTTCCCTTTCTGCTTTTAATATATTTTCTTTATATTTAATTTTTGATAGTTTGATTAATATGTGTCTTGGTGTGTTTGTTTGTCCTTGGATTTATCCTGTATGAGACTCTCTGTGTTTCCAGGACTTGATTAACCATTTTCTTTCCCATATTAGGGAAGTTTTCAACTATAATCTCTTCAAATATTTTCTCAGTCCCTTTCTTTTTCTCTTCTTCTTCTGGGACCCCTATAGTTCGAATGTTGGTGCATTTAATGTCCCAGAGGTCTCTGAGACTGTCTTCAGTTCTTTTCATTCGTTTTTCTTTATTCTGCTCTGCAGTAGTTATTTCTACTATTTTATCTTCCAGGTCACTTACCCGTTTTTCTGCCTCAGTTATTCTGCTATTGATCCCTTCTAGAGTATTTTTAATTCCATTTATTTTGTTTTTCATCGCTGCTTGCTTCCTCTTTAGTTCTTCTACGTCCTTGTTAAATGTTTCTTGCATTTTGTCTATTCTATTTCCAAGATTTTGGATCATCTTTACTATCATTATTCTGAATTCTTTTTCAGGTAGACTGCCTATTTCCTCTTCGTTTGTTAAGTCTGGTGTGTTTTGACCCTGCTCCTTCATCTGCTGTGTGTTTTACTGTCTTCTCATTTTGTTTATCTTACTGTGTTTGGGGTCTCCTTTTCAGAGGCTGCAGTTTGGTAGTTCCCGTTGTTTTTGGTATCTGTCCCCAGTGGCTAAGGTTGGTTCAGTGGGTTGTGTAGGCTTCCTGGTGTAGGGGACTAGTGCCTGTGTTCTGGTGGATGAGGCTGGATGTTGTCTTTCTGGTGGACAGGTACACGTCTGGTGGTGTGTTCTGGGGTGTCTGTGGCCTTATTATGATTTTAGGCAGCCTCTCTGCTAATGGATGGGGCTGTGTTCCTGTCTTGCTAGTTGTTTGGCATAGGGTGTCCAACACTGTAGCTTGCTGGTCGTTGAGTGCAGCTGGGCCTTGGTGTTGAGATGGAGATCTCTGGAAGATTTTTGCCATTTGATATTACATGGAGCTGAGAGGTCTCTTGTGGTCCAATGTCCTGAAGTTGGCTCTCCCACCTCAGTCGCACAGACCTGATGCCTGGCTGGAGCACCAAGAGCCTGTCCTCTACACGGCTCAGAATAAAAGGGAGAAAAAATAGAAAGAAAGAAAAAAAGATGAGAAAATAAAATACAGCTATTATAATAAAAAATAAGGAAAAAATTATTAAGAAAAAATTTAATAAGAAAATTAAAAATATTTTTTAAATAAATTTATTAATTTTTTATAATAAAAATAAGAAAAAAATTATTAAGAAAAAATTTATTAAGAAAAAATTTTTTAATTTTTAATGTCTATTCAGGTATTCAACAGATGCAGGTACATCAAGTTGTTTGTGGAGCTTTAATCCGCTGCTTCTGAGGCTGCTGGGAGAAATTTCCCTTTCTCTTCTTTGTTCGTACAGCTCCTGGGGTTTAGCTTTGTATTTGGACCCGCCTCTGCGCGTAGGTATCCTGAGGGCGTCTGTTCTTCGCTCAGACAGTACAGGGTTAAAGGAGCAGCTGCTTCAGGTGCTCTGGCTCACTCAGGCCGAGGGGAGGGAGATGTACGGATGTGGGGCAAGCCTGTGGCGGCAGAGGCCGGCAAGACTTTGCCGCAGCCTGAGTCGCGCCGTGCGTTCTCCTGGGGAAGTTGTCCCTGGATCACGGGACCCTGGCAGTGGCGGGCTGCACAGTCTCTCAGGAGGGAAGGTGGGGAGAGTGACCTGTGCTTGCACACAGGCTTCTTGGTGGTGGCAGCAGCAGCCTTAACGTCTCATGCCCGTCTCTGTGGTCCGCGCTGATAGCCGTGGCTTGCGCTCATCTCTGGAGCTCGTTTAGGCGGCACTCTGAATCCCCTCTCCTCATGCACCAGGAAACAAAGAGGCAAGAAAAAGCCTCTTGCTTGTTCGGCAGCTCCAGACCTTTTCCCGGACTCCCTCCCGGCTAGCTGTGGTGCGCTAGCCCCTTCAGGCTGTCTTCACGCCACCAACCCCAGTCCTCTCCCTGCAATCCGACTGAAGCCCGAGCCTCAGCTCCCAGCCCCCGCCCGCCTGGCGGGAGAGCAGACAAGGCTCTCGGGCTGGTGAGTGCTGCTCGGCACTGATCATCCGTGCGGGAATCTCTCCGCTTTGCCCTCCGCACTCCTGTGGCTGCGCTCTCCTCTGTGGCTCCGAAGTTTCCCCCCTCTGCCACCCGCAGTCTCCATCTGCGAAGGGGCTTCCTAGTGTGTGGAAACCTTTCCTCCTTCACAGCTCCCTCCCACTGGTGCAGGTCACGTCCCTATTCTTTTGTCCTGGTTATTTCTTTTTTCTTTTGCCCTACCCAGGTACGTGGGGAGTTTCTTGCCTTTTGGGAAACCTGACCTCTTCTGCCAGCATTCAGTGGGTGTTCTGTAGGAGCAGTTCCACGTGTAGATGTATTTCTGATGTATCTGTGGGGAGGAAGGTGATCTCTGTGTCTTACTCTTCTGCCATCTTGCCCAGATCCCCTACCACATCTTCTTTATCCATTCCTCTGTCGATGGACACTTGTGTTGCTTCCATGTCTGGGCTATTGTAAATAGTGTTGCAATGAACATTGTGGTATATGTATCCTTTCAAATTATGGTTTTCTCTGGCTATATGCCTAGGAGTGGGATTGCTGGGTCATATTGTAGCTCTGTTTTTAGTTTTTTAAGGATCAATGAAATGCTTTTAATATTTCAGAATTATGTATGAGTTTGACTATAAGTATTTTTGTAGACTATCTTAATAAGGTTAAGGAAGTTTCATTTCATTACTATTTCCCTGAGAAATTTTGTCATGAATAAAGTTGAATTTTATCAAACACTTCTAAAACATCTGTTGAGATTATGATTTGTTTCTTTTTAAATATATTAATATGTGAATTATATTGATTGATTTTTTAATGTTCAATTAACTTTGTACTCTGAGACAAATCCAATTTAGTCTTGATATTAATACCCAACTGTGTCTCATAAATTCAAAATACTATTAAATGTTTGTTATGTAATTGTAACACTGTTGTCACTAATGAAAAGAACTTTAATGTTCTCAAGAAGCTCATAGACTAACAGGAGTGGCCTATATGTAAACAAGGCAAACAAATTACAATAAGGATATTTAAATTATGCTAAGAATGTATATTTATTCTATTTCATCCTTAGATATCACAGGTGAAACTTTGACTGAGAAAACATTATGCCCCAATTCCAAGATTTATCTGAGATATCATTATGATACACATTCCCTGTTTGACTGATCACTAGCAAAACCTACTTTCTCTTGAATAATTTGTAAACTCTTGAAATGTTTGTTAATATACAGAAATTATTACTGAAGTATACATTAAGAAATAGGAAAAAATCTGTTTAAGCTAGATGTTACATGCTAATATTTTTAAGGACTAATAAGTAATATTCTTCTTTAAGGTTTTATCTTGCTGATTTATTATTTTTATTAAATGTTCTCATTAATTTTAAAAGTATTCTTAACAACCTGTTGCAATAGCACAAAAGCAGATCAGAATGGCCTTAGCAGAGGCATAAAAACTTGTCTAAGACAACTACAGCTAAAATCTTTTATGTCAGATAAATGTAAACTATTTGGGGATAATTTTACAATGCAGGAAGTAGTTTTTAATAAACTCTACTGTTTTTAGGGGACGTGTGTACTAATACCACCTTTACTTTACTATCACCTGTAAATAGAGCCATTTTAAGCCTGGTTAAATATGAGTGAGTAAAGTCCTTACTATGTTTTTTGTTTTTGTTTTTGTTTTTGTTTTGGCTGCACCTCATGGCACGCAGTATCTTAGTTCCCTGTCCAGGGATAGAACCTCTGCCCCCTGCAATAGAAAGGTGAAGTCTTAATCACTGGACCACAAGGGAAGTCCCTCTCACCATTTTTTTCTAGAGGCATAAGTCAAGATTTGTGCATGCTATTACACTAAGTACAATACACTGAAAATTTGGCAGACAATTCTCTACTGGAGTTAACAATCCCAGGTTGAAGCACCTTCTCAGTGACCATCTGATTCATGCTTCTCCTCTAGATGAGGGTTTGCTGTGTTACACCATTTCCTTTTTTCCTGTGTGTGTCTACTGGAAGACTCTCCTAGCCTGCATTCATAGAATTAGGTTCATGGATTCAGGTGTAGAACACTGCATTACCATTTACTGCATCACTATCTGTCTAAAGCAGGTTTTCACTTTAATTTGGGTTTATTAGAGTACTTTCACAATTTTTTTCATAAATATGGGAAAAATACATATGACTCTTATAGAGTCAGCTTCTTTGATTTATCAGTATAAAGTGAAGTCTCAGAAATACTGTTTTTAAGGTATGAGGATCAAGATAGAACTGATTATTTTGGTCATATTTATACAAATTCTATTTTTATGCTTTGAAACACAGCCATTTTCCTAGAGCTATGAGTTCAAAGAACTTAATGAAATTTGTTTGGTGAACATGATAGAGAATTATAGAGCTGAAGAAGATCATACATGTAATTTAACCAGGGTCTCTCTTACCTACTCTTGAAAAATATTTAGGTCTTGATTTGACTGAAAATGTAATGAATAAACATATAGTAAATTTGATAGACAATGTTCTGAATATGTATTTTTAAAATATGGCTAATTAAGTATATATGCCAATAAATTATTCTTGACTGATAAGAAAGAAGTTACCTTTAAGCAGCAATACTTAAAAAAAAAAAGAAGCATATGTCACTGATATAAAACAGGAATAAGCTAAGTGGCTTAAAACTATTTAAGATTTATTTATCCTATTTTAATAAGCCATTTCAAATTTCTATTGAAAAGGCAAGGAATCAGTTCTTTAGATTTTAGAATGTACCACTCACACCTAGGTTATCCAAGAAACTGCTAATTGTGTTTAACTCAGAAAAGAATTTAGGCAAGAAAATAATTAAGAAGAAGGAGGAGGAAGAGAAGGAAAATAAAAATTAAACTTATATTCCTCTTAGGTGTTAAAAATTATATTTCTGAAAACTTTTCATATCTCAGGAATAAAATGAACATGACTTCCAAATTCTGAACTTAATGAAATTCAAACAATAAAAATTACTTCCCAGAAGGCATAAAAGTAGTTTTAAGTGGCAGCATTAACAAGATTCACCTCAATAAGGCATAAAGAGTGTTTACTGAATATATTATTAGAGCTTCTGTCATTCAAGTTAATCTATCAATTCAATTTTCTTTCCCCTCATTATTTTACTTACCCCTGAGAGGCAAAATGATTAGTCCTGAAGTTCTAGGTGAATAATGGCTAAAACTGAGATTCAAGCTGTCTAACTAAGGTGAAGCAGATCTGGGGAGGTAACTACTAGGCACAGTTTACAAAGTGCAGGAAGGAAATGAGCCTTACCAAACATTTATGTGCTAGCTGTTGTGTGAGATACTATATATTTAAAAAAAAAATTTTTTTTTTTACTTAAATGTTACAGCACTGTGGGGTTAAGCATTATTAGCCCCATTTTATAGTAGTTAAGTTACATACTCAAAGTTACATATACACTTGGCCCTTGAACAACACGGGTTTGAAATGCCCGGGTTCACTTACACTGGGAATTTTTCAGTAAATATACAGTTAGCCCTCTTTATCAGTGGGTTCCACATCTGCAGATTCAATCAAACCCAGATCATATACTGTGTTTACGATCTATGTTTGGTTGAATCTGTGGATGTGAAATTAACTGATGCAGAAGGCCGTCTATGGAAATTGAGCATCTGCAGATTTTGGTATCCACTTCAGGTGGTGGAATCCATCCCCTGAGGATACTGAGGGATGAATGTCAGAGTTTAAACTAGATCTGTTTGATTGCAATACCTATTTCAGTTAATTCTTAATTTATAGGTTTGATTTAAAGATGGTTAAAAATGCAAGTTAAATTTAAACAAAAAAATAACCAAAGCAAAATCTTATAATAATGCTGCTAAAAATCTACACAAATATTCTTTTTCATATACATGTAAGGTTTTATTAAGGAAATATAATCAATTTTTCAAAAAAAAAATACTGGCATTTTCAACATTAATATAAAAGCTACCATGGCCGTATATTAGAATCTATTTAAAGCTTTCAGAATTTTCAAATGTACAGCCATGAGAAACCCTGCACTATCTTCACTATTTTGTGGACCCTTGAACAAGGGGGAGGTTAGGGACACTGACTTCCTGTGCAGTGGAAAATCACATATAACTTTACTGTTAGTGCTCTGGATCCCTAGTTCCAAATCTGCAGATTCAAGCAACCACATCGTGTAGTACAGAAGTACATATTTATTGAAAAAAATCTGCTTGTAAGTGGACAAGTACAGTTCAAATCCATGTTGTTCAATGATCAACTGTAGTATAATTCATGAGAAGAGTTTGGTTTAAGAAAATTTGGCTTGTATGTTTAGCATTGGATTTAACAGTTTTTTCATGAAATGTGTAAAATAGTTTTATATACAATAATTTCTATTTTTTCTTCATTCTTTCCATTTCATGTTCACATAAGTTTATACCTTTGACAAAATACTTGAGTTATGTGAATTGGGAATTGTTCATATACTTTAATATCATGTGGATTTTTTTGGGGGGGATGAATCTTTTTAGAATAATACTAAAGAAAGTTGTTTTTATTTTTGTTTACCCTAATGTTTCTCAGAATGCTACAAGAAAGTAAACATTTGTTTTGAGTCCTTCAACAGTTTTTGGAAGCAGGAAATACACTGGCGATTGGCTGGGTGACAACTTTTCACATTGGAGAGATATGCATATGTCAATCATTGGAATGCTAAATTTAACCTCGGGAATTCCATATGTAACTTTTAAAATTGAACAATTAATTATATTAAAGCCTATATGTCAATCACTATTATCTGAGAGTGCAAAACCTAGTTCTATGTAGATAAAACACAGTTGACTTGTTTTCAGAACATTAAAAATAATATACTTAGCCACTGTAGAGTTGTCTTCAACCTATGCAGATCTCAAGAGAACCACATATTTCTTAATTATTATTTTTTTCTGTTTGTTTTATGTCTCTAACATACTTGGTCATGGTAAAGCTGGAGAAGTTTATTGCCTCTGTCATTTACCTCTACACTTATTCCATCCACAACTCCTCTACAACCTATTATTATGAGTTTTACAGATAAGGGGGAAAAAAGAAAGGACAGACAATTTGGGATGAGGGATAGAAAGTTCACTCAGAGAGGTGTCTGTATCATCTGTGGAAGGAGGAAGTGAAATAAAAACAGTAATATACTCCAAACAGAAGCAAAATATTTCCTCTTATCTGAGCCCTGGTTATAAAGAAAAAAAAATGCTATTAAAGAATGTGCTGCTGTGTTAACAAATTCTAAAGTTTTATTGTAGTAAATTCCCCATATCCCAAGGACTTTTTATGAGAAAAAAATAGAGAGCATTATTTGTCTTATTTTGTAAAGCTGAACATAAAATTGCTGTAAACTCTCAAATGTAGTGAGAATTGCATTTGTTGTTCAGTGATGGATTAGGTACTTTCAAAGAAGAATTGCTAAAAAAATATTGAAAAGGAAGTGTAGCTTCAAGTTTTGTCTGCACCAGAAACTGAGTCAAAATTTATAACATAAGCAGGCTCAGAGAGGAAGGGAGCATAACTTGGTCTTTCTCCACCAAAGATTTTATAATTTTAGGAGAGTATAGACCACAACCTCCATGGTTTGGGGAACTAACATTTTTATTACAACTGACACATTTTATGACCCCATGCTTTAACTCTTCATGACATTTTGGCCTACAAACTTTGAAATTAATTGAAGTTTGGGGGTTAAAGATTATATTTCTGAGAGAATGAGAGGGACCCTGGAATAAAAAAATTTGAAGACTGAGCAAGTCCTTCATTAGATGTCAGGAATCAAAGTACCTAATTTTATATGATAAAAAAGGAGAGTATAGTCAGGTGCAATAATCTTGGAGCCTTTTTTCAAGCCTGGGTGGTTAGCCACTAAGGCTCTTGGATTAGCTAAATGTTTTGTGTCATTAACTTCTCATATTGTAGCAGAAAATTTACAGACTGCACTTGAAAAAAAAAATTCTAAAATATATTGGATTACCCAAAAGACCCCTTGCTTACACTATGGTAACTCATAGTTTTCATTTAATCAAGACTGTATATGAGAGACTGGTCACTATTTTATTTCACATGCTCTCTTCAAATAGCATTTTTATACTTCCAGATTCCTCAGTATGCAAATATTATCTTTGTGGTCTTAAATATGTTTGACATTAAAAATAATGTAATCTGAAATTTTTCAGTGAAGATTTTATGGCAAAAACAATGTGAAATATTTTGAAATCATGAAAATCTTTCCCAGATTGGAGTTGATATATATGGGTTTAATGAAGAGACAACTTAGGAACTGTGACAGCATTGGATGCAAGTTGGGGTATCTAATCCCTTTTGCAGAAACCACAATTCAATCAGTAATAAGGTGCATGAGAGTTAACTAAAAATGATAACTGAAATATTCAATATTAACCTGTAAATAGGAACTACATTTTATATATATATATATATATATATATATATATATATATATATATATATATATATAAAGATAAATACATAAATCAAAAATCAAACTGTTTTTAAAAATAGCGGTGGAAATATGTGACTGGGTCTTTGAAAGAAATTACATGATATAAATTTTATTAAGAACTGTGAGGGAATTACCAGAAATAAATGTTGGAGAAATAGCTTTTCTAAAATTGCTCTTGAAAATACATTGTTCATGAGCTGCGGCCAAGATGTTGAAGTAGGAAGACCTGAATTTACCTCCTTCCAAGGGCATACTAAAATTACAAATATTTACAGAGCAACTCTCTATAAGAATGATCTGAAAACTAGCAGAAGATTTTCCACAACTGAAGATATAAAGAATGAGCTACAATAAGACAAGTAGGAGGGACAGAGACATGGTAAAGTCAAGATCAACAGCTCTGTGTAGGAGACCCACAAGTGGGAAAATAATCTCAACTGCAGAGATTTTCCCCAAGGAGCAAGGGGTCTGAATGCCACATTGGACTCCCCAGCCTGGGGATCCTTCACAAGGAAGATGAGACCTGTCTTTAATGGTTAGTGGGGCTTGTGTACTGCAGAACTGGAGGGCTGTAGTAAAGAAAGACTCTACTCTTAAAGGGCATGCACAAAACGTCACACAGTACATGTCTCATTGCAGAGGCAGTAATTTAAAAGGAACCTGAGTCAGACACACTTGCTGAGCTTGGAGAGCCTCCTGGAGAGGCAGGAGGCAACTGGGACTCCCCTTTGGGACATCATAGATATTGGTAGAACTTATTTTTGAGTATTAATTCCACCACAAGAACACTGGAACTGGCAGACACCAATTTGGAGTCTTCCCTATAGCTTATTAGCACCAGGCGCTTACTCACTCACCAGCAGGCTGGCACCAGTCCTGGGAAACACAGGGACCACAGGCAGTCAGCCTGGAACCCAACCCCTCCCACCGGGGACCACCTAAGCCATGCTGTCAACCATGCCAGGACCCAAGACCATGTACCACTGGGCTGGCTGCAACCCACAAGTCAAGACCTGGTAGCCAGCTGGGCCACAGACAAGTTCACCTACTAGTGTACCCACAGTAGTTGTCAAAACACAGCAGAAGAGCCCACACAGACCACATAGGGGCACCTCTAGAGCATATAGTTCTGGTGACCAGAGTGAAGGGTGTTTCTGGGCTCCATAGTATGTCTTCTACATAAGGTCACTTATCCAAGATTGGGAAACATAACTGACCTATCTAACACATAAAAATAAACACAGATAATTAGGCAAAATGAGGAGAGGGAGGAACAAGACAAAACCTCAGAAAAAGAACTAAACAAAGTGGAGATAAGCAATCTACCCAATAAGGAGTTCAATGTAATAATCATAAACATGCTCAATGAACTCAAAAAAGAAAGAACAAACACATGAGAAATTTAACAAAGAGTTAAAAACATAGAGAAGAACCAAACAGACTTTGAGAACACAATAACTGAAATTTAAAAATACACTAGAAGGTATCAACAGTAGATTAGATGATACAGATGAATGGAGCAGTGAACTACAAGATAGAGTAGTAGGAGTCACACAAGATAAAATGAAAAAAAATTTTAATGGGGATAGTTTAAGAGGCCTCTGGGACAACATCAAGTGTACTAAAATTTGCAGTATACGGGTCTAAGAAGGAGAAAAGGGAGAGAAAGGGCAGATAACTTATTTGAAGAAATAAAAGCTAAAAAATTCCCTAACTAGGGAGAAAAAACAGACATTCAGGTCTAGAAAGCAAAGGGATGTCAAGCAAGATAAACTCAAAGAAGACCACAACAAGACACACTATAATTAAAATGGCAAAAAACAAAGACAGAGAGAGAATCTTAAAGGTACTAAAGGAAAATCAGCTAGTTATGTACGAGGCAACTGTCATAAGACTATAAGCTGAATTTTCAGCAGAAATATTGCAAGTCAGAAGGGAGTGGCATGAACATTCAAAGTGATGAAAGGAAAAAAACTCCAACTAAGAATACTCTACTCAAAAGGCTATCATTCAGATTTAAAGGTCAGATAAATAATTTTACAGACAAGAAAATGTTGAAGGTGTTCAGCACCACTAAACAATCTTTATGAGAAATATTAAAGGGATTTCTCTAAGTGGAAAAGAAAATACCACAACCAGAAATATGAAAATTATGAAAGAAAAAATCCCATTGGTAATGGTGAACATACAATAAAGATAGTAGATCAACCATTTATAAAGCTAGTAAGGAGTTTAAACAAAAGTAGTAAAAGTATCTTTATCCACAATAAGTAGCTAATGGACACAAAAACAGAAAGATGTAACATATGATATAAGGAACATTAAACATGGGATGGGGGGAGTAAATATGCAAGTTTGTTAGAATGTGTTCAAACCTAAGAGATTATCTACTTAAAATAATCATGTGTGTGTGTGCGCATGTGTGTGTGTGTGTGTGTGTGTGTGTGTTCTTATATATGAACTTTATTTAAGAACCAAAATTCTATAACAGATACACACACAAAAAAGGAGAATGGAATACAAATATAACACTAAGGATAGTTTTCAAATCACAAGAGAAGAGAACAAAAGAAGGAAGAAACAATAAACTACTATAAAATAATCCAAAAAATTAAATTGCAACACTGGTGGTGATCGGCCAAGATGGCTGAGTAGAAAGACCCTGACCTTACCTTCTCTCAGGAGCACACCAAAATCAAAACTATATGCAGAACAACCATTAATGAAAAAGACTGGAACTTACCAGAAAAGATCTTCTATAACCAAAGATATAAATAAGGAACCAAGGTAAGGTGGGCAGGAGGGGTGGAGAATTCTCAATATAATCATGTCACATACCCCTGTGGTGAGCAATCCACAAACTGAACAACAATTATATTGCAGAGGTTTTCCTACAGGAGTGAGAGTTCTGAGCTCAATGTCAGGCTCCCCAGCCTAGGGGTCCTGCACAGGGAAGATGATCTCCCAGAGCATTTGGCCTTGAAGTTCAGAAGGGCATAATTTTACAAGTCCCAAAGGACTAGGGGAAATAGAGACTTCCCTCTTAAAAGTCATACACAAAATCTCACATGCACCAGGATCCAGGGCAAAATCAATAATTTGATAGGAGCCCTGGGCCAGACCTACTTGCTAGTCTTGGAGTTTCCAGGAAGAGCAGGGTGTGTGTGTGTGGGGGTGGTGGTGGTGGCTGTGACTCACCCTGGGGAAATAGAAAGTTGGCAAGCATTCTTGGGAGTTCCTTCTACTGTATATACACTGGTTGTGGGGAGCACCATTGTGAAATCCTCCCTCTAGTTCATTAACACCAAGACCTGGACCCACCCAATAGCCTGTGGGCACCAGTGCTGGGAATCCTCAGGCCAAGCAATTAACTGGGTGGGGACACAGACCCACACATCAGCAGAGAGCCTGGCTAAAGACTTCCTGAGCATATAGCTGCCTCTAGACATTCCTCTAGAAGTGGTTTTGCCCACCAAAGGGCACAGGACCCCTCTTCACCCACCTGTAGGGATTCACTGATTCCACACTCCAGTAAGCCTACTCTAGTCCCTGGACAAGCCTTATGCCCCAGCAGGCAGACACCAGAGGTTAGAAAATTAAAGTCCCATAGCCTGCCAACATGGCTTGCTCACAGCAGGCCAGAAACTTCCCTGGGATAGCTGGGCTCTAGCCTTACCACTAGCAGGCAAACACAAGCTTCAGGACATCCTAGATCCTAAATCTAACTAAGTAGGAAACTGCTTCCAAGCACCAGTGATCTGACACCAGCTATGGGATCCCAGAGCCCTGCAGCCAGACTTCAGGACATGGTTATGCTGGCCAGTAGTCCAGCACTAATCCCAGAAACTGGTGTAATCCAACAGTGGGTGGGCAAAAGACCCAGAATCTTCTGAACCCTGACTCCACCTACAAGTGAGTCAGCACTAACCACAATGCCTGCTGGGGCTCTGCAGTCAGCCACCTCATGACCAGGCCCTGCCAACCAGCAGCCAACAGTCTCCACACAAGGCAGGGCCCGGCAGTCAACTGAAACAGGAACAAAACAAGCCTATCAGACTGCCCACATAGTCAGCTTGCCCAACAGAAAGACCTATGCAGCCCTCTTAGGGGGAACCCCTAGAGCACACAGCTTGGGTGACAAAAGAGGAGTGTGCTGCTGAGATGCATAGGCCATCTCCTACAATAGGTCACTTCACCAAGGTCAGGAAATGTTACTAAGCTACTAGATACATAAAAATACAAACCGCAACTTGGGCAAAATGAGGCAACAGAGGAACATGTTCAAGATGAAGTAACAAGATAAAACCCCAGAAGAAGAACTAAGTAAAATGGAGATAGGAAATCTACCTGAGAAAGAGTTCAGGGTATGATCCTAAAGATGATCAAAGAACTTGGGAGAAGAATGGATGAAAAGAGTGAGAAGTTAAAAGTTTTTAACAAAGTGTTAAAAAGTGTATGAAAGAATAACCAAAGAGAGGTGAAGTATACAATAACTAAAATGAAAAGTATACTAGAAGGAAAAAACAGTAGACCAAATGATGTAGAGGAATGAATCAACAAACTGAAAGATGGGTAGTGAATATCTCTGATGCAGAAGAGAAAAAGAAAAAAGAATGAAAAGAAATAAGGACAGCTTAAGAGACCTCTGGGACAACATTAAGCACACTAATATTTGCATTATAGATGTCCCAGAAGGAGAAGAGAGAGAGAAAGAGGCTGAGAACATATATGAAGATATAATAGCTGAAAACTTCCCTAACCTGGGAAAGGAAAGAGTTACCCAAATCCAGGAAGCTCAGAGAGTCCCATACAGGATGAACCCAAAGAGGAATACAACAAGATACACTGTAATTAAAATGAATATTAAAATCAACAAGGGAAAAGAAACAAATAACATACAAAGGAACTCCCATAAGGCTATCAGCTGATTACTCAGGCCAGAAGGGAGTGACATGATGTATTTTAGGTGATGAAAGAGAAAAGCCTATGATCAATAATACTCTACATCAAAACTCTTGTTCAGATTTGATGGAGACATCAAAAGCTTTATGGCACGCAAAAGCTAAAAGAGATCAGCACCATGAAACGAGCTTTACAACAAATGTTAAAGGAACTTCTCTAGGTGAAAAAGAAAAGGCCATGAATAAAAACAAGAAAATTATGAAATAAAAAAATCTTATCAGTAAAGGCAAACATACAATAAACGTAGGATATCATCCACAAACAAAGCTAGTAGGAAGGTTAAAAGAAAAAAGTAGTAAAATTCTCTATATCATAAGCAATTATGGTATATAAAAAATATTAGGTGTAAAATATGATATCAAAAACAGTCATTATGAGGGGAGGATAGTACAAAGGCAAGGCTTTTAAATGCATTTGAAATTAAGACAACAGCAACTTAATACAATACTGTACATAGATAGATAAATTCCCATATAAAAAGTCATAGTAAACAAAAACAAAAAATTTATAACAGATACACACAGAAAAAGAGAAAGGAATTCAAACATAACAGTAAAAATATTCATCAAATCAGAAGAAAAGAGTGAAAAAAAAAGAAAAGGAAGGAAAAGACCTACAAAAACAATGCCCCAAATAATTAACTAAATGGAAACAAGAACATATATATCAATGATTGCCTTAAATGTAAATGCATTTGAGGTTCAAATTAAAAAGCACAGAATAGCTGAATAGCTAAAAAAACAAGACCTGTATATATGTTGCCTACAAGAGACTCACTTCAGGTCTGGAGACACACAAAGACTAAAAGTGAGGAAATGGGAAGAGTTATTCCATGCAAATGGAAATCAAAAGAATCCCAAATTAGCAATATTTATATCAGACACAATAAACTTTTAAATAGACTGTTATAGGAGACAAAGAAAGACACTACATAATGATCAGGGGAACAACTGGAGAAGATATAACAATTTTAAATATATATGCACCTAACATTGGCAAACCGAAATATATAAGGGAAATATTAACGAACATAAAAGGAGAAATTAGTAACACAATAATATTTGGGGACTTTAACCCTGAACTTACATCAGTGGACAGATCATCCAGACAGAAAATCAACAAGGAAACATTCGCCTCAAATGAAAATTAGATCTAATGGACTTAATTGATATATATATGGGGCATTCCATCTGAAAGCAGGAGAACACACATTCTTTTGAGGTGCACGTGGAACATCCCCAAGGATACATCACAGGCTAGGTCACAAAACAAACCTCAGTAAATTTAGTAAGATTGAAATCATATCAAGTATCTTTTTTGACCACAACACAATGAGACTAGAAATTTTCTAGTTTTTTACAAGAAAAATATTGCAAAACACATACACGTGGAGGCTAAATGATATGCTACTAAACAACTAATGAATCACTGAGGAAATGAAAATTTAAAAAAACCTAAAGACAAATCAAAACAAAAATACAATACAAAACATATGGGAATAAGCAAAAGCTCTTCTAAAAGGGAAGCTTATATTGATACAGGCTTACCTCAGGAAACAAGAAGGGTCTCAAACAACCTAACATTACACCTAAAAGAACCAAAGAATGAGAAACAAACAAAACCCAAAGTTATGAGAAGGAAAAAACTAAAAAAAAAATCTGTGTAGAAGTAAATGAAATAAAGACTAGAAAAAGAAAAGATCAAAGAAACTAAAATATGGTTCTTTGAAAAGATTTTAAAAATTGATAAACTTTTAGCCAGACTCACCAAGAGAAAAATGGAGAGGGCCCACATACATAAAAACAGAAATGAAAGAGAAGTTACAACTGACACCACAAATACACAAAGAATCATAAAAGACGACCACAAACAACTATATGCCAATAAAATGGACAAACTAGAAGAAATGGTCAAATTCCTAGAAGAAATGTACAATCTCCGAATGCTGAACCAGGAAGAAAGAGAAAACATGAGCAGACCAACTACCAGTAATGAAATTGAATCAGTAATAGAAAAACTCTCAATAAACAAAAGTCCAAGATCAGATGGCTTCACAGGCAAATTCTACCAAACATTTACAGAAGAGTTAACACCCATCCTCCTCAAACTCTTCCAAGAAATTGCAGAAGAAGAAACACTTCCAAACTCATTCTACAAGGCCAGCATCACCCTCATACCAAAAGCAGACAAAGAAATCACAAAAAAAGAAATTTACATGTCAATATCACTGATGAACAGATGCAAAAATCTTTAACAAATATTAGCAAACCAAACCCAACAATACATCAAAAGAATCATAAACCATGATCAAGTGGGATTTATTACAGGGATGCAAGAACTTTTCAATATCTGCAAATCACTCAGTGTGAAATTGAAGAATAACAAATTGAAGTAACAAACTGAAGAATAAAAACTATATGGTCATCTCAATAGATAAAGCTTTTGACCAAATTCAACATCGGTTTATGCTAAAAACTCTCCTAAAAGTGGACATAGAGAAAGCATACCTCAACATAATAAAGGCCAGATGTGACAAACCCACAGCTAACACCACGCTTAATTCTGAAAAACTTGAATTATTCCCTCTAAGACCAGAAACAGGACAAGGATGCCCACTCTCATGACTTTCATCAACATAGTTTTGGAAGTCCTAGCCACAGCAATCAGATAAGAAAAATAAATTAAAGGAATCCTAATTGGAATGGAAGAGGTAAAACTATTATTATTTGCAGATGACATGATATTTTATGTAGAAAACCCTAAACTCTCCACCCCAAAATTATTAGAACTAATAAATGAACTTAGCAAAGTTGTAGTATCCAAGAGCAATATACAGAAATCTGTTGCATTTCTATACAATAATAATGAACTCTCAGAAGGAGAAAATAGAAAACAATCCCATTTAAAATCACATCAAAAAGAATAAACTATCTAGGAATAAATATAAGTGAGGAGGTGAAAGACCTATATAATGAAAACTATAAAATATTGCTGAAGGAAATCAAAGATGATACAAAGAAATGTAATGATATCCCATGCTCTTGGATTGGAAGAATTAATATTGTTAAAGTGACCATACTGCCCAAAGCAATCAACAGATTTAATGTGATCCCTATCATAATAACCATGACATTTTTCACAGAACTTGAACATATAATCCTAAAATTCATATGAACCACAAAAGACCCTGAATCACCAAAGCAATCTTGAAAACGAAGAACAAAGCTGGAGGTATAAAGTGCCCAGTCTTCAGACTATACTGCAAAGCTAGGGTAATCAAAACAACATGGTACTGACACAATCACAAATACATAGATCAATGGAACAGAATAGAGAGCCCAGAAGAAAATGCATGCACCTATGGTCAATTAATCTATGAAAGAGGAAGCAAGGATATGCAATGGAGAAAAGACAGTCCCTTCAATAAGTGGACAGCCACGTGTAAAACAATGACATTAGAACATTCCCTCACACAATATACAAAAATATACTCAAAATGAATTAAAGACTTAAATGTAAGACCTGAAACCATAAAACTCCTAGAAGAGAACATAGGCAGAATGCTCTTTGACATAAATTGCAGCAATTTTTTTTTTGGAGATCTGTCTCATAATGAGAAAAAAAAAAGGCAAAAATAAGCAAATGGGATTTATTTAAACTTAAAAGATTTTGCACAGTAAAGAAAACCATCTAGAAAATGAAAAGACAACCTATGGAATGGGAGAAAATATTTGCAAATAATATGACCCTAACCCTAACCCTAAGGGGTTAATAGCCAAAATATATAAACAGCTCACAGAGCTCAATATCAAAAAAATAAAAACAGCCCAATCAAAAATGTGCAGAAGACCTGAATAGACATTTTTCCAAAGAAAACATACAGATGGCTAACAGGTGCATGAAAAGATGCTCAACATCACTAATTACTAGAGAAATGCAAATTAAAGCACCAATGAAGTATCGCCTCACACCTGCCAGAACAGCTATTATCAAAACATCTACAAATAACAATTTTTGGAGAGAATGTGAAGAAAAGGGAGCAATTGTACTCTGTTGGTGGAAATATAAATATGTGCAGCCACTATGGAGGTTCCTAAGAAAACTAAAAATAGAACTACCATATGATCCATCATTTCCACTCCTGGGTATTTATCTGGAAAAAAATGAAAACACTAATTTGAAAAGATACATGCTCCCCAGTGTTCATAGCAGTACTATTTACAATACCCAAGATATGGAAGCAACCCACATTCCCATCAACAGGTGAATGGATAAAGAAGATGTGTTTTATATATATATATATATATATATATATATATATATATATATATATATATATATATATATATATACACACACACACATACACACACACACATACACACACACACAGTGGAATATTACTCAGCTATAAAAAAAGAAGGAATTCTTCCATTTGCATCAATCTGGATGGACCTAGAGAATATTATGCTTAGTTAAATAACAGAGAAAGACAAATGCTATATGATAGCACTTATATGTGTATTTTGAAAAATAATACAAATAAGTATATATGCAAACAGAAACATACTCACAGATATAGAAAACAAACTAGTGTTTACTGAAAGGGAGAAAAAAGGGGAGGGGACAAATTACGAGTATGGGGTTGAGAGACATAAACTTCTATGTAAACAATAGATAAGCAACAAGGATATATTGAATATCACAGGGAATTATAGCCATTTTCTTGTAATATCTTTTAATGAAGTGTAACCTGTAAAAATACTGAATCATTATGCTGTATACCTGAAACTAACATAATATTGTAAATGAACTAGACTTCATAAAAAATATAAAGTCACACTGTTGTACACCTGAAACTAATATAATATTGTAAGTCAATTATACTTTAATAAAAAATAAATAAATATAATTTAAAAAAGGAAAATGCATTACTTATAATTCTAAAAGAGAAAGAGCACATTGCATCATTTAAAATAACCTGTTAAAAGTTTTGCCTTTAAAAAGTTAGCAGCAGACAAACCTATGATATATTTAGTTATTTTTCCTTAGTAACTCAGTAATTACCAAACGTCAAGTTTTTGTTTTGATGTTAGGCAGATATTATATTATGATTTGATATAAGATTCTCTCTTCAGTCGGAAGGCAAAATCATTCCTCAGTGAAATGGCTGTGAATTTTCCCTCTCTCTTAAGGAAAAGGTCTGGTAATGATCTTTCATCTAGATGATTTGAAACTTTGCTCTTAGTTGGGTATACAAACTGTATACTACACAGTATAATATGTAAACTTTATAGAGTGTATTTAATTGAGAAACAACTCTGCAATAATCTGGCGAAAGGCTTTCAGGTATAAAGAAATAATATTTTTCAATGTTCTGCTTCTCTCTAACCCCCCCAAGAGAAAAAAATATAACACTCCCAACTCAGATCTATTGAAATGTTTGTGTTTTATAGGAATAAGACCCTGGAGCATTTGGAGAAGAGTTTGCTGCAATTTTCTGTTCTGCCTTAAGGAATGGATATTTATTTCTGCCTTACTTATATACCCTCTTCTACTATTCTCAGGTCACTGGAAATACAGTATTCTAAGGATTTATACATGAGTAAATAACTTTTAATAATGATTCTAGTCTTCATTTTCTACCACAGAGATCCTGGAAGCCTGGGTTCTCCTAGTAAGGAAATTATTTGGGGGATTAAAAAAGAAGAAAACTTTTTTTCCCCCTCTGACTGTGATTAGAAATAATTTACAAATTTGAAGAATTGAGTTAAGAAAACACTTTCAATCAGTTAACAAAGAGCAAAGGCTGAGTATTTCTCTCTAAATAGTATGGAGTATAGAAAAGGGATGAAGCATGGTTCCTGCCCACACAGTACTGGGAAGATCACAACTAACAGATTTGAAAGTGTAATATAGAACATGATATATTTGTATCCTGATTGTGTGGCATAGGCTATAAAGTTCTGTAAAAATTCCAAGAAAGGCAAGTCATTGTGAAATGAAATGGAAACAGCTTTGTGAATTAGGTTGGTTTGATGCTGGATCCTTGAAGGCTGTTTAGAATGCAAAAAGGAAAAACAACAAAAACTCAAGACAATTTAATTACTTGGCACTATTTTGACCTTAGCTTTAATATTCATTTATCTTTTCATCAGGAAAGAAAATTGATCCAATTGCTTCATTTGAGGGTTAAATTTTTATTCCTAAACACATAAGCATACTATACCCTAAACTGTACTCCGTTTTTATCTTTTTGGTCTTCTTGGTGTTGATCACCATGAACCTGAGGTGGTTGAGTAAGACTAATTATTTATACAAAGATGTTCACTTGATTAAATTAATGGTTTTCCATCCTAAAAATCTAGATTTACATTAGATCCTCAGGCTCATGAAACTGATAGAGCATTCGTTTGGGGTCAGCTTTCATGATTGCTCCATTTCTTGAAGAGGTAAGTACTAGATTTTTATGTCAGTACAATACAGTTGTTTACACCAGTTTAAATTGGTGCAATTTGATACTTGCAACCTATCCGGGCTTGACATAATCTCCTATTTTTCTTACATCATTTTCATTCTTATATTTGAAAACAGTGTATTTATATGTTAATTTTACCTTACATAAAATATAACTCATGCTAAGTAAATCAGAACAAAACTAAAATATATTTCTGCTACTCAGAGATTCTGAAATCAGTCTCAAAATAATTTGCATATGTATGCTATAGATCCCCCCAATATATACTATAATAAAAAGAATAAAGTTCCTTTTTCACATATGCCAATGTAATAGAAAGGAACTGTATTCTGAGAACATCAGTTGCTTCATTAGTTTTTTGTAAAAGAAAAAAAAAAAAAAACAAATTCCTTATTCAAATATATTTTTCCTTTACCTCAAGATTCCAGATAGCAGTCTTGCCCATATTTTATTCACAAGTGGAAAGGATAATATGAATATAATCTGGGAGAACTGGGGGTGAAAGCTACTCATGCAGGCAAGTAGGCATGATGGATGTCATGAGGATGATTTACCAACAAATTTGTATTTACTTCCAGGACAAAATATTACAATTCCCAGAGGTAGGAAAAAAACTTTCAAGGTTTCCTGTTTATTATGTCAAATTTCCCTAGCTTTGGTGAACTTCTCACAGCTACACATGAACTGAAATTGGGCCTATATGGATTCTTCAAAGCAAATATTTTCTATATTTCTGGACTGCTATTGACCTCGCCACAGGACTAACATATATACACATACACATAAATGACCTGCACTTAGTAAGAACTCAATATTTTTTTAAAATAAAAATTAAATGTTTCATATATTACATTTTTCATAACTATATGACAATGGCTATTGAGCTAAAATGATACAAAGTAATTGCATAGTTAATAATAGAATATATGTACATTTCAGTGAGACATTAATATTTTAAAATACAGCAAACCCAATTAGGCTATTTAGAAAACATGAACAATGAAAACTGAAATTCCATAATGTAGATGTGAAATATATTTTCTGATAGGTCATGCATGTTTCATGGAGATTCTCTAGCTCTACAGCATAGTCATGTATAAGCTGACTAGCACTTGGTATTAATGATAAATAATATGGGATTCAATATCCAGAGAGTCAAATCTTCTTTAACTGGAATAAGTTAATTAAACAAAATATTTTGAAAAGTCAAATATTTTCTTTTTCCAAAAGGAACAAGATCTTGTATGTGTATTTTCCTGAAGCATCCTGGTTCAATTTTATACAGTGAAATGTGTAGAACAGATAACATAAATCCATAACTCAAAGATTTATATGGTATTTTTTTCACTGTTTCTATATGACTTCTAGAGTCTTGGACAATATTATTCTGGCTTGATTCCTTGTGAAAGCTTTTGTTTAGAATTGTTTGCTCTTCTCAAAATAGTAGAATTGGGTCATACATACATGGGTAAATATTTAAGGTGAGATAAATTTTTATTTTTAGAAGCAGAATAGACTTATTTTATGCAGACATTTAAATTCTTTAAAGCAAACGATTCTCAACGGTGATGTTTCTATATAGCAGAGTGTCAGAGAGATTATAATACATGAATCAGGTACTTTTTCTTGCAAGAAATCCAGTCAAGCAAGCTCAAGTATGGGGTTTATTATAGGGATGCACATGAACTGACAAAGGAAATCTAATGGAAATCTGAGCACAGCAACTTTAATAGCTCTGAATTTCGTGGAGAAATTCAGGATTCAGTTGCAAAAGTTTGTGAAATTTCAGCACAGTGTGCCATTATCAGGGCTCCGCATTCCATGGGATCATTTTTGTTTTTCTAACAGCTGTCTTCCAAAGGGCCTCAGCTTGTAATAGACTCTTTGGCTTCAGCAAGAGACAGATTTTTTATACATCCTTTGTGTTTCTGTGACCAGTGGCGACCTCTTTTCATGTTTTATAGTTCAGTTTCCCAATAAATATAATATCATTGATCTAACTCATGTTTTCCACCCAGCCACATCTAGTCTCCTAGGCAGTGAGAGCGTTGGTTTCAATGGTGGGGGAGATTGGTAAAATATGAGGGGAACCAATGTGACAGCTCTACTAGAGCTGAATTCACTTCTCCCATTCTTCCAGTATGTTTTGATGAGCATTGGCTAATCTTGCCCCATTTTCAAGAAATCCTTATGGGAATAAATTTTGACTAATTCCCAACTAGAAAAAGGAATATGCAATCTATTTTTAAATTATCAGTTAGCTCTGACTGGGGAAGTGTTATTAAAAATTCTCCATTCTTGTGGTCAGATTATTATATGGTCTTAAACAATTAAATCAATGATTTTCAAGCTATATTCTGTAGAGGTACTTCATAAATTTCCATAAATATTTGTCTTAAATTTCAGTTCTTAATAAAATCAAACTTTTAAAAAGAGTATAATAAAAATGCTCACAAAAAGTGTTATTATATCAAATTTCAACACTTTAGAATGCAACGTCATCATCTTAACTTGTATTATTTTGTTTGACATTTTAGTAAGCAAATGTGGTTACAAAATTGAACTTCTGAAATAAATATATACTAAAGAATTCTGCTTTTATGCATTTTACATATTGATGCTTGTGCACTTTTTTCTTTTTCTTAACACTGAATTAGGCATTTAAGTCACCCTTCTTATTACTGAATTCAACAGACGTTTTGTTGAATTTAAATGGAAGTTTGGATTTCAACTTCCTGTGTCTCCTGAATGTTACTTGTTCCCAGTTACATAATTGGAGTGATTAACTCTGGCTTTTTGTGTGCTAGAGGAGTCAAGTACCACCTTCCTGGCAGAAGTTTGTTGAAATTCCTGCTCCACTGGATATAATTACTCTTTTCATTGGTGGAGGATATATTCTGCCAACAGAGTTTCCAGACAGAAAAACAGTGTTGAGGTAACAGGCACTTCCTCTCAGGAGACTGAGCTAAGGACTCGGTCTTCCTGTTATGGTCAAGTTTCCTGCTTGGGGAGTATCTGAGGAGGGTTGTTTGTGAGTAGGAAGGCAGCTAATTCTCACCACTATCCCACCAATACTGTTTTTGAGTAGGATGGTGAGGTGTGATAGGAGAGTAACTCAGTCAGTGTGCAGTTACTGGTCTACATGTATATTTGTATATTTGCATGTGTGAGTCAGTGTGTGTGTGTGTGTGTGTGTGTGTGTGTTTGTATGACAGAGGGAGGTAGCAGAGAGAGGGAGGAAGGGAAAAAAGAGAAGGAAGGGAAGAAAAAAGGAGTGAAAGAGATTAGTAGATGATATGCTTGAGCATTTGATCCAGTTCAAAGATATCCTGCCATAAATATTTTCCTATTATTGTTTTTAAGACAGCTAGTGATTTCTGATTCACAAATTTCCTCCTAGGTTTTAGATGAAGGTTAGGTCAGGGCCCTCAAGCTTTTATCGATTTAGGTTATATTTAATTAGTCATTTTCCCTCACAGACATCATGTAATCAAAGATCTTGTTTAGCAGAGAAAGAGGTTTTTATGCAGTAATAATTAGTTTATATTTCTATTTTACATCAAAGATTCATAATAGCAAATCAAAATTTCTAATAAAAATTAAAATCAGCTACTGTGTGAACACCAGATTAAACACCTACAACTGGCTTGGTTATCTCAGCTCCTGCAGAACATCTGAATGGATAACAAGTGCTCCTACAACTGAGATGGGTCTAGCTTTGGCAGCTACGGACTTTGTGGCACACACATATGGGGGTTGGGCCAGGACAGAGTCTGAGCTGCCCCCATAGCACCCACAGTGGGTCCAGATCCATGACTACTGCAATCCTGGGACCTGACTTCAGTGGATCTACACTGGTGGCCTGGTGAAAACAATGCCTGAGAGACACCAGGGACAACTGCCAGCATTCCCATGGTTAAGGTGGGGCCAAGAGCAATGCCAACAAGAGAGTAACTTGTGAGCTCACACAACAGGTAAAAGGTGACACAACAGAGCATGCTCACAGGTGAAAACTCCAGAGGAGGAATACTCAGTGGCTTCTCTCCCAGGGGGAGCACTCCAATCCTGCCTACCTCACATGGCAGATCAGAAACACAGCTAAGAAACAGATCTGGGGGTGTCTACTCCAACAACTAGGGAGAAGACCCCACCCTGACATGGCAGAGACAACCACAGAACAAAGGGGAGGTCAAGCTCAATATCCAGGGCATACTCTGGTCACCACAACACTAGTCTAACCCCCTATCAAGGTGATAACAGACCAACAGACACTGAGGAAAGAGGTGGCAGACATCCATACTAAAAACAGCTGTCACAACACAATAATAATAATACTATAAAATCTATGCAGGCTACACAGGGATGTTCCAACATAAAAATAGTCCTCCAAGACAGTCTAAGTGTCTGGCGTCAGGAGGAAGAGCCCCCAGAGCATCTGACCTTGTAGGTCAACGGGGCTTGAGTGTAGGAGCTCCAAAGAGCTGGAGGAAACAGAGTCTCCACTCTTGGAGGGTACACCCAAGGTCTCACATAGAAATCTGGGCTAGAACTATCTAGGGGTATTGGAGGATCTCCTGGAAAGATGCAGGTTGGCTGTAGCTCACCATGGGGTCAAGGACTCTGGTAGCAGAGACCCCAGGGAATATTAATTGGGTGAGCTCTCCCAAAGGTCCCCATTTTGGCACCAAGACCTGGCCCCACCCAACAGCTTGCAGGCTCCAGTGCTGGAATGCCTCAGGTCAAACAACCAGCAAGACAGGAACATAACCTGACCCATCAGCAGATAAGCTGCCTAAAGTCATACTAAGATCACATCCACACCAAAACAGACCCCCTGACATGGCTTTGCCAACCAGAGGAACAAGACCCAACTCCACCCGCCAGAGGGCAGACACCAATCCTTCCCACCAGGAAGCCTGCATAAGCCCCTGGGCCAACCTCACCAAACATGGGGCAGACAACAGAAGCAGGAGGAACTACGAGCCTGCAGTCTGTGGAAAGGAGACCACAAACACAGTAATTTAGACAAAATGAGATGACAGAGAAATATGTTGCAGTTGAAGGAGGAAGATAAAATCCTACAAAAACAACTAAATGAAGAGGATATAGGCAATATATGTGAAAAAAGAATTCATAGTAATGATAGTAAAGAAGATCCAAAATCTTGGAAAAAGAATGGAGGCACACATTGAGAAGATACAAGACATGTTTAACAAAGACCTAGAAGAACTAAAGAACAAACAGAGAAGAACGATACAATAACTGAAATGAAAAATACCCTAGAAGGAATCAATAGCAGAATAACTGTGTCAGAAGAACTGATAAGTGATCTGGAAGATGGAATGGTGGGAATCACTACCACAGAACAGAATAAAGAAAAAGAATGAAAATAAATCAGGCAGTCTCAGAGACTGCTGGGACAGTATTAAATGCAACAACATTCACATTATAGGAGTCCTAGAAGGAGAAGAGAAAGAGAAAGGACTGCAGAAAATATTTGAAGAGATAATAGCTGAAAACTTCCCTATCATGGGAAAGGAACCAGTCACCCAAGTACAAGAAGTGCAGAGATTCCCAGGCAGGATAAACACAAGGAGGAACACACCAAGACACATAGTAATCAAACTGAGAAAAATTAAAGATAAAGAAAAATATTAAAAGCAACAAGGGAAAATGAACAAATAACATACAAGGGAACTCTCATAAAGTTATCAGTTGATTTATCAGTGGAAACACTGCAGGCCAGAAGGGAGTGGCACAATATATTTAAAGTGAGGAAAGGGAAGAACCTAGAACCAAGAATGCTCTACCCAGCAAGGCTCTCATTCAGATTCAATGGAGAAATCAAAAACTTTAGAGACAAGCAAAAGCTAAGAGAATGCAGCACCACCAAACCAGCTTTACAACAAATACTAAAGGAAATTCTCTAGGCAGGGGAAACAAATTAGGCCAAAACTAGAAACAAGAAGATCAGAAATGGGAAACCTCACTGCTAAAGGCAAAGCTACAGTAAAAGCAGGAAATCATCCACACAAAAATATAATATCAAAACTAGCAACCATGAAAAGAGAAGAGTACAAATACAGGAACTGAGAATCACATTTAAAATTAAGAGACCAGAAACTTAAAATAACCTGTATGTATATGGACTGCTATATCAAAACATCACGGGAAATGCAAACCAAAGAACTAGGATAGATACACACACACAAAAGAAAAAGCAAGCCAAATATAACCCTAAATATGGTCATCAAACCACAAGAGAAGAGAAGAAAAGAGGAAGGGAAGAAAAAAGCCCTACAAAACAGACCCAAAACAATTAAGAAAATGGGAATAAGAACATACATATCAATAATTACCTTAGGAATTTCCCTCATAGTCCAGTGGTTAAGAATCTGCCTACCAATGCAGGGGACATGGGTTCGAGCCCTGGTCTGGGAAGATCCCACATGCCGCAGAGCAACTAAGCCCATGGGCCACAACTACTAAGCCTGTGTGCCACAACTACTGAAGCCCACGCACCTAGAGCCCATGCTCTGCAACAAGAGTAGCCACTGCAATGAGAAACCCATGCACTGCAATGAAGAGTAGCCCACGCTCACCACAACTAGAGAAAGCTTGCACACAGCAACAAAGACCCAATGCAGCCAAAAATAAATAAATTAATTAATTAAAAAATAATTACCTGAAATGTAAATGGATTGAATGCTCCAACCAAAAGACACAGACTGGCTGAATGGATACAAAAACAAGACGCATATATATGCGGTCTACAAGAGACCCACTTCAGACCTAAGGACACATACAAACTGAAAGTGATGGGATGTAAAAAGATATTCCAGGCAAAAGAAATCTGGAGTAGCAATATTCATATCAGACAAAATAGACTTTAAAATAAAGACTATTACAAGAGACAAGGAAGAACATTACATAATGATCAAGGGATCAATCCATGAAGAAGTTATAACAATTGTAAATATTTATTCACCCAACATAAGAACACCTCAAGTCAAATGCATTGACCTCAAGTCAAATGCTAGCATCCGTACAAGGAGAAATTGACAGTAACACAATAATAGTGGGGGACTTTAACAACCCACTTACATTAATTGACAGATCATCCAGACAGAAAATAAATAAGGTAAAAGAAGCCTTAAATGACACATTATACCAGATATACTTAATTGATAGTTATAGGACATTCCATCTGAAAGCAGCAGAATACACTTTCTTCTCAAGTGCACACAGAAGTTTCTCCAGAATAGATCACATCTTAGGTCACAAATCAAGCCTTGGTAAATTTAAGAAAATTGAAATCATATCAAGCACCTTTTCCAACCACAATGCTATGAGATTAGAAATCAATTATGGGAAAAAAACACAAACACATGAAGGGTAAACAATATGATATTAAACAACCAATGGATCACTGAAGAAATCAAAGGGGAAATTACAAAATTCCTAGACACAAATGACAATGAAAACACAACAGTCCAAAACCTATGGGACAGAGCAAAGGCAGTTCTAAGAGGGAAGTTTATAGCAATACAATCTTACCTCAGGAAACAAGAAAAATCTCATATAAACAACATAAAATTACACCTAAAGCAACTAGAGAAAGAAGAACAAACAAAAGCCAAAGTTAGCAGATGGAAAGAAATTATAATGATCAAAGCAGAAATAAATGAAATAGAGATGATGAAAACATTAGCAAAGATCAATGAAACTAAAAGCTGGTTCTTGAGAAGATAAACAAAATTGATAAACCCTTAGCCAGACTCATCAAGAAAAAAAAGGGAGAGAACTCACATCAATAAGATTAGAAATGAAAAAGGAGAAGTTACCACTGACATCGCACAAATTCAAAGGAGCATAAGAGACTACTACCGGCAACTATATGACAATAAAATGGATAACCTAGAAGGAATGGTTATTGTTAGAAAGGTACAATCTTCCAAGACTGAACCAGAAAGGAATAGAAAATATGAAAAGACTAATCACAAATACTGAAATTGAAACTGTGATTTAAAACTTCCAACAAACAAAAGTCTAGGGCAAGTTGGCATCACAGGCAAATTCTATCAAATTCTATCAAACATTTAGAGAAGAGTTAACACTTGTCTTTCTGAAACGCTTCCAAAAAATTGCATAAAAAGGAATACTCCCAAGCTCATTCTACAAGGTCACCATCACCTTAATACCAAAACCAGACAAAGATATCACAAAAAAGAAAATTACAGGCCAATATGACTGACGAACATAAATGCAAAAATCCTCAACAAAGTAATAGCAAACTGAATCCAACAACACAGTAAAAGGATCATACGCCATTATCTAGTAGATTTATCCCAGGGATGCAAGGTTTCTTCAATACATGCAAATCAATGTAATACACCACATTAACAAACTGAAGAATAAAAACCATATGATCATCTCAATCGATGCAGAAAAAGCTTTAGACAAAATCCAACACCCATTTATGATAAAAACTCTCCAGAAAGTGGGCATATAGGGAACCTACCTCAACATAATAAAGGCTATATACAACAAAGCCACAGCAAACATCATTCTCAATGGTGAAAAAGTGAAAGTATCCTCTAAGATCAGGAACAAGACAAGGATGTCCACTTGCTCCACTTTTATTCAACATAGTTTTGGAAGTCCTAACCACAGCAATCAGAGAAGAAATTTTTAAAAAAGGAATCCAAATTGGAAAATAAGAAGTAAAACTTCAGTTTGCAGATGATATGATACTATCCATAGAAAATCCTAAAGATGCTGCAAGAAAACTACTAGAGCTCATCAATGAATTTGGTAAAATTGCTGGATACAAAATTAATACACTGAAATCTCTTGCATTCCTATATGCTAACAATGAAAAATCACTAAGAGAAATTAAGGAAACAATGCCATATACCATTGCATCAAAAAAGAATAAAATATCTAGGAATAAACATACCTAAAGAGGCAAAAGACTTGTACTCAGAAATCTATAAGATACTGATGAAAGAAATCAAAGATGTCACAAACAGATGGAGAGATATACCATGTTCTTGGGTTGGAAGAATCAATATTGTGAAAATGTCTATACTACAGAAAGCAATCTACAGATTCAATGCAGTCCCTATCCAATTAGCAATGGCATTTTTCACAGAATTAGAACAAAAAAATTTACAATTTGTATGGAAATACAAAAGACCATGAAGAGCCAAAGCAATCTTGAGAGAGAAAAACAGAACTGGAGTAATCAGGCTCCCTGACTTCAGACTATACTACAAAGCTACAGTAATCGAGACAATATGGTTCTGGCACAGAAACAGAAATATAGATCAATGGAACAGGATAGAAAGTCCAGAGATAAAGCCATGCACCTATGGTCACCTAATCTATGACAAAGGAGGCAAGAATTTACAAAGGAGAAAAGACTGTCTCTTCAATAAGTGGTGCTGGGAAAACTGGACAGCTACATGTAAAAGAATGAAATTAGAACACTCCCTAACACCATACACAAAAATAAACTCAAAATGGATTAAAGACTGAAATGTAAGTCTGGACACTGTAAAACTCTTAGAGGAAAACATAGGCAGAACACGCTCTGACATAAATTGCAGCAAGACCTTTTTTTTTTTTTTAAACATCTTTATTGGAGTATAATTGCTTTACAATGGTGTATTAGTTTCTGCTTTATAACAAAGTGAATCAGCTATACATATACATTTATCACCATATCTCTTCTCTCTTGCATCTCCCTCCCACCCTCCCTATCCCACCCCTCTAGGTGGTCACAAAGCACCGAGCTGATCTCCCTGTTCTATGTGGCTTCTTCCCACTAGCTATATATTTTACATTTGGCAGTATATATAAGTTCATGCCACTCTATCCCTTTGTCCCAGCTTACCTTTCCCCCTCTCTGTATCCTCAAGTCCATTCTCTACGTCTGCATCTTTATTCTGGTCCTGTCCTTAGGTTCTTCAGAACCTTTTTTTTTTTTTTTTTTTGAAACATCTTTATTGAAGTATAATTGCCTTACAATAGTGTGTTAGCATCTGCTTTATAACAAAGTGAATCAGTTATACATATACAATATGTTCCCATTTCTCTTCCCTCTTGCATCTCCCTCCCTCTCACCCTCCCCATCCCACCCCTCTAGGTGGTCACAAAGCACCGAGTTGATCTCCCTGTGCCATGCGGCCGCCTCCCACCAGCCATCCATTTCACATTTGGCAGTGTATACATGTCCATGACACTCTCCCACCCCGTCACATCTCACCCCACCCCCTCCCCACATCCCCAAGTCCATTCTCTAGTAGGTCTGTGTCTTTATTCCCGTCTTGCCGCTAGGTTCTTCATGGCCTTTTTTTTTTTTTTTTTCCCTTAGATTCCATATATATGTGTTAGCATACTGTATTTGTTTTTCTCTTTCTGACTTACTTCACTCTGTATGACAGACTCTAACTCCATCCACCTCATTACAAATACCTCCATTTCATTTCTTTTTATGGCTGAGTAATATTCCATTGTATATATGTGCCACATCTTCTTTATCCATTCATCTGTCGATGGACATTTAGGTTGCTTCCATGTCCTGGCTATTGTAAATAGAGCTGCAATGAACATTTTGGTACATGACTCTTTTTGACCTATGGTTTTCTCAGGGTATATGCCCAGTAGTGGGATTGCTGGGTCATATGGTAGTTCTATTTGTAGTTTTTTAAGGAACCTCCATACTGTTCTCCATAGTGGCTGTATCAATTTACATTCCCACCAACAGTGCAAGAGTGTTCCCTTTCCTCCACACCCTCTCCAGCATTTATTGTTTCTAGATTTTTTGATGATGGCCATTCTGACCGGTGTGAGATGATATCTCATTGTAGTTTTGATTTGCATTTCTCTAATGATTAATGATGTTGAGCATTCTTTCATGTGTCTGTAGGCCATCTGTATATCTTCTTTGGAGAAATGTCTATTTAGATCTTCTGCCCATTTTTGGATTGGGTTGTTCGTTTTTTTGTTATTGAGCTGCATGAGCTGCTTGTAAATCTTGGAGATTAATCCTTTGTCAGTTGCTTCATTTGCAAATATTTTCTCCCATTCTGAGGGTTGTCTTTTGGTCTTGTTTATGGTTTCCTTTGCTGTGCAAAAGCTTTTCAGTTTCATTAGGTCCCATTTGTTGATTTGTGTTCTTATTTCCATTTCTCTGGGAGCTGGGTCAAAAAGAATCTTGCTGTGATGTATGTCATAGAGTGTTCTGCCTATGTTTTCCTCTAAGAGTTTGATAGTGTCTGCCCTTACACTTAGGTCTTTAATCCATTTTGAGTTTATTTTTGTGCATGGTGTCAGGGAGTGTTCTAATTTCATACTTTTACATGTTCCTGTCCAATTTTCCCAGCACCACTTATTGAAGAGGCTGTCTTTTCTCCACTGTATATGCTTGCCTCCTTTATCAAAGATAAGTTGACCATATGTGTGTGGGTTTATCTCTGGGCTTTCTATTCTGTTCCATCGATCTATATTTCTGTTTTTGTGCCAATACCAAACTGTCTTGATTACTGAAGCTTTGTAATATAGTCTGAAGTCAGGGAGCCTGATTCCCCCAGCTCCATTTTTCGTTCTCAAGATTGCTTTGGCTATTCGGGGTCTTTTGTGTTTCCATACAAATTGTGAAATTTTTTGTTCTAGTTCTGTGAAAAATGCCAGTGGTAGTTTGATAGGGATTGCATTGAATCTGTAGATTGCTTTGGGTAGTAGAGACATTTTCACAATGTTGATTCTTCCAATCCAGGAACATGGTATATCTCTCCATCTATTTGTGTCATCTTTAATTTCTTTCATCAGTGTCTTATAATTTTCTGCATACAGGTCTTTTGTCTCCTTAGGTAGGTTTATTCCTAGATATTTTATTCTTTTTGTTGCAATGGTAAATGGGAGTGTTTTCTTAATTTCACTTTCAGATTTTTCGTCATTAGTGTATAGAAATGCAAGAGATTTCTGTGCATTAATTTTGTATCCTGCTACTTTACCAAATTCATTGATTAGCTCTAGGAGTTTTCTGGTAGCATCTTTAGGATTCTCTATGTATAGTATCATGTCATCTGCAAATAGTGACAGCTTTACTTCTTCTTTTCCGATTTGGATTCCTTTTATTTCTTTGTCTTCTCTGATTGCTGTGGCTAGGACTTCCAGAACTATGTTGAATAACAGTGGTGAGAGTGGGCAACCTTGTCTTGTTCCTGATCTTAGTGGAAATGGTTTCAGTTTTTCACCATTGAGGACAATGTTGGCTGTGGGTTTGTCATATATGGCCTTTATTGTGTTGAGGAAAGTTCCCTCTATGCCTACTTTCTGCAGGGCTTTTATCATAAATGGGTGTTGAATTTTGTCGAAAGCTTTCTCTGCATCTATTGAGATGATCATATGGTTTTTCTCCTTCAATTTGTTAATATGGTGTATCACATTGATTGATTTGCGTATATTGAAGAATCCTTGCATTCCTGGGATAAACCCCACTTGATCATGGTGTATGATCCTTTTAATGTGCTGTTGGATTCTGTTTGCTAGTATTTTGTTGAGGATTTTTGCATCTATGTTCATCAGTGATATTGGCCTGTAGTTTTCTTTCTTTGTGACATCTTTGTCTGGTTTTGGTATCAGGGTGATGGTGGCCTCGTAGAATGAGTTTGGGAGTGTTCCTCCCTCTGCAATATTTTGGAAGAGTTTGAAAAGGATAGGTGTTAGCTCTTCTCTAAATGTTTGATAGAATTCGCCTGTGAAGCCATCTGGTCCTGGGCTTTTGTTTGTTGGAAGATTTTTAATCACAGTTTCAATTTCAGTGCTTGTGATTGGTCTGTTCATATTTTCTATTTCTTCCTGGTTCAGTCTCGGCAGTTTGTGCATTTCTAAGAATCTGTCCATTTCTTCCAGGTTGTCCATTTTATTGGCATAGAGTTGCTTGTAGTAATCTCTCATGATCTTTTGTATTTCTGCAGTGTCAGTGGTTACTTCTCCTTTTTCATTTCTAATTCTATTGATCTGAGTCTTCTCCCTTTTTCTCTTGATGAGTCTGGCTAATGGTTTATCAATTTTGTTTATCTTCTCAAAGAACCAGCTTTTAGTTTCATTGATTTTTGCTATTGTTTCCTTCATTTCTTTTTCATTTATTTCTGACCTGATCTTTATAATTTCTTTCCTTCTGCTGGCTTTGGGGTTTTTTTGTTCTTCTTTCTCTAATTGCTTTAGGTGCAAGGTTAGGTTGTTTATTCGAGATGTTTCCTGTTTCTTGAGGTAGGCTTATATTGCTATAAACTTCCCTCTTAGCACTGCTTTTGCTGCGTCCCATAGGTTTTGGGTCGTCGTGTCTCCCTTGTCATTTGTTTCTAGGTATTTTTTGATTTCCCCTTTGATTTCTTCAGTAATCACTTCGTTATTAAGTAATGTATTGTGTAGCCTCCATGTGTTTGTATTTTTTACAGATCTTTTCCTGTAATTGATATCTAGTCTCATAGCGTTGTGGTCGGAAAAGATACTTGATACGATTTCAACTTTCTTAAATTTACCAAGGCTTGATTTGTGACCCAAGATATGATCTATCCTGGAGAATGTTCCATGAACAGTTGAGAAAAATGTGTATTCTGTTGTTTTTGGGTGGAATGTCCTATAAATATCAATTAAGTCCATATTGTTTAATGTATCATTTAAAGCTTGTGTTTCCTTATTTATTTTCATTTTGGATGATCTGTCCATTGGTGAAAGTGGGGTGTTAAAGTCCCCTACTATGATTGTGTTGCTGTCAATTTCCCCTTTTATGGCTGTTAGTATTTGCCTTATGTATTGAGGTGCTCTTATGTTGGGTGCATAAATATTTACAATTGTTATACCTTCCTCTTGGATAGATCCCTTCATCATTATATAGTGTCCTTCTTTGTCTCTTGTAATAGTCTTTATTTTAAAGTCTATTTTGTCTGATATGAGAATTGCTACTCCAGCTTTCTTTTGATTTCCATTTGCATGGAATATCTTTTTCCATCCCCTCACTTTCAGTCTGTATGTGTCCCTAGGTCTGAAGTGGGTCTCTTGTAGTCAGGATATATATGGGTCTTGTTTTTGTATCCATTCAGCCAGCCTGTGTCTTTTGGTGGGAGCATTTAATCCATTTACATTCAAGGTAATTATCGATATGTATGTTCCTATTCCCATTTTCTTAAATGTATTGGGTTTGTTATTGTAGGTGTTTTCCTTCTTTTGTGTTTCTTGCCTAGAGAAGTTCCTTTAGCATTTGTTGTAAAGCTGGTTTGGTGGTGCTGAACTCTCTCAGCTTTTGCTTGTCTGTAAAGGTTTTAATTTCTCCATCGAATCTGAATGAGATCCTTGCTGGGTAGAGTAATCTTGGTTGTAGGATTTTCTCCTTCATGACTTTAAGTATATCCTGCCACTCCCTTCTGGCTTGCAGAGTTTCTGCTGAGAGATCAGATGTTAACCTTATGGGGATTCCCTTGTGTGTTATTTGTTTTTTTTCCCTTGCTGCCTTTAATATGTTTTCCTTATATTTAATTTTTGACAGTTTGATTAATATGTGTCTTGGCGTGTTCCTCCTTGGGTTTATCCTGTATGGGACTCTCTGTGCTTCCAGGACTTGATTAACTATTTCCTTTCCCATATTAGGGAAGTTTTCAAATATAATCTCTTCAAAAATTTTCTCAGTCCCTTTCTTTTTCTCTTCTTCTTCTGGTACCCCTATAATTCGAATGTTGGCACGTTTAATGTTGTCCCAGAGGTCCCTGAGACTGTCCTCAGTTCTTTTCATTCTTTTTTCTTTATCCTGCTCTGTAGTAGTTATTTCCACCATTTTATCTTCCAGGTCACTTATCCTTTCTTCTTCCTCAGTTATTCTACTATTGATCCCATCTAGAGTATTTTTAATTTCATTTATTGTGTTCTTCATCATTGATTGGTTCCTCTTTAGTTCTTCTACATCCTTGTTAAATGTTTCTTGCATTTTGTCTATTCTATTTCCAAGATTTTGGATCATCCTTACTATCATTATTCTGAATTCTTTTTCAGGTAGACTACCTATTTCCTCTTCATTTGTTAAGTCCAGTGTGTTTTGAGCCTGCTCCTTCATCTGCTGTGTGTTTTTCTGTCATCTCATTTTGCCTATCTTACTGTGTTTGGGGTCTCCCTTTCACAGGCTGCAGGTTCGTAGTTCCCGTTGTTTTTGGTATCTGTCCCCAGTGGCTAAGGTTGGTTCAGTGGGTTGTGTAGGCTTCCTGGTGGAGGGAACTAGTGCCTGAGTTCTGGTGGATGAGGCTAGATCTTGTCTTTCTGGTGGGCACGTCCACGTCTGGTGGTGTATTTTGGGGCGTCTGTGGCCTTATTTTGATTTTAGGCAGCCTCTCTGCTAATGGATGGGGTTGTGTTCCTGTCTAGCTAGTTGTTTGCCATAGGGTGTCCAGCACTGTAGCTTGCTGGTCGTTGAGTGAAGCTGGGTCTTGATGTTGAGATGGAGATCTCTGGGAGATTTTTGCCGTTTGGTATTACGTGGAGCTGGGAGGTCTCTTGTGGACCAGTGTTCTGAAGTTGGCTCTCCCACCTCAGAGGCACGGCCCTGATGCCTGGCTGGAGCACCAAGAGCCTTTCGTCCCCACGGCTCAGAGTAAAAGGGAGAAAAAATAGAAAGAAAGAAAGAAAGAGGCTATAATATAGTGAAGTAAAATAAAGCTATTGTAAAGCAAAGCTATACAGACAAAATCTCACCCAGAAGCATATACATATACACTCACAAAAAAAAGGAAAAGGGGAAAAATTAATATCTCCTGCTCCCAGAGTCCCCCTCCTGAATTTGGGATGATTCGTTGTCTATTCAGGTATTCAGCAGATGCAGGCACATCAAGTTGTTTGTGGAGTTTTAATCCGCTGCTTCTGAGGCTGCTGGGAGAGATTTCCCCTTCTCTTCCCTGTTCGCACAGCTCCTGGGGTTCAGCTTTGGATTTGGACCCGCCTCTGCGTGTAGGTCGCCTGAGGGCATCTGTTCCCCGCCCAGACAGGACGGGGTTAAAGGAGCAGCTGCTTCGGGGGCTCTGGCTCACCCAGGCCGCGGGGAGGGAGGGGTACGGAGGAGGCGGGGCGAGCCTGCGGCGGCCGAGGCCGGCGTGACGTTGCACCAGCTCGAGGCGCGCAGTGCGTTCTCCCGGGGATGTTGTCCCCGGATCCCGGGACCCTGGCAGTGGCGGGCTGCACAGGCTCCCGGGAGGGGAGGTGTGGAGAGTGACCTGTGCTCACACACAGGCTTTTTGGAGGCGGCAGCAGCAGCCCCAGCGTCTCACGCCCGTCTCTGGGGTCCGCGCTGATCGCCGTGGCTTGCGCCCTTCTCTGGAGTTCGTTTAGGCGGCGCTCTGAATCCCCTCTCCTTGCGCGCAGCGAAACAAAGAGGCAAGAAAAAGTCTCTTGCCTCTTCGGCAGCTGCAGACCTTTTCCCGGTCTCCCTCCCGGCTAGCTGTGGTGCGCCAACCCCTTCAGACTGTGTTCACGCTGCCAGCCCCAGTCCTCTCCCTGCGATCCGACCGCAGCCCGAGCCTCAGCTCCCAGCCCCGCCCGCCCCGGCGGGGGAGCAGACAAGCCTCTCGGGCTGGTGAGCGACGCTCGGCGCCGAGCCTCTGTGCGGGAGTCTCTCCGATTTTCCCTCTGCGCCCCTGTTGCTGTGGGATCCGCGCTGATAGCCGCGGCTCGCGCCCTTCTCTGGAGTTCGTTTAGGCGGCGCTCTGAATCCCCTCTCCTTGCCCGCCGTGAAACAAAGAGGCAAGAAAAAGTCTCTTGCCTCTTCGGCAGCTGCAGGCTTTTTCCCGGACTCCCTCCGGGCTAGCTGTGGTGTGCTAACCCCTTCAGGCTGTGTTCACGCCGCCAGCCCCAGTCCTCTCCCTGCGATCTGACTGAAGCCCGAGCCTCAGCTCCCAGCCCCGCCCGCCCCGGCGGCTAAGCAGACAAGCCTCTCGGGCTGGTGAGTGCTGCTCAGCGCCAAGCCTCTGTGCGGGAACCTCTCCGCTTTGCCCTCCGCACCTCTGTGGCTGCGCTCTCCTCCGTGGCTCTGAAGCTTCCCCCCTCCGCCCCCCGCAGTCTCCGCCCGCGAAGGGGCTTCCTAGTGCGTGGAAACCTTTCCTCCTTCACGGCTCCCTCCCACTGGTGCAGGTGCCGTCCCTATTCTTTTGTCTCTGTTATTTCTTTTTTCTTTTGCCCTACCCAAGTACGGGGGGAGTTTCTTGCCTTTTTGGAGGTCGGACGTTTTCTGCCAGCGTTCAGTGGGTGTTCTGTAGGAGCAGTTCCACGTGTAGATGTATTTCTACTGTATCTGTGGGAAGGAATGTGATCTCCGCGTCTTACTCTTCCGCCATCTTCTCCTGTTTCTCCTTTTTTTTTTTTTTAGAGTCCATATATATGTGTTAGCATACAGTATTTGATTTTCTCTTTCTGACTTACTTCACTCTGTATGACAGACTCTAGGTCCATCCACCTCGCAGCAAGACCTATTATGATCTGCCTCCTGGAGTAGTGAAAATAAAAACAAAATAAACAAGTGGAACCTAATGAAATTGAAAAGCTTTTGCACAGCAAAGGAAACCAAAAACAAAATGAAAAGACAACCCACAGAATGGGAGAAAAGATTTGTAAATGAAGTGACTGACAAGGGGTTAATCTCCAAAATATACAATCAGCTCATGCAGCTCAATATCAAAAAAACAATGAAACCAATCAAAAAATGGGCAGAAGACCCAAACAGACATCTCTGCAAAGAAGATATACAGATGGCCGAAAAGCACATGAAAAGATGCTCAACATCACTAATTATTAGAGAAATGCAAATCAAAACTTCCATGAGGTATCACCTCACACCAGTCAGAATGGCCAACATCAAAAAATCTACAAACAGTATAATGCTGGAGAGGGTGTGGAGAAAAAGGAATCCTCCTAAAACTGTTGGTGGGAATATAAGTTGGCACAGGTCCTTTGGAGAACACTATGGAGGTTCCTTCAAAAACTAAAATTAGAGCTACCATATGATCCTGCAATTTTACTCCTGGTCATATATCCAGAGAAAACCATAATTCAAAACAATACATGCACCCACATATTCATTGCAGCACTATTTACAATAACCAGGACATGGAAGCATCCTAAATGTCCACCAACAGAGGAATGAATAAAGAAGATGTGGTAAATATATACAATGGAATATTGCTCAGCCATAAAAAATAATGAAATAATTACATTTTGCAGCAACATGGATGGACCTAGAAATTGTCATACTAAGTCAGACAGAGAAAGACAAATATCATATAATATCACTTATATGTAGATTTTTTTTTTAAATGGTACAAATGAATTCATTTACAAAACAGAAATAGAGTCACAGATGTAGAAAACAACTTATACTTACCATGGGGTAAAGTGGGGGGTGGGGGTGGGGGGGTCGGGGGATAAATTGGGAGATTGGGATTGACATATACACAATACTATATATAAAATAGATAACTAATAAGAACCTACTTTATAGCACAGTGAACTCTTCTGAAAACTCTGTCATGACTTATATGGAAAAGAATCTAAAAAGGGTGGGTATATGTATATGTATAACTGATTCACTTTGCTGTATGGCAAAAATGAAAACAACATTGTAAATCCACTATAGTGAAATCAAAATCTAAAACAAAGAATTAAAATCAGCTAAAATATAAAGTAAAATCAGCTAAAATATACATCATTATTAGAGAGAAGTTTTGACTGGACATTTCTGAAACATTGAAAAGTCCCCAAGGACCCCATCAACCTAGATACTAGATCCATACTTTCCAAACACTAAGTTGAATAATAGCTCTATTCGAATTTCTAGTTAGTGTATTGTTCATTGCCATGAATGAAGAGAGGATCTCATGCCTAACTTTTCATTTCAAATAGAAAAATTTAATGAAAAGTGTATTTCACATGAAGCCAAAATTTTTCCCTTAAAGAAATTCTCACTAATTCAACTCGAAAAGTAAGTTTATCACTTACATTGTGTAGTTCTTTTTTCTTTAAGCAATTTTCTCTTGTCAAGTGATTAGAATCAAATCCTTGAGTCCTGTCTCCCCAGTGGAATCATAAAAATTAAGCACATGGATTCTGTCATCCTTGCTCCTGAGATATTAATACAATTTCTAGTGTAGAGCAGACTCCAAATTACTGGTCAAGCTTCATTTCCCTGGAATCCCGTTGGTCATACTTTGACATCAGCTTCCAGGTTTCCAGATCCAATGACTTTGGCAATTTTGTCATAACATTCTCTTGGTTGTAGATAAGCCAAAGAAACTGAGAGGTGCATCTTCAATTAGAAAGGTATAACTATTTTATAACGTTATTAATTATAAACACCTTCCCATTTTTCTCCAGTGGAAGGCATTTGAGAGGTCTGTGCTATTGCTATCATTTTCCCCCCTAAATTGAGCTGTTCAGAGTAGAAATAGTTTGCTTAAGGATGTTTAAAATTTCCTGATATTGGAGGTATTCAAGGATAAACAAAGTGGACATTTGGCAAAGATGATTAAGAAAGGATTTAACATTTTTCTAGATAGTTCTATGAGATGGTCAGAGTTAGATCCTTCTAACTCTGAAAATACAATTTTACATTTTTTCTATATCTATCTGAATCCTTTTGGCCTCATAATTGTTCTAGATGAACAGGGCTCCTTTTTCTGGAGTGATGGTGACACTATTGGTAAGTAGACTAACGACAGTTGAAATGTTCTAGATTTCAATATGACTTTACTTAAAATTAAAGACTGGAGACATAGACCAACAAACTAAGTATGATATAATAGACACCATGGCAAGATTCTGCTTTCCCCAACATTACTGTCCAGGAATCTGAAATTTTCCTTATATATGGATACTCTACTGGGTTAAGAAACAGAGATTAGATCATTATCTCCAGAAAGGTGTTAACAAAATACACTATATTTATATATTATCTTCAGGAGGGTGTTAATAGAATACACTATGATTAACTGAGGGAGGAGGACATTTATTTTATTAGTATGTTAAAAGATTTTTTTCTTATTAATTTATTCCCACTTTAGAAGGAATATAGATTCCAGTTTTAAGGAATCAAACTTTCAAAGGAAATTTGTAAGAAGCTGGCTGTATGGAATAGTTGTAGGCTAGAGGAAGGAAAAACCACTGAGATTCTCTTGTGAAGAGATGTAGATCATAGTTTGAAGAATGATATATAGCAGAGGAGGAGGTATAGCTTGAACTAAGAAAACAGGTCAAGACTTAGCTGGCTAAGGTACAATATGAATGTCTTTGTTCATTCATTTTTCTCTTATTATACCCATTTTATCCTTCAGTCAGATCTCATAAATCAGCAAACTATAGAAAAATCTTTCCTTAGAACAACAGAAATGACTTCTATGTTAAGAAGATAAATATTTACTATATGCACTGATAAATATATTCAAAGCAACCACATTTTAAAAATCAAAAATAGGTATTCAAGAAACAGACACTATAACATAGATGCCTGTGAGGTTACTGCTAAGAACATTTCTTCTGTCCCCATATCAGTTGACTTTACATTTTCACTCCTTGACCTTCTTTCATAAGGAAGAGAGTTAAGAAAGAGGGTGAATCATTTTCATAAGGAAGATGAAGAGATAGAAAAAGAGAATGTGAAAAAGAGAATGTATAGGGAGATACACTTCTAATCTTACATATGGACAATAGGGCTCGTTGCTTTTGTGGTAGATCTTAAGAGAAGATACAGAGGTTTCCAATGCCTATATTTTCATAATAACCAGAATTCTTTTCTGTCCTTTTTCAGTTTTTTTTTTTTTCAGTGAATTAACTCAGGAGACACTAATTAAATATCTCACACTTGAAAGAAATTGGTTTTAAATTTTAAAGACCATGGATTGAAATCAATACAATATTGGGAATCAGGGAAAAAGATAAATAATGTCCATCTGTGATTGTGTGTTTGTGTATATAGATAATAAAGACAGATGTGGGAAATGATTGTCTACAAAGTTATTATGCTATATCCCTCTTTACTTAATTAAATTCTTGAAAACATGTCTAAAACAAAAATCCTTCCTATTTTTCCATATAAGGTAAGAATGGAAAATGAGGGAAAAGTGGGAAGCATGGGAAGAAGATGAGACATTCTTCATCAAGTTACCTGTTTTTTTTTTTTTTCCAAATAGCATCATGAAAAATGTAAGTTGAGGCCAATGATTATTCAATTATTTTTTGCCCAGTAATTGCTAGGTAATTTAGAGGATTCCAAGTACAAGGCTTAGGCCAAGAACTTGTGGACTTGGAGCTTAGTTGGTCAGAACTTAAATTAACAAATGAACTTATCTACAAAACAGAAATAGAGTCACAGATGTAGAAAACAAACTTATGGTTACCAAGAGGGAAAAGGGAGAAGGGATAAATTGGGAGATTGGGATTGACATATACACACTACTATATATAAAATAGATAACTAATAAGAACCTACTGTATAGCACAGGGAACTCTACTCAATACTCTGTAATGACCTATATGGGAAAAGAATCTAAAAAAGAGTGGAGATATATATATATATATATATATATATATATATATATATATATATATATATATATACACATACATACATATATATATATATATATGGATATATATGTATATCCATATATATATATATGACAGATTCACCTTGCTGTAGAACAGAAACTAACACAACATTGTAAATAACTATACTCCAATAAAAATTAATTAAAAAATTTTTTTAAAAAGTAAAAGATGAAACTGAAGCATATGTTAACGCTTATTTTGCAGATTCTGTTGAAAGGGAAGAGTGCTCTATGTCAAATTAAAATTCAGTAAAATTTTTAAAAATATTTATTTAAATTACTTTAAAAATATTTTTAAAATTAATACAATTTTACTGACTTGTTATCAATAATGATAATGTAAGTTCCTCTCTGACAGTTGAGAAATTTTCTTACTTTGCAACACTTATTAAATTAGCTAGAAAAAAAAAAGTCAAACTGAAAAGTATTTTCAGTGCCACAGGAAGTATAAACAAAGTTATGATGTTTTATTTTAGAAAAGATTCATTCAGATAAGAGTAAATTAAAGTATGTTAATATTCTCATTCCAACCCAGTAATTCAAATTAGTTCAAATTTATAAATATCTGATTTATTTTTCTCCTTTTTTGACAGATGGTTGATTTTATGGCTCAAACTTTTAGCAATTATGTCAATAGTAGTCATAATAAATGACTCAAATTGTTTAAAATTTTAGTTATTTGTAATCATTATAGAAAATATATGACTTTTTTTTTTTTTTTTTTTTTTTTTTGCCACACTGCATAGCATGTGGAATTTTAGCTCCCCTACCAGGGGTCGAACCTGGCCCTCTCAGTGAAAGCGCTGAGTCCTAACCACTGGACTGCCAAGAAATTCCCAAGACATTTCTATTTTAAAGTGAGAGTAATACTGTCATAGTTTTGTTTTTATAATAAATAAAATTGGAGTAATCTAAGTATCTAATAAATCATTAAGGAAAATGTGAGGTAAATATATGTAATTTATATATATGGTATCAATTTTTACTTAATAATATTAAATACTTCAATTATATGTAGTGAATAACAAATTTTCTAAAATATTGCTTTTACATAATCTCATGAATATTTTTATATTATTTCTTTTAAAAAAATTATGTTCTATTTACAGTCATTATGAAATAATGGCTATATTCCCTGTGTTGTATAATATATCCTTGTAGTTTATTTATTTTTTACATAGTAGTTTGTACCTCTTAATCTACCCTATCTTTCACCTCTCCCCTTCTGTCTACCCTTTGGTAACCAGTAGTTTGTGCTCTATATCTGTGAGTCTCTTTTCTCTTGTATTCACTAATTTCATTTTTTAGATTTCACATATAAGTAATATCATACAGCATTTCTTTCTCTGTCTTATTTGACTTAGCATAATACTTGCCAAGTTCATCCACATTGTTGCAAATGGCAAAATTGCACATACCACTTCTATATCCTTCAATTTGTTGATGGACAATTAAGTTGCTTCCATATCTTAGCTACTGTAAATAATGCTACTGTGAACACTGGGGTGCATGTAACTTTTTGAATAATGTTTTTGTTCTTTTCAGATATATACCCAGGAGTGGAATGGAAGGATCATATGGTGATTCTGTTTTTCATTTTCTGAGGAATCTCCACAGTTTTCCATGGTGGCTTCACCAATTTAAATTCCCACTGACAGTGTACAAGGGTTTCCTTTTCTCCACATCTTCACCCATAGTTGTTATTTGCAGTCTTTATGATGATAACCATTCTGACAGGTGTGCAGTAATATCTCATTGAGGTTTTGATTTGCAGTTCTTTGATGATTAACAATGTTGACCATATTTTCATGTGCCTATGGGACACCTGTATGTCTTCTTTGGAAAAATGTCTATTCAAATCTTCTGCTCAATTTTAATTGGTTTTTTGTTTGTTTCTTTGGCATTGAGTTGTAGGAGTTCTTCTTATATTTTGGATATTAACCCTTTATTGATCATATCATTTGCAAATATTCCTCCCATTCCATAGTTTGTCCTTTTGTTTTGTTGATGGTTTCCTTTGCTGTGAAAAAGGTTGTAAGTTTAATTAGGTCTCATTTGTTTATTTTTGCTTTTGTTTCCTTTCCCTTGGGAGACAGATACAAAAAAAAGTGTTGCACAATTTATGTCAAAGGTTGTTCTGCCTATGTTTTCTTCTAAGAGTTTTTTGGTTTGCAGTTTTAAATTTAGATCTTTAATCCATTTTGTGTTTATTTTTGTAGAGAATTTCATTTCTTTATGTGTAGCTGTACAGTTTTCCCAGCACCATTTATTGAAGAGATTGTCTTTTCTTCACTGTATATTCTTGCCTCCTTTGTTGTAGGTTAATTGATCATAAGTGTGTGGGTTTATTTCTGAATTCTCTCTGTTCATTGATCTATGTGACTTTATTGTGTCAGTACTGTACTGTTTTGATGACCAGCTTTGCATTATAGTCTGAAGTCAGGTAGTGTAATTCCTCCACCTCTGTTCTTATTTCTAAAGATTATTTTGGCTATTCAGGGTCTTTTATGTCTCCATACAAATTTTTAAATTATTTGTTCTAGTTCAATGAAAAATGCCATTGGTATTTTGAAAGGAACTGCATTGAATCTGTAGATTGCCTTTGGTAGTATGGTCATTTTAACAATATTTAATTCTTCCAACCCATGAACATGGTATACATTTCCATCTATTTGTGTTGTCTTCAGTTTATTTCATGTGTCTTATAGTTTTCCCAGTACAGGTCTTTAACTTCCTTTAGGTAGGTTTATTCCTGGGTATTTTATTCTTTTTGCTGTGATTGTAAATAAGATTGCTTTCTTAATACTCTTTCTGATAGTTTGTTGTTAGTGTATAGAAATGCAACTGACTTCTGTATATTAATTTTGTATCCTGCAACTCTACCAAATTCACTGAAGAACTCTAAGTAGTTTTTTGGTCGTTTCTTTAGGATTTTCTATGTATGGTATTATGTCATCTGCACACAGTAACAATTTTACTTCTTCCTTTCGTCTTTGGATTCCTTTTATTTCTTTTTCTTGTCTGATTGCTGTAGCTAGGACCTCCAATACTGTGTTAAATAAAAGTGGTGGGTGAACATCCTCATGTTGTTCTTGATCTTAGAGGAAATGCTTTCAGCTTTTCACCATTGAATATGATGTTACCTGTGGGTTTGTCACAACTGGCCTTTATTATGTTAAGTTATATTCTCTCTATGCCCACATTTTGGAGAGTTTTCACTATAAACAGGTGTTGAATTTTATCAAAAGCTTTTTCTCCATCTATTAAGATGATCATATGATTTTTATTCTTCAATTTATCACTTCAATTTGTTATTCTTCAATTATACTTTGATTGATTTGCAGATATTGAAATATTCTTGCCTCCCCCTGTAATAAATCTCACTTGATCACACTTGATCATGGTGTATGACCCTTCTGATGCATTGTTAGGCTTGGTTTGCTAATATTTTGTTAAGGATTTTTGCATCTCTATTCATCAGTGATATTGACATGTAATTTTCTTTTTTTGTGATAACTTTGTCTGATTTTGGTATCAGGGTGATGCTGGCCTTGTAGAATGAGTTTGGAAGTGTTCCTTCCTCTGCAATTTCTTGGAAGAGTTTGAGGAGGATATGGGTTAACTCTTCTCTAAATGTTTAGTAGAACTCACCTGTGGAGCCATCTGGTCTTGGACTTTTGTTTATTGAGAGTTTTTCTATTACTGATTCAATTTCATTACTGGTAGTTGGTCTGTTCATATTTTCTATTTCTTCATGGTTCAGTATTGGGAGATTGTACATTTCTAGGAAATTGACCATTTCTTCTAGTTTGTCTATTATTGGCATATAATTGTTTGTAGTAGTTTTTTATGATCCTTGTATTTTTGTGGTGTTGGTTGCAACTTTTCCTTTGTCATTTCTGATTTTATTGATTTGGGTCCTCACCCTTCTTTTGCTGATAAGTTTGGATACAAGTTTATTAATTTTGTTTATATTTTCAAAGAACCAACTCTTAGTTTCATTGATCTTTTCAATTACTTTTTCAGTCTCCATTTCTTTTTTTTTTTTTTTTCCTGCTTTGATCTTCATAAATTCTTTCCTTGTTCTAACTCTCAGTTTAGTTTGTTCTTCTTTTTCTAGTTCCTTCAAGTGTAAATTTAGGTTGTTTATTTGAGATTTTTCTTGTTTCCTGAGGTAAGCTGTATCACTCTAAACTTCCCTCTTAGAACTATTTTTGATGCATCACATAGATTTTTGCTTCATTGTGTTTTTGTTTTCCTTGCCTCCAAGTGTTTTTTTATTTCCTGTTTGATTTCTTCAGTTTGCCATTTCAATTACAAGATGTCTGTTGTGTTCCCTTTAGGGTTATTCTTGTATGGGATTCTCTGCACTCCCTGGACTTGGCTGTCCATTTCCTTTACCAGGTTAGGGAAGTTTTCAGGTATTATAGCTTCAATTATGTTCTCAGCCCCTTTCTCTCACCTCCTTCTGATACCCTTATAGTGTCCTTGATGGTGTCCCCAATGTCTCTTAAACTATCCTCATTTCTTTTTTTCCCCTTTTTTTCTGTTCAGCATCAGTAATTTCCACTACTCTGTTCCAGCTCATTGATCTGTTCTTCTGTATCATTTAGTGCAGTGTTGATTCATTCTAGTGTATTTTGCATTTCTGTTATTGTATTCCTCATCTATATTTGTTCTTCTTTATATTTTCTAATGCTTTGTGAAAAACTTCTAATTTCTTGCTCTGGGCATCGATTCTTCTCCTGAGTTCTTTTATCATCTTTATAATCACTATCCTGAACTATTTATCACGTAGATTGTCTATATCTACTTCACTAAGTTCTTCTGTTACTTTATCTTTTGCCTTCATTTGGAACATGTTTCTCTATTGACTTATTTTGCCAAACTTGCTGTTTCTATTTTTATGTATCTAGTAGGTTGGTTATACTTATGCACCTTGGAGAAGTGACCTTTTGTAGGAGACATTCTATATGTCCCAGCAGTGCACTCCCTTCTTGTCATCAGAGCTATATGCTCTATAAATTGCTCCTACAAGGGCTGCTTGGGTCTTTCTGTTGTGGTGTGCTGACTATGTGGATTTTTTTTTCTTTTTTTGGCTTTGTTGACCCCCAGTTCAGTTGGTTGCCATGTCATGCTTTGTGTGGAGACTGTCAACTGCTGGTTAGGGGGACTGGGTCATGAGACAGCTGATTATGGGACCCTGGGAGTCCCTCAGGCTAGTTCTGGACTACTGGTTGGTGACATCAAGTCCAGGAGACCCCAGAGCTCTTACCCACTCACAGGTGAAGCCAGGTCCTGGGGCTGGTGCCAACCTACAGTTGGGCAGAGCCGGGTCCTGGGATCTGGTTGCAAGGCCCAGGGATCCCAGAGTTGGTGTCAGATTGCTTATGGGTGGAGCTGGTTACTGACCCAGTTGGCTTTGGGGCCAAGTTGTTTTGAAGCTTGTGGTGACATGTTAATGGGTGGGCCTAAGGCTCAGCTAGTCCTAGGGCAGGATCTAGCCTGCTTGTGGGTGGGCCAGTATCACAGGCCATGGGGCTGTGGTTTTCTTGTGGTTTGTATCTGCCCCCTGGTGGGTGAGGCTCCTCCAGAGGCTAGAGCAGCCTCACTGATGGATGTGGTTGGGACTCAAGTGTCCCAGAGTCTGATCTGCTGGTAGGCAGGCCAGTTCCTCAGGCTGTGGGACTGCAGTTTTTGTGCAACTGGATTCTATCTGCTCGTGGGTGAAGCTGGGCCTGAGGTTAGAGCAGCCTTGCTAGTGAGTGAGACTAGGGCCCAGTCAGTCCCAGTGCACCATCTGGCCTGCTGGTCAATGGACTGGATCTGCAGAATATGGGTCTGCAGTTTTCTTGCTGTTGGTTTTCTCCCCCTGGTAGGTGGGGCTGGGCCAGATGTTAGAGCAGTCTCCCTGGATGGGAGAGCAAGGGCCCAGGGGATTATGGGTCTGGTGGCTACAAACTGGTGGGTGCATCTGGGTTCAAGGGTTTCCAACTGGATGGCTCTGGGGGTCTCAGGTCTAAGGCCTACATACTCATGTGTGGGGCTGGGTCTTGGCTCTCTAATGGTCAGACGCAGCTGTGTGCTCAGGAATTCTAATGGCAGCCTGTTTGCTGGTGAGTGGGATTGTGTCCCTGCCTAGTTACTTGCCTGACCTGATGCATCCCAGCACTGGCACTTACAGACTGTTGGACCAGGGTAGGAATGGGTCCTGGGACTAACAACCTAGAGAGAGGATTGCAAAATGGAGCTTGCCAGCGCCAGTGCCCATGTGGTAGAAGGAGCTCCCGAAAATGTCTGCCATCATTGTCTATGTCCCCAAGGTGAGCTACAGTTGCTTCCTACCTCTCTGGAAGAGTCTTCAAGATCAGCAGGTAGATCTGACTCAGGCGCCTATGAAATTACTGCTTGGTCCTGGTATCCTAGAGTGTGTGAGATTTTATGTGCACCCTTTAAGAGTGAAGTCTCTATTTCCTCCAACTCTCTAGGACTCTCAAAAGTAAGCCCTACTGGCCTTCAAAGCCAAATGCTCTGGGGGCTCATTTTCCTGGTGCAGAACCCTCAGGCTGGGGAGCCTGACATGGGGCTCAGTCCTCTCACTCCTTTGGGTGAACCTCTGCAATCGTAATTGTTCTCCCACTTGTAGGTGGTCCACCCAGGGGTATAGGATTTGACTATATAGTGACTCCACCACTCCTACACATCTTGTTAAGTACCTTCTTTATACCTTTGGTTGTAGAAGATCTTTACTGGTAGGTTCTGGTCTTTTTCATTGATGGTTGTTCTGCAAATAGTTGTAATTTTGGTGGCCTGTGAGAATAGGTGAGCTCAGGGCCTTTCTACTCTGCCATCTTGGCCAATCCACCTCAGTAATGTAAGTTTAAACATCTAGTATTTCTTATGTCATGATAGTTCATTTTTATGAAGTAAATGTGTCCCAAAGGATTTTTTAAAAATAAGAAGTATTTCAAAGTATTGGCAATTCTGCAAACCACAAACTTCTGTGTACTGCTATCATTGTTTAATTCTTTTTTTCTCTCCTCCATAACAACAGAGTGTTCTGAAAGCAACTGTGATTAAAAACGGCTACCATGGAATTGCTACTGTGAGATATGGCGCTATACAGATCCTTGATTTCACTTAAAACCCAAATGTTATTTTTATGAATGGAGAAGCCATCCCAAGCAACAGAATACAGTATAATTACACTAGGGCAAGGTTTAAGTACTATTGACTTAAAAGGCAAATTTTCCTTTGTTATACCTCAAGTGCAATTAATTGAATTTTCCTTGAATGTTGCTTCCTTGGAAAAATCACGGATAATATTTCTAAAATAACAGCTTGCTTGTTTCGGAAGCATGAGGAAGAAAAATTAGCATACAGTTATATTTCTACATAAAAACATGCCCATGTCATTGCTGAGAACTTTGTTGGATTACATGTCACAGATCATATCATCTACTGATATTGTTTTCCTGGGCAAAAGTAACATAAAGGAAGAATAATTGGGTGGCTAAAAAAGTGAGAATAAAGATTATAGGAAAATGGAAGTGGAAGGTTCTGGTGGTATTCTATTACTTTTCTTCTATTTGACATGAGAAAATTGGGTGTCAAAGGAGGTGAAGTTGCTTATGAAAGTAATGTACTTTAATAATTGACAAAACCAAGTCTTGACCTTGAAACACCTATTTGACAAATCCCTCCTTCTACTGTGTTCCATTTAAAATTAAAACCTTTATTTATTAAACTCCTCATAACAGCTTAAAAGTGTATATTTGCTATAAAAACATGGTTATGGATACAAGACATGATCCACACCTGAAAAATTTAAAGCAGTTGGGGTAGACAACAAAGCACTACAATAGAAGTAAGGTTCTAGAGACTTCAGAGTCACTGAAGCCCTGACCTCATTTTTAATAACTTATCACAAAATGCAACATAATGGATTTTATTTTATTTTTTATTGATTTACAAAATTTACAATATTTTGCTAGACTCAGATATGAAAGAGTGATTCAATATATTAATAGATTATAAATTAAAAGTAATTGCAAAATTAAAAAATAAAGGCTATATTCCACAGTGTTATAGAATATATCATTGTTGCATATATATGTACAATTACATATATTTTATATTATGATACACATTTCATATATTGTATATAATATACATTATAATATTTAACTGCATATAATATATATTATATTAATTACAATGGTTTATAATAAATATATTTTTAAATAATATAAAATTATAATAATTAATTACATTATATTATAATATAATTATATATAATAACATAATAATTATATGTAACACATACACTTAACATAATTATATAATTATATGAGTAATTAATTATATATAATATAATAATAAGATATTCATATGTTAAATTATATATATGATATTTCATATTATATGTATTAAGTATATCACATATTACTATATATTAATTATGATTAATATATTATGTATATTATATATTATATAAAACATTATAATAGTATAATAATAATATATTATATTAAAAATTTTATATTATATAAACTATATAATATTATATAATTTATATATTATTATTAAACAATTATAATACATTGTATAATACATATAATGTATATATTATTTATATTATATACATATAAAAATATATATAATATATATTAAATAAATATATATTGTATATTATATACAAAAATAATATATATTATGATATATAATATATAATGTATTTATTATGTTATTTGTATTATATAAATATATTATTATATATAATATGCATAATTATATATAAATATATATAATGATATAAATATTCATATATATTATACAAATATATATTATATACATTATAATATATAATTACAGTATGCTATAATTATACTAATAATATGTTATATATAATACCATTTACATCATAATATATAATATATACTATATATTATATATATGTATTATATTTGTTTAATAATATATATGAAATAATATATGTATTATATATAATGTATTATGTATATATTATATATTATATTAATGGAATAAACATAATATATAATATACATAATACAATATAATATACACAATATTATATAATATGGTATATACCATAATATAGTATATAAAATAAACAGTAGACAATATATTGTTTGTAATATATAATATTATATAGAATATATATTATATATTCCATTCTATATACTATATTATATAAAATATTTATAATATATGTAAAATAATATATATAATATATAAACATATTATATATAATATATATTATAACATGATTAATGTATAATTAACATATCATTATTTTATATATATAATATAAAATAATTACATTACATATTTTATAATAATATGCAATATATAACACATTACAGATTACATAAATATATTATATAAATTATATATCAATATCAATATATACTATATTATATATTATAATGTATATTGTATCTTACAATATAATATATAATATTATATATGATATGTATATTATCTATAAATGTTTATATAATATATTATATATATATTATTACATATTATATATAAAGTATATAATATATACTATATGATATATTATATGTATTATATCAATATTTTATATTATATATATGTATCATGTAATATTATATATATTAATATATAATGTAAATATTACATATATTATATTATACATAATATATTAATGTAGTATAAATATTACATATATTTCACATAATATATTAATATAATACATATAATATATATAATATATTAAATATATTATAATATAAAATTATAATAATTTTATTATATATGAAATATAATTATATGTTATGAATATTTATTTTATATATAATTATTAATATATAAAATATATTGTAATAATATATATTTTATATATATATTACACATTTTCTTTATTTGTCAATATGCACTTAGGTTCCTTTCAAATATGCATATCTTGGCAATTGTAAATAGTGCTGCTATGAAATTGAGGTGTGTGTATTTTTTTACAATAATGTTTTCACTTTCTTCCAATATATACCCAGCAGTGGAAATGCTGGATCATACTGTAGTTCTATTTTTACTTTTTGAGGAAGGTCCCAATGTTTTGTATAGTGGCTGCATCAATTTACAATCCAACCAAAAATGTACTAGAGATCCCTTTTGTCTACATACTCCACAACAATTTTTATATGTAGACTTTTTGTGTTATATGTAGACTTTTTGATGATGCCCATTTGACAGGTGTGAGGTGATGCCTGATTGTTGTTTTGATTTGCATTTATGTGATGATTCGCCATGTCTTACATTTTTCCACATTCCTGTTAGCATTCTGTATGTTTTTATTTTTTTGGGGAAAAAAAATCTATCAGGTCTTCTGCCCATGTTTAATTTTTTGTTTTTTTTTTAATTGAAATATAGTTGATTTACAATATTATGTTAGTTTCAGGTGACAGCAGTGATTGAGTTATATATATATATATTTTCAGTTTATTTTCCATTACAGATTACTACAAAATATGACTATAGTTTCACGTGCTATACAATAAATTCTGGTTGTTTAGGAATTTTATATATGGTACTGTGCTTCTGTTAACCCCATACTCCTAATGTATTCTTCCCTCCCTTTCCCTTTTTGTAACTATAAGTTTATTTTCTATGTCTGTGAATCTGTTTCTGTTTTCTAATTAAATTCATTTGTATTAATCTGTGTATTCCACATATACGTGATATCATACAGTATTTGTCTTTCTCTGTTGGACATACTTCACTTAGTATGATGTTCTCTGGGTCCATCCATGTTGCTGCAAATGGCAATGTTTCATTCTTTTTATGGCTGAGTAATATTACATTGTATATATACCACATCTTTATCCATTTATCTGTTGATGAGCACTTAGGTTGCTTCCATGTCTTTGCTATTGTAAATAGTGCTGCTATGAACATTGGGCTGCATGTATCTTTTCTAATTATATTTTTCATCTTTTCTGGATATATTCCTTGGAGTGAGATTGCTGGATCCTATGGTAGCTCTGATTTTAGTTTCTTAAGGAAATTCTATATTGTTTTCCATAGTAGCTGCACCGATTACATTCCTATCAACAGCACACAATGGTTTCATTTTCTCCACACCCTTTCCAGCGTTTATTATTTGTAGACTTTTTGATGATGGTCATTCTGACTGGTGTCAGGTGATACTTCATTGTAATTTTGATTTGCATTTCTCTAATACTTGGTGATGTTGAGCATCTTTTCTTGTGCCTCTTGGCCATTTGCATCTCTTCTTTGGAGAAATGTCTATTTAAGCCTTCTATTTTCTTATTGTTTTCTTTTGGGTGTTTGTTATTGAGTTGTATGAGCTGTTTGTATATTTTGGAAATTAAACCCTTGTCAGTCACAGAGCTTACAAATATTTTCTCCCAGTCCTTAGGTAGTATTTTTGTTTATGATTTCCTTTGCTGTGCAAAGGCTTATATGTTTTATTAGATCTCACTTGTTTACTTTTGCTTTTGTGTCTATTTCCTTGGGAGACTGACCTAAGAAAATATTGCTATTATTTATGTCAGAGAATGTTTTGCCTATGTTCTCTTCTCGGAGTTTTATGGTGTCTTGTCTTATATTTAAATCTTTAAGCTATTTTGAGTTTTTTGATGTGTGTGGTGTGAGGGAGTCTTCTAACTTCATTGATTTACATGCAGCTGTCCAGCTTCCCCAGCACCACTTGCTGAAGAGACTATTTTTTTCTCCATTGTATATTCTTATCTTTTTGACAAAATTTAATTGATCTTAGGTATGTGGGTTTATTTCTGGGCTCACTATTTTGTTCCATTCAGCCATTTGTCTGTTTTTGCACCAATACAATGCTGTTTTGATACTGTAGCTTTGTAGTATTGTCTGAAGTCTGGGAATGTTTTGTCTCCATCTTTGTTCTTTTTCCTCAGGATTGCTTTAGCAATTCTGGGTCTTTAAGATTCCATATAAGTTTTAGGATTATTTTTTCTTGTTCTATGAAAAGTGTCATGAGTAATTTGAAAGGGAATGCATTAAATCTGTAGATTGCTTTGTGTAGTATGGCCATTTTAACAGTATTAATTCTTCCAATACAAGAGCATGGAATTTATTTCCATTTCTTTAAGTCATCTTCAGTTTCCTTTATCAGTGTTTTATAGTTCTCAGCATATAACTCTTTCACCTCCTTGGTCAGATTTATTCCTAAATATTCCTAAATATTTTATTTTTTTAAAGTGACTTAAAAAATGATTTTTTTACTCTCCTTTTTGATATTTCATTTTTACTGTAAAGAAATGCAACAGACTTCTGTATGTCAGTCTTGCATCCTGCTACCTTGCTGAATTCATTTATCAGTTCTAAGTGGTTTATATTTGGACTCTTTAGGGTTTTCTACATATAGTATCATGTCATCTACATGTAATGATGATTTTACCTCTTCCCTTCCAATTTGGATAACTTTTATTCTTTTTCTTGTCTGATTGCTGTGGATGAGACTTCACATACCATGTTGAAAAGAAATGGTGAGAGTGGGCATCCTTTTCTTCTTCCTTATTTTAGTGGGAAGGCTTTCAGCTTTTCACCATTGAGTATTACACTGACTGTGCATTTGTCATAAATAGCTTTCATTATGTTGAGATATGAACCCTGTATCCACAATTTGGTAAGAGTTTTTATCATGAATGAATGTTGAATTTTATCAAATGCTTTTTCTGCTTCTATTGAGATGATCATGTGGTTTTTGTCTTTTCTTTTGTTGATGTGGTGTATCACATTGATTGATTTGTATATGGTGAACTCTCCTTGTGACACTGAGGTAAATCAAACCTGATCATGATGTATGATCTTTTTTATGTGTTGTTGGATTCAGTTTGCTAATATTTTGTTCAGAATTTACATCTATATTCATGAAAGATATTGGCCTGTAATTTTTTTGGTAGTGTCTTTGTCTGGTTTTGGTATCAGGGTGATGGTGACTTCATAGAATGAATTTGGAAGTGTTCAATCCTTTCAGTATCTTGGAAGAGTTTGAAAAGGATTAGTATAAGTTCTTCTTTGTATGTTTGGTAGATTTCCCCAGTGAAGCCATTTGATCCTGGGCATTTGTTTGCAGAGAATTTTTTAAATTATCATTACAGATTCTATTTCACTTCTAGTGATTGGTCTGTTCAAATTATCTATTCTGTCTTGATTCAGTTTTGGTAGGCTGTATGTTTCTAAGCTCTTGTCCATTTCTTCTAGGTAGTCCAATTTGTTGCCATATAATTGTTTTTAGGCTTTTCTTATGGTTTCTTGTACTTTTGTGGTATCCATTGTTATTTCCCCCTTTATTTCTTGTTTATTTGCATCCTTTCTTTTCCTCTTGGTGAGCCTGGCCAGAGATTTGTCTATTTTGTTTACCCTTTCAAAGAACCAGATCTTGGTTTTATTAATTTGTTCTATTGTTTTTTTTTAACCTCTATTTTATGTATTTCTTCTCTAATCTTTATTATTTCCTTCCTTCCACTGAGTTTAGGTTTTATTTGTTCTTTTTCTAATTTACTTATGTGGTAGGTTAGGTTGTTTATTTGAGATTTCTTTCTTTCTTTCTTTTTTGAGGAAGGGCTTTATGGCTATCAACTTCCATCTTAGAACTGCTTTTGTGGGCATCCCATAGATTTTATATGGCTGTGTTTTCATTGTCATTTGTCTCAGGTATTTTTAAAATTTCCTCTTTGATTTCATTAGTGACCCATTGGCTTTGCAGTAACATGTTGTTTAGTCTCCATGTAATCTTTTTTTCCTCATTTCTCCTTCTGTTCTTGATTGTTAGTTTCATGACGTTGTGGTCAGAAAAAACGCTTGAAATAATTTCTATCCTCTTAAATTTTTTGAGGCTTGTTTTTGTCCTAGTATATCATCTATCCTAGAGAATGTCCATGTGCACTTGAAAAGAATATGTATTCTGGTTATTTTGAATGTAATGTCCTGAAAATATCAATTAAGTCTAACTATTCTATTATGTCACTTAGAATCTCTTTTGCCTTCTTGATTTTCTGTCTGGAAGATCTGTCCATTGATATCAGAGGGGTATTAAAATATCTTACTAGTTTGTATTCCCATCAATTTTTCCCTTTATATCTGTTAGTATTTGTTTTGTGTAGTTAGATGCTCCTACACTGGTGCATATATATCAACGAGGGTAATATCCTGTTCTTGTATTGATCCTTTTATCATTATATAGTGTCCTTCTTTATCTTTCTTTATTACCTTTGTTTTAAAGTTTGTTTTATCTAATATGAGTATTACTTCCCCCACTTTCTTATCATTTCCTTTTGCATGAAATATCGTTTTTCATCCCCTCACTTTCAATCTATGTGTGCCTTTGTCCTAAAGTAAGTCTCTTGTATGCATCATATTTTAGGCTCTTGTTTATTATCCAATCTGCCACTGTATGTCTTTTTATTGGAGCATTTAGCCAATTGACATTTAAGGTAATTATTAATAGATATGTATTTATTGCCTTTTTAAACCATGTTTTCCAGTTGATTTTGTATTTCTTTTTTGTTCCTTTCTTTTTCTTTTTGTTTTTCCTTTTGAGGTTTGATGGTTTTCTTTTGTATTTTGTTTGTGTTCTCCTCTTTGTTTTTGTGGATCTACTATACGTTTTTGATTTGTGGTTACCCTATTTGTCAAGTATGTTAACCCATTGCTATATCTACTTTCCTTAGACTGGTAGTCATATAGGATCAAACACATTCTAAGAAAATCGACATTTTCTTACTTCCCTCCCCCCTTTATGGTTTTGATATCCTCTTTTACATCTTAATGCTTATTCTTTTGCTGTTCATTGTAGTTATCATCACTATCATAAAATTTAAAAAAAAAATTTCTTAATCTGTGTACTGGCTTATTTAAGTGATTTACTTTCCAAAGAGAAAATTTACTCTTTCCTACAGATTCTTACTTCTTTTCTATTTAAAGAAGACCTTACAATATTTCTTTTAGGATAGGTTTAGTATTGCTGTATTTTTTAAGTATTTGCTTGCCTGAGAAGTTCTTTATCTCTCCTTCTATTCTAAATTATAATCTTGCTGGATAGAGTATCCTAGATTGCAGGTTTTTCCCTTTCAGGACTTTGAATATATCTTGTCATTCCCTTCTGGCCTGTAACATTTCTGTAGAGAAATTAGCTGATAGCCTTGTTGAGGTTCCCTTGTAAATAGCTCTTTGTTTTTCTTTTGCTGCCTTTAGAATCCTCCCTTTGTCTTTAACCTTTGCCATTTTAAATACTAATATGTCTTGCTGTAGCTCTGTTTGAGTTCATCATGTTTGGGACTATCTGTTCTTCTTGTGCCGGGATATCTGTTTCCTTCTTTAGGTTTAGAAAGTTTTCAGCCATAATTTCTTCATATATACTTTCAATCCTCTTTTCTCTTTCTTCTCCTTCTGGAATCCCTATTATGCATAGATTGGTGCCCTTGATATTATCCTATAGGTCTTGTATATTGCTTTCATTTATATTTCTGTCTGCTGTTCTGATTGGGTGATTTCCATTAGTCTGTCTTCCAGATCACTTATTTGTTATTCTACATTATTCAGTTTTCTATTTATTGCCTTTAGCTCAGCTTTCTTCTTGGCAAATGAGTTTTCTAATTTTATTTGGCTATGCTTTATAGTGTCTAGTTCATTTTTACAGTAATCTGCATTTGTATAAATAGCCTTTCTTAATTCCTTCAGTAGTTTTATTACTTCCTTTTTGAACTCGGTGTCTAGTAGACTGGAGTGGTCTGTTTCATTGTTTGTTCTTTCAGGGGAATTCTCTTGATCTTTAATTGGGAATGGTTCCTCTTCTTCATTTTACTTATATTTCTCTGACTCTATGAGTTTAGACAGTTATCTGTTGTGGTCTCGAAGTGTTGTTTTTATGTAAGAGCATCACCGTGTCTTCTGTGTGAGCCTAATTTTTTGGTGTGAGGGCTGTTTTTAATATGGATACCTGCCACATCTTTCCTCAGTGTGTGATGGCTGTTATGCCCTTGATAGGGGGTGTGATTGGTGTTGTGGTGACCAGTGCCTGAGCTAGATATTGAGCAGGGTCTCCTCTTTACTCTGTCGTAGTCACAGCCCTGTTAGGGGCAGGGTCTGCTCCCCAGTTGTTAGAGTATAAGCTCCCAGATCTGTTTCTGAGCTGCAGTGTTAGGTAGGCAGGATTGGATCCCTCCCACTGAGAGAGGAACCACTGAGTATTCTTTCACAGGAGATGTCCACCAGGAATTGCACTCTATGGTGTTGCCTGTCACCTGTTGTGCAGGCTCACAAAGTACACTGCTGTTGGCACTGCTCTCTACCTCACCTCATCCATCAGAATGCAGGCAATTGGCCCAGGTCTCCCTCAAGAACTGTGCTCATAAACCACCAGCAAGATATCTGTAGGCACAGATCCGCCAAAGTAGGCACTGGGACTACAGTAGTCACACACCTGGACCCACTGTGCAAGCTGCAGAATCAGCCTAGACCCTGGCCCTGACTCTGCATGCATGTAGGCAAAGCCTGCAACTGCTAACCATGGACCCACCCCAACCACAGGAGCACCGGTAATCTGCTGAGATGTCTTGCACTTGCTGAGTTCACAAAGCCAGTGTTGGCATGTAAATCCATGGATCACACAGCCTCTGGGGCATGCCTCAGATTTCAGCCCTAATTCCAAAGTGGCACGGCCCCTGGGGATTGGCTCAGATTTCAGCTCAGCCTCCACATGTGGGCAACACACCAGTGTCTGTATGCTCCCAGAGCTTGTAGAAGCAGAGCTGCACCCTCTATGAACATGCTGACAGTGAGGTTGCTATAGTAGTACCCGGCTTTTCCCTTTGTGCATGTGCCAACAACAGGACTTTCATGGCAGACCCAGGCTCTGTCATGAGCACAACACCAGCAGTGGCCCAGACCACACTCTAGCCCCTCCTTGCACAGCCAACTTCAGTCCTCTCCCCAGGTCCATCCACTTAACTTTGACTCTCAGCACCCAGCCCTCGCATGCACCAGCAGATGCACATCTCAGGCTGGAGAGTGCAGCTAGGTGGTCAGGACCTTCTGTGCTGGTCTCTGTCAGTTCTGCCCTCTGTAAGCCAGCTGCTGCACTCTCCTCTGAGCCTCCAACTCTCCCACTCTGTACCGGCTGATCTCCCAGTCAGCCAAGTGAGCTACCAGGGTGAGGGAACCCCTCCTCCTCCAAAGCTCCCTCCAAGGTGCACAAGTCTTGTCCTGATCCCCTTCTTTTTTTTCTTTCTTCCTACCCAGCCATGTGGTGATCCCTCTGTAACTTTAATTCTATGTGATCTTGTGCCAGTGTTCAGCAGGCACCCTGTGCGAACTGTTCCACATGAAGAAGCATCTGTGATGTTTTTGTGGGAGGTGGAATGCTCCATGTCCCCCCACTCTGCCATCTTGATTTCCTCCATTAATGGCCTTTATTATGTTGATATCTCATCTCTCTATACAAACTTTGATGAGAGTTTTTATTATGAATAAATGTTGAATTTTTTCAACTGCTGTTTCAGAGTCTATTGAGATGATTATATGATTTTTATCCTTCTTTTTTTCAAAGTGTTGTATCACATTAGTTGATTTGCAAATGTTGGACTATCATTGTATCCTTCAAATAAATCCAGCCTGATCATGGTGTATGATCTTTTTCATATATAATTGAATTCAATTTACTAATATTTTGTTGAGGATTTTTGCATCTATATTCATCAGAAATATTGGTATTTTTTTTGGTAATGTCTTTGTCTGGTTTCGGTATCAGGGTAATGACAGCATTGGGAAAGAATCTGAGAGTGTTTCATCCTCTTCTATTTTTTCGAATAGCTTGATGATAAGTATTAACTCTTTTTATATGTTTGGTTGAACTCCCATGTGAAGCCAACCGGTGTTGAACTTTTGTTTGCTGGGAGTTTTTTGTTACAAATTCAATTCCACTACTAGTGATCAGTCTGTTCAGATTGTCTGTTTCTTCCTGATTCAGTCTTGGACGGTTGTATGTTTCTAGAAATTATCAGTTTCTTCTTGGTTGTGCAATTTATTGGCATAACCAATAAATAACTGTTCATAGTTTTCCCTGCATGATTTTTTGTATCTCTCCGGTATTTCTCCTCTTTTATTTCTTGCCATATTGATTTTCTGTCTGGATGATCTGTAGATTGATGTAAGTGGGGTGTTAAAGTCCCCTTCTATTATTGTATTGTTTTCAATTTCTCCCTTTATGTTTGTTAATATTTGCTTTATATATTTGGGTGCTTCTTTCTGGGTCCATATATTTTAACCAGTATAATATCCTCTTCTGGTATTGATCCCTTCATCATTATATAATACCCCTTTTTGTCTTTTGTTAAAGACTTTATTTTAAAGTCTACATTGTCTGATATGAGTATTGCTAATCTCAGTTTCTTGTCATTTCCATTTGCACATAATGGCTTTTTCCATTCTCTCACTTTCAGTCTCTGTGGGTCTTTAGTTCTCAGGTGAATCTCTTGTAAGCAACATATAGATGGATCTTGTTTTTCACCCAGTCAGCCATCCTATATCTTTTGCTTGGAGATTTTAGTCCATTGACATTTAAAGTAATTATTGATAGGTATGTACTCATTGCCATTTTATTACTTGTTTTCTGTTTGTTTTGTAGTTCTTCTCTGTTCATTTCTTCTTCATTATGTTTCTTCCCTGTGGTTTGATAATTTTCTTTGGTAGTATGCTTGTGTTCCTTTCTTTCGAATTTTTGCATATCTAGTGTAGGTTTTTGATTTGTGATTACCATGGGGTTCATTATATTGACCTATAACTAGATCTATTTGTTTTAAACACGTAGTCCTTTAGGTTCAAACGCATTCCAAAAGATCTACATTTTTACTCCCTTCCCCCACATGTTATGTTTTTGCTTTTACGTTGTCATGTTTATCCCTTTACTGATTATTGCAGTTATACTTGATTTTACATTTCTTGTCTTTAAACTTCATACTAGCTTAAGTATGAAACTAATCCTCAACCTTTGCATATATTTGCCTTTCATAGTGAAATTTTTCTTTTCTTGTAGATATTTACTCATTATAGCCTTTTCTTTTCCACTTAGAGAAGGCCATTTAACATTTCTTTTAAGGTTAGTTTAGTATTTATGACCTCTTAGTTTTTGCTTGTCTGAGATGTTCCTTAGCTCTCTTTCAATTCTAAATGATAATCTTGCTTGGTAGAGTATCCTTAGTCGCAGGTTTCCCCCGTCAGCACTTTAAATGTATTATGCCACTCCCTTCTGGCCTGCAGATTTTCTGTGGAAAAATCAACTGATAGCCTTATGGGGATTCCCTTGTATATGACTCTTTGTTTTTCTCTTGCTGCCTGTAGAAATCTCTATATTTATCATTTGCCATTTTAATTATGGTATGTATTAGTGTGGGTCTGTTTGAGTTCACCTTGTTTGGGACTCTCTGTGCTTTCTGTACCTGGATATCTGTTTCCTTCATCAGGTTTGGGAAGTTTTCAGCCATAATTTCATTAAAAACATTTTTGATTCCCTTCTCTCTCTCTCTTTCCTTCTAGAAGCCCTATAATGCAAATGTTGGTTCACTTCCTGTTATCCCAAATATCCTTTAAACTGTTATCAGTTTTTAAATTTGCTTTTCTTTTTTGCTGTTTTGTTTGGGTGATTTCCATTATTCTAACTTCCAGATCATTTTTGTGTTCTTTTGTATCACCTACTCTGCTGTTCATTCCTTTTACTGTGTTTTTCATTTAAGTTACTGTATTCTTCAGTTCTGAGTCATTCTTTTTTTGTTTGTTTTTCATTCCTTGTTAAAATTCTCACTGTGTTTATATATTATTTTCCCTAATTCAGTTAGCATTCTTCTTACTAATGCTTTGAATTATTTAATTTAAATATTGTTTATTTCTGTTTCATTAGTTTTTTTTTTTTTTCAGGGATTTTCTCTTGCTCTTTCAGTTGAGAGCAGTTTCTCTTTCTCTTTTCATTTTGCTTAACTTTTTCTGTCTCTGTGAATATTAGTAAAACAGTTACCTTTATCACTATTGAAGGGGTTTTCATATGTGGCAGCATCACTATACAGTCTGCAGGTGCTCAGTGGTTTTGTTGGGAGAGCTGGATTTGACATGAACAGAAGTCACATCTTTCCTCAGGGTATGCTGGCAGCTATTACCTTGGTAGGAGGTAGGACTGGAGATTGAGTTGCTAAATCTGAGTCAGGTGTGGGATGGTGCTTCTTCTCAGAACAGTGACCATCATTGCCCTATTAGGGGTGGAATCGAGTCCCAAAGTTTTGGGGCAGAAGCCCTGAAGTTCAGTTTGGAGTTGGCTCATTTCCCTTTAAGGTGTGTTATTCACCCTCCAAGCACCAGCACCTTTGCTCTGAGGGGAGCAATGGTGGAGCAGGAAAGCCTTTGTGGCTATTCAGCAATGTTTCAGGCACAGGCTGTGGCAGTCTGGTTGCAAACAAAGATCTGGACAGCTTCTGGTGTGCCACCTGTGCAATAGCCAGTAATGTCTCCACCCTCCCTGCTAAGATGCAGCATAGTGTTTGAGCTACCTCGGTGTCTCATGGCCAAGCTTTTTTCTTGGTCAGCAGTCCTTGCTCCTATGTGGCTAGAGCATTTGCTTGGCTCAGGCTGGGGCACACACAGGGCAGTCATGGGAAGCCAGTTAGCCACCCATGCAGTTTTAATCCACCCTCTCTTCCATACTTCTGGAGCAAGGAAGCATTTGTGTATGCCACATGAGTGGAGTCCAGGCTTTCCACAGACCTCAGTCCCACCAGCCTTCCAATCGAGTGGTCTCTCATCTTCCTTTTGTCAGACCCCAGTGCTGGGGCACCCAATATGTTGCTCAAATCATTCACTCCTGAGGAAGGGTCTCTGCCAGTGTAATTCTTTTCTTCTATGTCACTTCCCAGAGGCACAGGTCCTGACCTGATTGCTTCTCTTCCCTTTATACCAGATTCCATGTGAATCTTCCTTATACTCTTAGTTGTACAGGAGTCTTTCTCCTAGTCTCCAGTTAGTTTTTGGTGAGAAATTTTCCACGTGTAGATGCATTTTTGTTGAGTTCATGGCGAGGAGGTGAGTTCCACATCCTCCTATTTTCCCATCGTGAATTGAGTCCCACAACATAATGATCTTTAATACAAATACGAAGCAGTGACACAGAGCTCAAGATATTGAACCTTCATTTCCTTTTTTAAAAATTGATAAATAATTGACAACAAGGTCATTTGAATAATATCCAATCAAAACTTACCCCTTTCTAATTGAATGAATTTTCTCTCTGGGGAATTTTGTTGAGTACATTGTTTGATATCTTAATTATAATAGTGATTCTTTACTTGAAGTTTTATCATTTACAAAGCACTTTTAACAACATGATTCTACTTAATTCTCATAATTCTCCTGGGAACAGATCGATATAGTCAATATTATCGTCTGGACTTTAGAGCGGAAGAAGCAATCTCTTTGAATAATCTTAGTTAGTAAGGAAGTGGTAGAACACCCAATCTGCCATTACTTTTCCTTGTCTGCTCTTTCTTTTTGCTAAGTACCTGGATAAACAAAAAGTGATAATTAGGTCAAGAAAGCAAAACCACCTTCTTTGGGAAATTAGTTTCACAAATTTTGGTTTCATGTATATGTGTGGCTGATCTTGAACAAGATGAGAAAGACCCCAGAAGAACTTGATAAAGTTCTGTAGGATACAAAGATCTCTTTTGAATAAAATATGTTTAATTGGAGGGTTCTACAGAGATATATTGTTAGCCTGTGAATCACTTAGTAATTGTAATTTACTCCAACTTATGTACATATATATGCTTATATATATGATATGTCATATACATATAATATATATTATTACATGTAAATATGTAAAAGTTACCCCTTAACACTTGATAACATCTCATTATCTTTCTAGTATCATAAGTTAATTGCAATGACTTCAATTTTAGCTAAATTTCTTTACATTGATTTATTTATGCTAATTTATTTCCTCTCTCATGTGTTACAGAAAATCACTTTATGGATATCTGCAACTCTTTCCCAGGATCTGACTATTCTATTTGAGTACTGAAAAATATTTTTAAAATAACAACCAAAACGACAGTAGTGAAAAGTTATTTACAATAGTTAATTTTTTTTAACAATATGGAAATTGTAGTTTAATTTGAATAGTAATACAATTTAAATATTCAATCTTGTGTGTTGTCTGCGTAATAGTACTCAAATTTTCTGACCGTGTCTCTTACAAAAGCTGGACAACATACTACACATAAAGCTTCCTCCACCTTATAAGGACTGATGTATGTTGAAATGATGAGCAGATAAATAAGATTACATTTGCTGCTCCTCAAAACAAGCCTTTGAAAAACCCATTTTGAAGTCTCTAGTTGAGTAGAAGGTTTGTGGGGACCAATGAAACTCAGTTTCTAGCAAAAGGTAACTTTTTGTAAATCCTAACTTTCAGCAGAAAAATGTTGTGTTTTTTTTTTTTAAATTAGGAACATATGTTTGATGTCCATTTTAGATTACCTAATTTTTTTCTTAGGAGCAAAATAATAAAATAAAATTTTTAGTTTTTGTGACTTGAAGAAATCTCTGTGCACAAATTTACTAGTGGGAATCAGGTATTTCAAGAAACTAACTTTTCAAAGCACTGGCATAATAATTTATTTAATCAAGTTAATTATTCAGTGGTGACTAGGGTATTGATGTAAGAGTAAACCAAGAGAGAGTTTAAAGTCCCAAGTGTCAAGTGAAGAAAGTCTTTCATGACTCTCATAAAGAAAGTATTCCTCTAGGTAAAATGTGGGGATAAATCCAGTAATTGGACACTGAAAAGTGACCATTGTGTTGGTCAAGGTGGATGTTGTTGGTTAACATGACAAGAGGGAATCAGGTGGACTAGAGTAGGTCCAAGAGAGTATGTGAAAGAGGAGTGAGTATAGACAAATATTTAGAGAAACTCAGTTGTAAGGGGCAGCCAAGACCAGGCAGCAGTTAGAGGAAATGTGGGTACAGGGTTGTTTTCTTGCTTAGTTTTTAAGATGGGAGCTTTTCCAGCATAACTGATAAGAAAAATTATATGATAGATAAAATAGAGAAAAATTAATAACAAAAATAAAATAAGAAAAACTTGGGGAGTGAAGTCCTTAAATAAGTGTGAGTAGATGAAATCTAACAGTCAAGTGGAGAATTTGGAATTAGATAGGAGCACAGAGAGTTCATTCATCCCAATAGGATGGAAGACAGCATGTGTGTTGGTGGAGATATAGGTTGATTTGTGGATTTGGTGATGAAAAAATATGGAAGTTCTTTTTTAATAGTTTCTGTTTTCTCAGTTAAATAAGAAGCAATGCCATCAGCTGAGAATGATAGGAAAAGAAGCATTAGAAATTTGAGGAGAGGAAAGAAGGTGGGAGAGAGAGAAACAATAAATTGATGGAGGTATAATTGGATTTCTGCTTATCACTAAGATCCCACTTAAAGTTAGACTAGTCAGCATGGTTGGTGATTCCTCCAGCCAAATTCAGCTTCTTGGATGCAGGTGGGAACTAGCAAGAGAGTAGAATTTAACCTAGGTGGGGACTTTGCCAGGGGAATAAAAATGAGGGAGAGAGGGGCAAAGAAGCTGAAGGATACAAGAGAATGATTATAATGATGGATCATGGAGTCCAGTATGGTAAGAAAAGCAATGAGGACATGCAGAATGTGAGGTATAAAAAAATGAGTAGGGTCAATAGATCAGAAGTCCCAGTGAGCTGGAGGAATTGTCGGAGAGAGAGGGGGTTGGGAAGTTGCCAGTGGGAGAGTGGATTCTTGAATTTAACTTTATGTGGGCAGTGTCTGTTAGATGAATACTGGTCACAAATGTGCTCTGTATGTGTATGTTGTATTTTTTTGTGTGATTTAAAAATAAATTGTAGACAATAATTTGGTGATGTCTAAAAATCTGTGTTTAGATGTATTCTCTGTTTGAACTTAAGACTGAGTCAAAAACAAATCCAAACAACAAAACCCACTACATACTTATTAGACTGGCTAAAATCTTCTAAAAACTGCTAATACCAATTGCTGGTGAGGATACAGAGCAACAAGAACCCTTATTCAGGACTGCAAAGGGGTAAAGCCACTTTGGAAGACAGTTTAGCATTTTCTTATAAAACTAAACATAGACTTACCATGTGACCCAACACTTATGCTCCCAGGTATTTACTCAACTGATTTGAAAATTTCTGTCCACATTAAAAACCTGCATGAAAATATTTATAACAGTTTTATTCATAATCACCAAACTGGAAGCAACCAAGATATTCTTTAGTAGGTGACTATATATAGCAATAACAGCCAGTAGCAATGGGCATATCCAAGACTCAGATCTTGGTTTCGAATAACCTTCTTAAATAAAAGGAACAAAGTATCCTTGGAAAAATAGTTGTTTCTAGGGCTGGGACAGAAAATATACAAGATAATCTGAAGTATAATATAATGTCAAAATATAAAGAAGTTCTGTAAAAGGCAACATGATTAGAGTATTTCAGAATGACATGGAGTCACCTTAAAGAGTTACCAAAGGATGAAGCTGGAACAATTTGAGCAAAAAAATTAATAACATAGTATTGGATATTAACCCTTAAAATAAACACCCATAGGTCCATAGTGATATAACTAAATGAATAAATAAATGTTGAAGAAGAAACGTATCTCTCAGAGAGAAAGATTCCAGATAACTTATGAGGAAACTGCCCCTCAATTGTGGGCTATGCTTAGTGACTTACTTACAAAGAGTATATTAAGGAAAAGGGGGAAAATGAAAAGGTAACCATCCAAGAAGAAACCTGACAAACACTACCTCAGCCCAGTGATCAAGGTTAATATCATCAGTGATAATTGATGTTGACAGTATGTTCTCTAGATATCTTGTGTTGAAAATGACACTCTACTCTCTGTTACCTTCCTTCCCCAAACCTTTAATCCCAGTCTAACTATGAGAAAAACCCAACTTGAGGGATATTCTACAAAATACCTGACCAGAACTCTTCAAAAACTGTTAAGATCATTAAAATTAAGAAAAGTCTTAGAAACTGACCCAGTCCAGAGAAAAGAATGATGACAAATGCCATGTGATATGTTGGATAGGCTCCTGGAAGAGAAAAAGACGGTTGGTAAAAACAATGAAATCTGATAAAGTATCGAGTCTAGTTAATAACAATGTATCAACATAGATTAATTATGACAAGTGTACCATAGTGATATAATACACTACCAATAGGAGAAACTAGGTGCAGAATACATGGAAACTGTATGTACTATCATTAAGACTTTTCTGTAAGACTTTTCTATAAAATTATTCTGAAATTAAAAAGTTTATGAAAAAGAAAACATATTAAGTTTCACAGGAGTTCACATATTTGCTCGAAATTTGATGTCACCTTCCCAGTAGGAGTCACTGTAGTCACTATTAAATTATCTGTTCAGGTTATAACCATTTCAGCTTCCCATTCATTATGACTTCCTCCAATGCTGCTGTGACATCAATATGGCATTCGTAACAAAGTAGCTGGTTACCTTAAGTTTGTGCACGGTGTAAAACAATTATGAAAATATAATTATCTTTTTAAGTTCAGAAGCTTCCAGCTATTTACACTATTTTAATAAAACTTTATTGAAATCCAGATTGTTCTAGTATTAAATTTATGTTTTGCCCAGGATTACAAAGATGTAATAAATACAGTGTGGATATACTTAATGATACTCAGTTTCTGTCTCCTAGTATTGCCAGCATGGACTAAATCAACTCACTTATTTGTGAGGTCTGTGTCACGGGCCTCCTGTGTGACAAGCATTTTGCTAACTGCTAGGGATACAAGGGGGAAAGACATCATCTCAGACCTCTAGTCTATGACATTTATATCCTCTTTAAGAAACCATGTCAGGGCTTACTAGAAAAGAGAGCACAAAGACCAAGCATCTTGCCAAATCCTTTAAAAGTCTCAGATGCTGGTACTGAGTCCAGATCCCCAGGTCCAAAGGCCTTAGGACAGAATAAAATTTCCCAAAGCCCCTTGCAGGGACTCCTGCATGTCAGGAAAAACAGTGGGGGATTTTTAAAAACTATTCTGTCTTTGGTGAACAAGGAGAAAACCCTCAAATATTTATCATTGTTGAGGAACATTTTACCCTATAAACTTACCCCCAGAGATATTTGAAACTTTCAAGAAGAACTGTTAAAGAACTACATAAAACAAATATTTCTTTTCAGGAGAGACAGATCACACTACCTGGAAGCATGTAACATCCCATCAAAATGTCACATCATGACTGCCTATCTGAACAAGCCTCTTCTGCTGTAAGAATCCTTCAAGTAACTCCACTGAATTCTTAGCAGTTTGAGAGCATCAAAGTTCTCTAATGCTACACTTTTCAAAACAAATGTGATTTTACAAAGAGAATAATTTTAAAACATATTGAAATGAATCAATTGATTATTACCTTTAAAATGTTCCTTGAACTGTCCTCTGTCATTTTTTTAAACCAATCTCCCTGAACTTTTAAAAACCTGAGGTCACTTAGAACTAAGTCACAAAATCCTTTATGCACCATCCATTAATAAAGGTTTTTGTGGTTTCTTGTTTCTACATGGTATATAAGCTTAGTGTATTTATTTTACTAGAAACAAACGACATTAAACAAAAACAAAATTCAATGAAAATATTATGGTTGTCAAGCCTAACCACACCAGGTAACATGGAATTAATTTATTTTCAAACGTATTCTCAAGACTAATTACTGCCTATTCCAAACCCACAGAAAATGTGAATTCCAACAAAGCACATGTAATAATATTACCTAGGTCCACCTCCAATCCCAGAACTTGTCATCACATGTGGTGAGCAAGAAATTTATTTGCTAGCAAAACAGGGCCTTCTGCTTATTTTCCTCAGTGAATTTATACAGAAAGCAAACTCATTCTGCTTTTCCACACCAAGGAAAACAAATGATACTGCAATTGGAGGGACATTAGTACCAATTAAGACAATTGTGCAGCTGTAAAAGAGGGCATGTTTATACTTAGATTATTGCCATCATGGTATGATTAATAATGGCAAATCTAACAGTATGATATATAAATCAGGCTTATAATTTCCAACAAAGTTTTAACTTTTATTTGACAAACGGTGCTATTTTTATTCTGGCTCACAAATTGGAACAGATTTGTGTAAATTATTTAAAATGCACGCTGGAGTGTTCATTGTACTGTCACATATTTCCACTTACATTCCCCATTCCATCTGTTATTTTTTTCCTCAGAGAATTCTGTACATGTTAAAATAGATCACTTATTGAGGTGTTAATTTTGTACAAGAGAAGACCCAACAGTGAATGTATTGGCATCATCAAGGGCTTTATAGTTTTACTTTTTAAGTGTTTTCTTATATGTGGCGGTAAAGTATTCAGAGCTAGGCAGACACAATAATGTCAGTAGCACATCCTACATTCTCAGACAGTTTGTAGATGGATTTGTGGGCAACTTACAGACATACAAGCAGAAAAGATCCCAAACACTGAAAAATATATATATATACATACACACACACACACACACACACACACACACATATATATATATATATATATATACACACATATATATATATATAATTAAATGCTCATATTGCATAGAAGTATAGTATAAACTAGGTTTTTGAGTAAACATAATGGCATTTGTAGGAACCCCTATTAAGATAAACTGGCTCCTCTGGTTGGTAAAGATTTTGTACATGAGAAAGAATTCAGGTTTCAAATGAAGAAAGAAAGTGATCTTATTAAACCTGGGGAAGGAATTTGGAGGGAACACAAAGTAGAAGACAGAAAGCACTTTCAAAGTAGAAGATGTTTCAAAGCTTTCTAAACGGAGGGAAAGTAGCTTAACATAGGGAAGAAAAAGGACATGAGTGAGTCTAGGATATCTTGGAAATGGCTTTAAATCAGATGAAGAAAAAGTTATACACCACTTACAAGAAAATGGGAAAAATTCTAAACTGACAAGTGTGGATGAGTTACATTTCTTGGTTACAAAACACTGTGATGCTGAGCAAGAGGAAGGATCATGGAGAACGGAGGTACAGACAGAACCAACACCTCATAATGTAGATAGTTAATAAGCAAAAAAAAATCATTTAAGGTTGATAAACATCACTATGTATTGCATGTCATTGTTCATGGTCCCAGGATGAATAACTATGTTTGTCTTTGTGCATATGTAGGGGTGTTTAGATACACAGAAAACAATTCACTTCCCCTCCCACATAGACACATCTGGGACTAAATAAATATTGTGTACTTTTAACTTGTGAATTCTCTAAAAAAGAAAATGAAGGTATGAACAAATAAATAAAGCACAAAAAAAGTATTATGGAATATAGAAATTAGGGAGATAACAAAAGGTGCCCTCTTGTTATGCTCAAAGCAGCATTTTGGTGAAGAACTATAGCACAGAATAAGCCTGTGAATGTAGTAATGTAGTAACATAGTCATTTGATCCTGATAAATGTTGCCTCTGAGGAGGTTATTTTAAATCAGATTACAATTGCACTGAAGGCATTCCTCTCTACTGAAAGTTAATGAAAAAGAAGACTGCATACTTTTGGACATGAGGGGTTACTGGATTTACTCTCCCACCTTTAATAACTGAAAAAAACAGACAAAATATATGAAACAACAGTTTTCAGGCAGTGGACCACAGACAGTTCAGGATGGTGATCCTTGAGAGACAGAAAACAAAGGAAGTAACCTTTAGGAGAACTCCAGCTTCCTGCCAGGACAGAGCTTCCAGGCCATGGCTCATAGAAGGAACTCAGGCACAGCCCAGATGACTGCCCAACTCAGGAGACAGAGCTTGGAACCTAGAGGCCAAGCAGGTAGAATTTGTAAGGCAGAGAACCAGAGAGCCTTATACTTCTATGAAAGGAGTCTAAAATTGTCAAAGAAATCAACTATCATTTTTAAAATTGAGTTCTAACTTACTAATCTATAAATCTAATACACTAATGAGTTCTAATCAAATTCTAAAATACACCCTGTACTATTAAAAGGTACAATTTCTAATCCACAATAGTTTTTCCTAAAATCCAATTCTGTCACACCCTGAAGCTGAACTGGGGTTATAATTTGTTGAATTTTTCACTCCCTTCTTCAACTCTTCAAACCCCAGCAAGAGACAGGAGTTGTCCTGGCTTTTGCTCTACTGCTCCCTTCCTCTCCTCTGCCATCACCCAGCCATCTAGATTTTCCCTACCCATTCTTCATATTCTACATTACCAAAACCCAGCAGCTGGTTATCTCCTAAAACTCTCCTTTAATGGAGGGGAAGCTGAGTGGGCTAAGATAGACCTGAGCAGTATTGGTAGAGGAGAGAGAGGGCAGGAAACATCTGCAGGTGAATAAATCCTGTCCCTCTCCTAGAAAGATAAACTGTCATAGATATTTCTCATCCTTTTTTTTTTTTTTTTTTTTGCATAGAATTAAACAACCTCTTCAGTGGGGTATCTTAAGATCAAAATAACTGAATTTGGGGTATTCAGCAGAAAGACCCATGCTGAATTTGCAGTTCATTATATTTAAGATTGAATGCTGGGCCAAACAATTAACTTAATTCACGTATTCCGAGTCTTCCTTTGGGAAAAACAAATTGCTGGAAGGAATTTTTGGACAATTATCTGTCAAAGCCTAAAAATATTGAATTTATTTGAAGGAAACAAATTTATAAGCTGCAACAACATTTCAAGGTCATATTTTTTCTTGAATAACAGGTCATTTATATTAATCAGATTCCACAGACATATACACAAAGATGCTAGATTCTTCCCACACAGATTTTGTTAGTAAATAGTGAACTTTCAAATAGCTCTCATAACCAATGCTAGCTGAAAAGTACAAAGGTGATACTGAGCAGATAGAATTATTGATATGATGATAACTTATGAAAATTTGTTAATCTCTATTGAAAAGATGGATAATCAAATGAGATAATTGCATATTCATATACTCTAGCTGCCAAGTTCTGAGTAAAATTCCTTGATTGCAATTTTTGAAGCATAAATTTTAAGGTAAGTGTTATAATTGATGACAACTTAATCAGAATTTCTTGAGGAAAAAATTATTAAAAAAGAAATATGTGACCACATTCATATTTAAATTCTTTGATTTAAATGATACCAGCCAAAGACTCTCATGGGATCAGAATAATCTATAAATAAAAACTGTTTCTCTTCAAAGCCTTGATTTTTTTCTTAGCAACAAACATACAAACAACTTTTGCTCCCACCTTTAAGTTTGGATGAACTGCATGAGCAGTATCTTATTGCAGAAATAATAAAGGTAATTTATTTACATCTTCTTAGACAAAATTAGTAACATGACAGAAATAGGATTTGTCAAATGGAGGATGCAAAATGCACATAAATGGAGAAAATCTGCTTACCTATAGCAGTGAACAGTGCATGTCCTAGACCTTATGTAAAGGTTCATATCTGTACTGGGAGAAGTCATGGAAACTTCGGGAGGAAAGGAGGTCAATAAAGGCACTACTGGAACTAAATAGAGACAGGAGAATAGAGCTGCTAGGGTGTCCAGGATTCACCATGTAGGAACTGTCTATTATCAGCGTTCTTTGGTAGTATTCCCAAATGAAAAGAAGGAAAAGAAAGTGTGGTCCAATGTTGTAGCCCCTCTGCAAAAGACCCAATGCCATCTTTCTGGAACTATAAACTCCTCCTCATTATTTTCATATCACATAATTATATTCCATGATTACCCTAGAGAATTCTCTGAAAACTTTAGGATTACTAGAAATCCATTAGCATGACTAGAAAAGTATGTTGTATATAAATATGCAAAAGTTACCAATTATTCTATGTATCGTAATAACCAGTGAAAACACCTACTTATAAACAACTCAAAACTAAGGATAAGTTAATCACAAAACATCTAGAAATTAATTTAAATTAAGAAAGAGAATTGTATAAAAAAACAAACATTCTTATTACTTGATATGGAAGAAGGATTTAATAAATGAAGAGAAATATGGAACTCTTGGGTGGTATAACTTAATGATACAAATATTTAAGTTCTTTCTAAATTAAAGCTTTAATACAGCATTTGTCAAAATTCCAAAGCAAGAACAAAGTCTCATAAAAATGAAATGTGAAACTAGAGCTGAGGAATAAATCATCAAATCATCTAAGAAGAGAGGAAACCCAGGTCTGGGTGGGTTAAAGAGGCATTAGAACAGCAACAACAAAAATCCCATAATTCAAAGTGGGTTTAGTTCTTTCATTCAAAGTCCATTTATTCTAGCATAATAAAAGTTTAAATTTTGTGCACATTTCTATCACAAAGCAGGTTAATGAATACATTTTTCTCAGATAAACAGATTTTTTTCAATTTAATCCCTGTATTTTAATGTAAGGAATTCAAAGGCAGAGTATTAAATGTTCTTTTTATTATATATGAATATGATATTACCAGTTTAAAATCATGTTTGGAAGAATTTCTAATGGGCTGTGGTTTTTGTCATTCAGCACCCACTCCTTCCCTCTCACACTCCCCCATTTTTGGTAATAGTACTGTTATTTTCCTTTGGGGACAGACGTCTACTCCATTATCATTCTATGTGTTTTGATGCATTGACTCTTCTCGTGTTCAAGAGTGTGCATGAAATGGGGAGTGGGGACTGGGTAGTGGGGCATGGCTAACCAGTAAGAGCCTCACATCCCCTGGCCAATGTGATTGAATCAAGGTTCTGCACGGGTCCCAATCCAACCTAATGGAATATAATGTGAAAGATATTTACCAGGATCACTGAAAAAGTCAAGTTTTCTTCTCCAGCATAACTTTTGCTATTCAAAATTATGTGAGACTGAAACTGACAAGGAGTATGATAATGCAGCAAATAGAGGGTAAGGACAGAACCATGTGAAATCCTGGGTCAAGACCATATTTTAAAATATTATTTAAAATATGATTACTGAGATTTTTCAGTTTTTGATTCCATAAATTATCTTTCTATTCAAATCACTTGACTGAGTGTCCTCTTACTGGCAGTTAAAGAGTCATAATGGATTCAACCAACTATTTAAAAGTGAAAAAGGTCAATACATTTTTTTGTAAAGGAAAGAGAAGGATTTTACACGTTGCTATAACATACAAAATATGAATGTAATACAAAACAACTTCAGTGAGAGTTATGTTTAAAAGCTTTTAAATTCAATTCATAAAATACCTATAGCTTCTGTACAGAGACAAACAGTCCTTTTTTTTTTAACACCTTTATTGGAGTATAATTGCTTTACAATTGTGTGTTAGTTTCTGCTTTATAACAAAGTGAATCAGCTATACATATACATATATCCCCATATCTCCTCCCTCTTGCGTCTCCCTCCCACCCTCCCTATCCCACCCCTCTAGGTGGTCACAAAGCATCGAGCTGATCTCGTTGTGCTATCTGGCTGCTTCCCACTAGCTATCTATTTTACATTTGGTAGTGTATATATGTCCCTGCCACTCTCTCACTTCGTCCCAACTTACCCTTCCCCTCCCCGTGTCCTCAAGTCCATTCTCTACGTCTGCATCTTTATTCCTGTCTTGCCACTAGGTTCGTCAGAACCATTTTCTTGTTTTTTTAGATTGCATATCTATGTGTTAGCATACGGTGTTTGTTTTTCTCTTTCTGACTTACTTCACTCTGTATGACAGACTCTAGGTCCATCCACCTCACTACAAATAACTCAATGTCATTTCTTTATGGCTGAGTAATATTCCATTGTATATATGTGCCACATCTTCTCTACCCATTGATATGTCGATGGACACATAGGTTGCTTCGATGACCTGGCTATTGTAAATAGTGCTTCAATGAACATTGTGATACATGACTCTTTTGAATTATGGTTTTCTCAGGGTATATGCCCAGTAGTGGGATTGCTGGGTCATATGGTAGTTCTATTTTTAGGATTTTAAGGAAGCTCCATACTGTTCTCCATAGTGGCTGTACCAATTTATATTCCCACCAACAGTGTAAGAGAGTTCCCTTTTCTTCACACCCTCTCCAACATTTATTGTTTGTAGATTTTTTGATGATGGCCATTCTGAATGGTGTGAGGTGATACCTCATTGTAGTTTTGATTTGCATTTCTCTAATGATTAGTAATGTTGAGCAGCTTTTCATGTGCCTGTGGTCCATCTGTATATCTTCTTTGGAGAAATGTCTATTTAGCTTTTCTGCCCATTTTTGCATTGAGTTGTTTGTTTCTTTAATATTGAGCTACATGTGCTGTTTATATATTTTGGAGATGAATCCTTTGTCTGTTGATTCATTTGCAAATATTTTCTCCCATTCTGAGGGTTGTCTTTTCGTCTTCTTTATGGTTTCCTTTGCTGTGCAAAAGCTTTTAAGTCACAGTAGGTTCCATGTGTTTATTTTTGTTTTTATTTCCATTTCTCTAGGAGGTGAGTCAAAAAGGATCTTGCTGTGATTTATGTCATAGACCGTTCTGCTTCTGTTTTCCTCAGAGTTTTATAGTGTCTGACCTTACATTCCAGTCTTTAATTAATTTTGAGATTATTTTTGTGTATGGTGTTAGTGAGTCTTCTAATTTCATTCTTTTACATGTAGCTGTCCAGTTTTTCCAGCACCACTTATTGAAGAGGCTGTCTTTTCTCCATTGTATACTCTTGCCTCCTTTATCAAAGATAAGGTGACCATATGTTCATGGGTTTATCTCTGGGCTTAATATCCTGCTCCATTGATCTATATTTCTGTTTTTGTGCCATTACCATACTGTCTTGACTACCACAGCTTTGTAGTATAGTCTGAAGTCAGGGAGCCTGATTCCTCCAGCTCCATTGTTCTTTCTCAAGACTGCTTTGGCTATTCGGGGTCTTTTGTGTTTCCATACAAATTGTGAAATTTTTTGTTCTAGTTCTGTGAAAAATACCGTTGGTAGTTTGATAGGGAATGCATTGAATTTGTAGATTGCTTTGGGTAGTACAGTCATTTTCACAATATTGATTCTTCCAATCCAAGAACATGGTATATCTCTCCATCTGTTTATATCATCTTTAATTTCTTGCATCAGTGTCTTATAGTTTTCTGCATACAGGTCTTTTGTCTCCTTAGGTAAGTTTATTCCTAGGTATTTTATTCTTTTTGTTGCAATGGTAAATGGGAGTGTTTTCTTAATTTCTCTTTCAGATTTTTCATCATTAGTGTACAGGAATGCAAGAGATTTCTGTGCATTAATTTTGGATCCTGCTACTTTAACAAATTCATTGATTAGCTGTAATAGTTTTCTGGTAGCATCTTTAGGCTTCTCTATGTATAGTATCATGTCAACTGCAAACAGTGACAGCTTTACTTCTTCTTTTCCAATTTGGATTCTTTTTATTTCTTTTTCTTCTCTGATTGCTGTGACTAATACTTCCAAAACGATGTTGAATAATAGTGCTGAGAGTGGACAACCTTGTCTTGTTCCTGATCTTAGAGGAAATGGTTTCAGTTTTTCACCATTGAGAATGATGTTGGCTATGGGTTTGTCATACGTAGCCTTCATTATATTGAGGTAAGTTCCCTCTATGCCTACTTTCTGGAGAGTTTTTGTCATAAATGGGTGCTGAATTTTGTCGAAAGCTTTTCTGCATATAATGAGATGATCATATGGTTTTTCTCCTTCAATTTGTTAATATGGTGTATCACATTGATTGATTTGCAAATATTGAAGAATCCTGGCATTCCTGGGATAAACTCCACTTGATCATGGTGTACGATCCTTTTAATATGCTGTTGAATTCTGTTTGCTAGTATTTTGTTGAGGATATTTGCATCTATGTTCATCAGTGATATTGGCATGTAGTTTTCTTTCTTTGTGACAACTTTGTCTGGTTTGGTATCAGGGTGATGGTGGCCTCATAGAATGAATTTGGGAGTGTTCCTCCCTATGTAATATTTTGGAAGAGTTTGAGAAGGGTAGGTGTTAGATCTTTTCTAAATGTTTGATAGAATTTGCCTGTGAAGCCATCTGGTCGTGGACTTTTGTTTTTTGGAAGATTTTTAATCACTGTCTCAATTTCAGTGCTTGTGATTGGTCTGTTTATATTTTCTATTTCTTCCTGGTTCAGTCTTGGAAGATTCTTCTTTTTTAAGAATTTGTCCATTTGTTCCAGGTTGTCCATTTTATTGGCATAAGGTTGCTTGTAGTAATCTCTCACGATTGTTTGTATTTCTGCAGTGTCAGTTGTTACTTCTCCTTTTTCATTTCTAATTCTATTGATTTGAGTCTTCTCCCTTTTTTTCTTGATGAGTCTGGCTAATTGTTTATCAATTTTGTTTATCTTCTCAAAGAACCAGTTGTTAGTTTTAATGATCCTTGCTATCTTTTCTTTCATTTCTTTTTCATTTATTTCTGATCTGATCTTTATGATTTCTTTCCTTCTTCTAACTTTGTGGTATTTTGGTTCTTCTTTCTCTAATTGCTTTAGGTGTAAGGTTAGGTTGTTAATTTGAGATGTTTCTTCTTTCTTGAGGTAGGATTTTATTGCTATAAACTTTCCCCTTAGAACTGCTTTCACTAAATCCCATAGGCTTTGGAACATTGTGTATTCATTGTCATTTGTTTCTATGTATTTTTTGATATCCTCTTTGATTTCCTCAGTGATCTCTTGAATATTTACTAGTGTATTGTGTAGCCTCCATGTGTTTGTAGTTTTTACAGATTTTTTCCTGTAATTGATATCTAGTCTCATAGCATTGTGGTAAGAAAAGATACTTGATATGATTTCAATTTTCTTATATTTACCAAAGCTTGATTTGTGACCCAAGAATTGGTCTATCCTGGAGACTGTTCCATGAGCACTTGAGAAGAAAGTGTATTCTGTTGTTTTGGATGGAATGTCCTATAAATATCAATTAAGTCCATCTTGTTTAATGTATCATTTAAAGCTTGAGTTTCCTTATATATTTTCGTTTTGGTTGATCTGGCCATTGGTGAAACTGGGGTATTAACGTCCCCTACTATGATGTTGTTACTGTCGATTTCCCCTTTTAAGGCTGTTAGCATTTGCCTTATATATTGAGGTGCTCCTATGTTGGGTGCATAAATATTTACAATTGTGATATCTTCTTCTTGGATTGATCCCTTGATCATTAAGTAGTGTCCTTCTTTGTCTCTTGTAATAGTCTTTATTTTAAAGTCTATTTTCTCTGATATAAGAATTGCTACTCCAGCTTTCTTTGGTTTCCATTTGCATGGAATATCTTTTTCCATCCCCTCACTTTCAGTCTGTATGTGTCCCTAGGCCTGAATTTGGTCTCTTGTAGACAGCATATATATGGGTCTTGTTTTTGTATCCATTCAGCCAGTCTATGTCTTTTGGTTGGAGCATTTAATCCATTTATATTTAAGGTAGTTATCAACATGTATGTTACTATAACCATTTTTTAAACTTTGCAGGGATTGTTATGGTAGGTCTTTTCCTTCTTTTGTGTTCTCTGCCTAGAGAATTTCCCTTAGCATTTGCTGTAAAGCTGGTTTGGTGGTGCTGAATTCTCTTAGCTTTTGCTTGTCTGTAAAGTTTTAAATTCTCTGTCGAATCTGAATGAGATCCTTTCTGGGTAGAGTAATCTTTTTGTACATTTTTCCCTTTCATCACTTTAAATATGTCCTGCCACTCCCTTCTTGCTTGGAGAGTTTCAGCTGAAAGATCAGCTGTTAACCTTATGTGGCTTCCCTTGTATATTATTTGCTGTTTTTCCCTTGGTGCTTTTAATATTTTTACCCAGTATTTAATTTTGGATAGTTTGATTAATATGTGTCTTGGCATGTTACTCCTTGGATTTATCCTGTATGGGACTCTCTGCATTCCTGGACTTGATTGACTATTTCCTCTCCCATATTAGGGAAGATTTCAACTATAATCTCTTCAAATATTTTCTCTGTTCCTTCCTTTTTTTTTTTTTAACATCTTTAATGAAGTATAATTGCTTTACAATGGTGTGTTAGTTTCTGCTTTATAACAAAGTGAATCAGTTACACATATACATATGTTCCCATATCTCCTCGCTCCTGCATCTCCCTCCCTCCCACACTCCCCATCCCACCACTCTAGGTGGCCACAAAGCACCGAGCTGATCTACGTGTGCTATGCGGCTGCTTCCCACTAGCTATCCATTCTACATTTGGTAGTTTATATATGTCCATGACACTCTCTCACCCTGTCACGTCTCACCCCTCCCCCTCCCCATATCCTCAAGTCCATTCTCTAGTAGGTCTGTGTCTTTATTCCCGTCTTGCCACTAGGTTCTTCATGGACTTTTTTTTTTTTCTTAGATTCCATATATATGTGTTAGCATACTGTATTTGTTTTTCTCTTTCTGACTTACTTCACTCTGTATGACAGACTCTAACTCCATCCACCTCATTACAAATACCTCCATTTCATTTCTTTTTATGGCTGAGTAATATTCCATTGTATATATGTGCCACATCTTCCTTATCCATTCATCCAATGATGGGCACTTAGGTTGCTTCCATGTTCTGGCTATTGTAAATAGAGCTGCAATGAGCATTTTGGTACATGACTCTTTTTGAATTATGCTTTTCTCAGGGTATATGCCCAGTAGTGGGATTGCTGGGTCATATGGTACTTCTATTTGTAGTTTTTTAAGGAACCTCCATACTGTTCTCCACAGTGGCTGTATCAATTTACATTCCCACCAACAGTGCAAGAGTGTTCCCTTTTCTCCACACCTTCTCCAGCATTTATTGTTTCTAGATTTTTTGAGGATGGCCATTCTGACCAGGGTGAGATGATATCTCATTGTAGTTTTGATTTGCATTTCTCTAATGATTAATGATGTTGAACATTCTTTCCTGTGTCTGTTGCCAATCTGTATATCTTCTTTGGAGAAATGTCTATTTAGGTCTTCTGACCATTTTTGGATTGGGTTTTTCCTTTTTTTTTTTTATTGAGCTGCATGAGCTGCTTGTAAATCTTGGAGATTAATCCTTTGTCAGTTGCTTCATTTGCAAATATTTTCTCCCATTCTGATGATTGTCTTTTGGTCTTATTTATGGTTTCCTCAGCTGTGCAAAAGCTTTTAAGTTTCATTAGGTCTCATTTGTTTATTTGTGTTCTTATTTCCATTTCTCTGGGAGCTGGGTCAAAAAGAATCTTGCTGTGATGTATGTCATTGACTGTTCTGCCTATGTTTTCCTCTAAGAGTTTGATAGTGTCTGGCCTTACACTTAGGTCTTTAATCCATTTTGAGTTTATTTTTGTGCATGGTGTCAGGGAGTGTTCTAATTTCATACTTTTACATGTATCTGTCCAATTTTCCCAGCAGCACTTACTGAAGAGGCTGTCTTTTCTCCACTGTATATGCTTGCCTCCTTTATCAAAGATAAGGTGACCATATGTGCGTGGGTTTATCTCTGGGCTTTCTATCCTGTTCCATTGATCTATATTTCTGTTTTTGTGCCAGTACCAAACTGTCTTGATTACTGTAGCTTTGTAATATTGTCTGAAGTCAGGGAGCCTGATTGCCCCAGCTCCATTTTTCGTTCTCTAGATTGCTTTGGCTATTCGGGGTCTTTTGTGTTTGCATACAAATTGTGAAATTTTTTTGTTCTAGTTCTCTGAAAAATGTCAGTAGTAGTTTGATAGGGATTGCATTGAATCTGTAGATTGCTTTGGGTAGTAGAGTCATTTTCACAATGTTGATTCTTCCAATCCAAGAACATGGTATATCTCTCCATCTATTTGTATCATCTTTAATTTCTTTCATCAGTGTCTTATCATTTTCTGCATACAGGTCTTTTGTCTCCTTAGGTAGGTTTATTCCTAGATATTTTATTCTTTTTGTTCCAATGGTAAACGGGAATGTTTTCTTAATTTCACTTTCAGATTTTTCGTCATTAGTGTATAGAAATGCAAGAGATTTCTGTGCATTAATTTTGTATCCTGCTACTTTACCAAATTCATTGATTAGCTCTAGGAGTTTTCTGGTAGAATCTTTAGGAATCTCTATGTATAGTATCATGTCATCTGCAAAGAGTGACAGCTTTACTTCTTCTTTTCCAATTTGGATTCCTTTTATTTCTTTGTCTTCTCTGATTGCTGTGGCTAACACTTCCAAAGTTATGTTGAATAATAGTGGTGAGAGTGGGCAACCTTGTCTTCCTCCTGATCTTAGTGGAAATGGTTTCAGTTTTTCACCATTGAGGACAATGTTGGCTGTGGGTTTGTCATATATGGCCTTTATTATGTTGAGGAAAGTTCCCTCTATGCCTACTTTCTGCAGGGCTTTTATCATAAATGGGTGTTGAATTTTGTCGAAAGCTTTCTCTGCATCTATTGAGATGATCATATAGTTTTTCTCCTTCAATTTGTTAATATGGTGTATCACATTGATTGATTTGCATATATTGAAGAATCCTTGCATTCCTGGAATAAACCCCACTTGATCATGGTGTATGATCCTTTTAATGTGCTGCTGGATTCTGTTTGCTAGTATTTTGTTGAGGATTTTGGCATCTATGTTCATCAGTGATATTGGCCTGTAGTTTTCTTTCTTTGTGACATCTTTGTCTGGTTTTGGTATCAGGGTGATGGTGGCCTCATAGAATGAGTTTGGGAGTGTTCCTCCCTCTGCAGTATTTTGGAAGAGTTTGAGAAGGATAGGTGTTAGCTCTTCTCTAAATGTTTGATAGAATTCACCTGTGAAGCCATCTGGTCCTGGGCTTTTGTTTTTTGGAAGGTTTTTAATCACAGTTTCAATTTCAGTGCTTGTGATTGGTCTGTTCATATTTTCTATTTCTTCCTGGTTCAGTCTCCGCACGTTGTGCATTTCTAGGAATCTGTCCATTTCTTCCAGGTTGTCCATTTTATTGGCATAGAGTTGCTTGTAGTAATCTCTCATGATCTTTTGTATTTCTGCAGTATCAGTGGTTACTTCTCCTTTTTCATTTTTAATCCTATTGATTTGAGTCTTCTCCGTTTTTCTCTTGATGAGTCTGGCTAATGGTTTATCAATTTTGTTTATCTTCTCAAAGAACCAGCTTTTAGTTTCATTGATTTTTGCTATTGTTTCCTTCATTTCTTTTTCATTTATTTCTGACCTGATCTTTATGATTTCTTTCCTTCTGCTAGCTTTGGGGGTTTTTTTCTTCTTCTTTCTCTAATTGCTTTCGGTGCAAGGTTAGGTTGTTTATTCGAGATGTTTCCTGTGTCTTGAGGTAGGCTTGTATTGCCATAAAATTCCCTCTTAGCACGGCTTTTGCTGCGTCCCATAGGTTTTGGTTCGTATCTCCATTGTCATTTGTTTCTAGGTATTTTTTGATTTCCCCTTTGATTTATTCAGTGATCACTTCGTTATTAATTAGTGTATTGTGTAAACTCCAGGTGTTTGTATTTTTTACAGATCTTTTCCTGTAATTGATATCTAGTCTCATAGCGTTATGGTCGGAAAAGATACTTGATACGATTTCAATTTTCTTAAATTTACCAAGGCTTGATTTGTGACCCAAGATATGATCTATCCTGGAGAATGTTCCATGAGCACTTGAGAAAAATGTGTATTCTGTTGTTTTTGGGTGGAATGTCCTATAAATATCAATTAAGTCCATCTTGTTTAATGTATCATTTAAAGCTTGTGTTTCCTTATTTATTTTAATTTTGGATGATCTGTCCATTGGTGAAAGTGGGGTGTTAAAGTCCCCTACTATGGCTCTGTTACTCTCAATTTCCCCTTTCATGGCTGTTAGTATTTGCCTTATGTATTGAGGTGCTCCTATGTTGGGTGCACAAATATTTACAATTGTTATACCTTCCTCTTGGATCGATCCCTTGATCATTATATAGTGTCCTTCTTTGTCTCTTGTAATAGTCTTTATTTTAAAGTGTATTTTGTCTGATATGAGAATTGCTACTCCAGCTTTCTTTTTATTTATTTATTTATTTATTTATTTATTTATTTATGACTGTGTTGAGTCTTCGTTTCTGTGCGAGGGCTTTCTCTAGTTGCGGCAAGTGGGGACCACTCTTCATCGCGGTGCGGGTGCCTCTCACCATCGCGGCCTCTCTTGTTGCGGAGCACAGGCTCCAGACGCGCAGGCTCAGTAATTGTGGCTCACGGGCCCAGTTGCTCCGTGGCATGTGGGATCTTCCCAGACCAGGGCTCGAACCCATGTCCCCTGCATTGGCAGGCAGATTCTCAACCACTGCGCCACCAGGGAAGCCCCCTCCAGCTTTCTTTTGATTTCCATTTGCATGGAATATCTTTTTCCATCCCCTCACTTTCAGTCTGTATGTGTCTCTAGGTCTGAAGTGGCTCTCTTGTAGACAGCATATATATGGGTCTTGTTTTTGTATCCATTCAGCCAGTCTGTGTCTTTTGGTGGAGCATTTAATCCATTTACATTTAAGGTAATTATCGATATGTATGTTCGTATTCCCATTTTCTTAAATGTTTTGGGTTTGTTATTTTAGGCATTTTCCTTCTCTTGTGTTTCTTGACTAGAGAAGTTCCTTTAGCATTTGTTGTAAAGCTGGTTTGGTGGTGCTGAACTCTCTCAGCTTTTGCTTGTCTCTAAATGTTTTAATTTCTCCATCAAATCTGAATGAGATCCTTGCTGGGTAGAGCAATCTTGATTGTAGGTTTTCCTCCTTCATCACTTTAAGTATATCCTGCCACTCCCTTCTGGCTTGCAGAGTTTCTGCTGAAAGATCAGCTGTTAACCTTATGGGGATTCCCTTGTGTGTTATTTGTTGTTTTTCCCTTGCTGCTTTTAATATGTTTTCTTTATATTTAATTCTTGACAGTTTGATTAATATGTGTCTTGGCTTGTTTCTCCTTGGATTTATCCTGTATGGGACTCTCTGTGCTTCCAGGACTTGGTTAACTATTTCCTTTCCCATATTAGGGAAGTTTTCAACTATAATCTCTTCAAATATTTTCTCAGTCCCTTTCTTTTTCTCTTCTTCTCCTGGGAGCCCTATTATTAGAATGTTGGTGCATTTAATGTTGTCCCAGAGGTCTCTGAGACTGTCCTCAGTTCTTTTCATTCTTTTTTTCTTTATCCAGCTCTGCAGTAGTTATTTCCACCATTTTATCTTCCAGGTCACTTATCCGTTCTCCTGCCTCAGTTATTCTGCTATTGATCCCATCTAGAGTATTTTTCATTTCATTTATTGTGTTTTTCATCGTTGCTTGGTTCCTCTTTAGTTCTTCTATGTCCTTGTTAAATGTTTCTTGCATTTTGTCTATTCTATTTCCAAGATTTTGGATCATCTTTACTATCAGTATTCTGAATTCTTTTTCAGGTAGACTACCTATTTCCTCTTCATTTGTTAGGTCTGGTGTGTTTTGACCCTGCTCGTTCATCTGCTGTGTGTTTTTCTGTCATCTCATTTTGCTTATCTTACTGTGTTTGGGGTCTCCTTTTCACAGGCTGCAGGTTTGTAGTTCCTGTTGTTTTTGGTATCTGTCCCCAGTGGCTAAGGTTCGTTCAGTGTGTTGTGTAAGCTTCCTGGTGGAGGGAACTAGAGCCTGAGTTCTGGTGGATGAGGCTGGATCTTGTCTTTCTGGTGGTCACGTCCACGTCTGGTGGTGTATTTTGGGGTGTCTGTGGCCTTATTATGATTTTAGGCAGCCTGTCTGCTATTGGATGGGGTTGTGTTCCTGTCTTGCTAGTTATTTGGCATAGGGTGTCCAGCACTGTAGCTTGCTGGTCGTTGAGTGAAGCTGGGTCTTGATGTTGAGATGGACATCTCTGAGAGATTTTCACCGTTTGGTATTACGTGGAGCTGGAAGGTCTCTTGTGGACCAGTGTCCTGAAGTTGGCTCTTCCACCTCAGAGGCATGGTCCTGATGCCTGGCTGGAGCACCAAGAGCCTTTCATCCACACGGCTCAGAGTTAAAGGGAGAAAAATTAGAAAGAAAGAAAGAAAGAGGATATAATATAGTGAAGTAAAATAAAGCTATTATAAAGCAAAGCTATACAGACAAAATCTCACCCAGAAGCATATACATATACACTCATAAAAAAAGCAAAAGGGGAAAAATTAATATATTCTGCTCCCAAAGTCCACCTCCTGAATTTGGGATGATTCGTTGTCTATGCAGGTGTTCAACAGATGCAGGCACATCAAGTTGTTTGTGGAGTTTTAATCCACTGCTTCTGAGACTGCTGGGAGAGATTTCCCTTTCTCTTCTATGTTCCCACAGCTCTCGGGGTTCAGCTTTGGATTTGGACCTGCCTCTGAGTGTAGGTCGCCTCAGGGCGTCTGTTCCCTGCCCAGACAGAACGGGGTTAAAGGAGCAGCTACTTCGGGGGCTCTGGCTCACTCTGGCCAGGGGGAGGGAGGGTTACAGAGGAGGCGGGGCGAGCCTGCAACAGCAGAGGCCTGCGTGACGTTGCAGCAGCCTGAGGCACGCCTTGCGTTCTCCCGGGAAAGTTGTCCCTGGATCACGGGACCCTGGCAGTGGCGGGCTGCACCGGCTCCTGGGAGGGGTGGTGTGGAGAGTGACCTGTGCTCCCACACAGGCTTTTTGGTGGCAGCAGCAGCATCCTTAGCGTCTCACGCCCTTCTCTGGGGCCCGTGCTAATCGCCGTGGCTCATGCCCGTCTCTGGAGTTCGTTTAGGCGGCACTCTGAATCCCCTCTCCTTGTGCGCCGTGAAACAAAGAGGCAAGAAAAAGTCTCTTGCCTCTTCGGCAGCTGCAGTGTTTTTCCCAGTCTCCCTCCCAGCCAGCTGTGGTGCGCTAACCCCTTCAGGCTGTGTTCATGCCGCCAACCCCAGTCCTCTCCCTGCTATCTGACCGAAGCCCGAGCCTCAGCTCCCAGCCCCGCCCAACCTAGCGAGGGAGCAGACAAACCTCTCGGGCTGGTGAGTGATGCTCGGCGCTGAGCCTCTGTGCGGGAGTCTCTCTGCTTTGCCCTCTGCACCCCTGTGGCTGTGCTTTCCTCCATGGCTCCGAAGCTTCCCCCCTCTGCTACCCACAGTCTCCGCCTGCGAAGGGGCTTCCTAGTGCGTGGAAACCTTTCCTCCTTCACGGCTCCCTCCCACTGGTGCAGGTCCCATCCTTATTCTTTTGTCTCTGTTATTTCTTTTTTCTTTTGCCCTACCCAAGTATGTGGGGAGTTTCTTTTCTTTTGGAAGGTCTGACATTTTCTGCCAGCTTTCAGTGGGTGTTCTGTAGGAGCAGTTCCACGTGTAGATGTATTTCTAATGTATCTGTGGGAAGGAAGTTGATCTCTGCATCTTACTCTTCCGCCATCTTCTCTCTCTCCCTTGTTCCTTTCTTTTTCTCTTCTCCTTCTGGGATCCCTGTAAGTTGAATGTTGGTGCGTTTAATGTTGTCCCAGAGGTCTCTGAGACTGTCCTCAATTCTTTTCATTCTTTTTTCTTTAGTATGCTCTGTGATAGTTATTTTCACTCTTTTATCTTCCAGATCACTTATCCATTCTTCTGTCTCAGTTATTCTACTATTGTTTCCTTCTAGAGAATTTTTAATTTCATTTATTTTTTTTGTTCATCATTGTCTGTTTGCTGTTAGTTCTTCTAGGTCCTTGTTAAATGTTTCTTGTATTTTCTGCATTTTATTTCCAAGATTTGGATCATCTTTACTATCATTACTCTGAATTCTTTTTCAGGTAGACTGCCTATTTCCTCTTCATTTGTTTGATCTGTTGGGTTTTTACCTTGCTCTTTCATCTGCTGTGTATTACTCTGTCTTCTCATTTTGCTTAACTTACTATGTTTGGGGTCCCCTTTGTGAAGGCTGAAGGTTTGTAGTTCCGATTGTTCTTGGTGTCCGCCCCCAGTGGGTAATTTGGTTCAGTGGGTTGTGTACGCTTCCTGGTGGAGGGGACTGGTGCCTGTGTTCTGGTGGATGAGACTGGATCTTGCCTTTCTGGTGGGTAGGACCACGTCTGGTGGTGTGTTTTGGGGTGTCTGTGACCTTATTATGATTTTAGGCAGACTCTCTGCTAATGGCTGGGGTTCTGTTCCTCTCTTGCTAGTTGTTTAGCATAGGGTGTCCAGCACTGTAGCTTGCTGGTTGTTGAGTGGAGCTGGGTCTTTTTGTTGAGATGGAGATACCTGGGGAACTTTCACCATTTGAAAGTACATGGAGCTGGGGTGTCTCTGTTGGACCAATGTCCTGAACTCTGCTCTCCCACCTCAGAGTCACAGGCCTGACACCCAGCCAGAGCTCCAAGACCCTGTCAGCCACATGGCTCAGAAGAAAAGGGAGAAAAAACAAAAAAATATATAAGTTAAAATAAAATAGAGTAAAATAAAATAAAGTTATTAAAATAAAAAATTAAAAATAGTTATTAAAAATAAAAAGTTTTAAAGTAAGAAAAAAATGAAAGAAAGAAAGAAAAGAGCAACCAAACCAAAAAACAAATCCACCCGTGGTAACAAGCCCTAAAAACTATACAAAAAAACAAAAACAAAAATAGACAGACAGAACCCTAGGACAAATGGTAAAAGCAACGCTATACAGACAAGATCACACAAAGAAGAATACACATACACACTCACAAAAAGAGAAAAAGAAAAAAATATATATCTATATATAACAAAAAGGAAGAGGGCAATCAAATCAATAAACAAATCTACCAATGATAAAAAAAAATTCAAATACTAAACTATGATAAACGTAAAACCAGAAACAAATTAGATGCAGAAAGCAAACCCCAAGTCTACAGTTGCTCCCAAAGTCCACCACCTCAATTTTGGGATGATTCGTTGTCTATTCAGGTATTCCACATACGCAGGGTACATCAAGTTGATTGTGGAGATTTAATCTGCTGCACCTGAGGCTTCTGGGAGAAATTTCCCTCTCTCTTCTTTGTTCGCAGAGCTCCTGGGGTTCAGCTTTTCATTTGGCCCCTCCTCTGCATCTAGGTCGCCTGAGGGCATCCATTCTTTGCTCAGACAGGACGGGGTTAAAGAAGTGGCTGATTAGGGGGCTCTGGCTCACTCAGGCCAGTGGGAAGGAGGGGTACAGAATGCAGGGAAATCCTGTGGCCGCAGAAACTAGCATGACGTTGCAACAGCCTGAGGCATGCCGTGTGTTCTCCTGGGGAAGTTGTCCCTGGATCACGGGACCCTGGCAGTGGCGGGCTGCACAGGCTCCCAGGAAGGGAGGTGTGGGTAGTGACCTCTGCTTGCACACAGGATTCTTGCTTGCTGCAGCAGCAGCCTTAGCGTTTCATACCCTTCTCTGGTGTCCGTGCTGACAGCCGCGGCTCACGCCCATCTCTGGAACTCATTTAGTCAGTGCTCTGTATCCCCTCTCCTCACACACCACTAAGTAATCATCTTTTGCCTCTTAAGCAGTTCCAGACTTTTTCCCAAACTCCCTCCTGGCTAACTGTGGTGCACTAGTGCCCTTCAGGCTGTGTTCATGCAGCTAACCCCAGTCCTGTCCCTGAGATCTGACCTCCGAAGCCAGAGCCTCAGCTCCCAGCCCCCACCTGCCCCAGTGGGTGAGCAGACAAGCCTCTCAGGCTGGTGAGTGTTGGTAGGTACCAATCCTCTGTGTGGGAATCTCTCCGCTTTACCCTCTGCACCCCTACTGCTACACTCTCCTCCATGGCTCTGAAGCTTCCCTCCTGCACCCACCATCTCCACCAGTGAAGGGGCTTCTAAGGGTGTGGAAACTTTTCCTCCTTCACAGTTCCCTCCCAGAGGTGCAGATCCTGTCCCTATTCTTTTGTCTCTGTTTTTTCTGTTTTCTTTTGCCCTAGCCATGTACGTGGGGAGTTTCTTGCCTTTTGGGAAGTCTGAGGTCTTCTACCAACGTTCAGTAGGTGTTCTGTAGTAGGTGTTCCACATGTAGATGTATTTATGATGTATTTGTGGGGAGGAAGGTGATCTCCACGTCTTACTCCTCCGCCACCTTGAAGGTCTCTCAAACAGTCCTTTTGAGAGTCACTTGCTCTTGTATGAAAATGTCCTTAATGATTAATGCTTAAAGAACTCCATCTGAAGAACTCCATATGAAGATGTGTAATAAATCATACACAAGGTAAATATGTAGTCATATTTATTAATTCTGAACAAAAGCCTGAATCATTTGTAGGAGGAAAATACAAAGTGTATGAGAGCCAACAAAATTTAGCTTGACTACTAAACTACTGAAACAATAACACACTGAGATATAAAAATCTTCTTCCCTTCTTTATTACTGTCTTTTATTTAGTTCCCTGCCACTCTTCACATACCTGATATCTTTTGTCCAGTTTGGGGAACCTCAACATGCCTGTGGTTACCCTTTCAAAACCTGGGTGTTCAGTTCTTGATCTCCTTATTTCCTACTTGGTATTATAGACAATAAATATTCATCAAGCTCCTGATCTTCACATGCAGTGAACTAAAAATCTTCCACCCTTAAAGAGTTTACATTTCACTGGAAAAGACTTGAAATATAATAAATAACTATGTAATATAATGTCAGGTATTTAAATGATGTGAAATGAAATATTACAAAGACACAAAGAATGCTACTTTAGATAGAGTGGTCAGGAAAGGACTCTGAGGAGTGACATTTAAGCAAAGATTTCAGTGATCTAAGGGGTGATCAACAACTTGGGAGGGAACCAACGGAACAGCAAGAGTATCGTACCTGAAGCAGTACTTGCTTATGTTGTAGAGAGAGCAAGAAGCCTACTCTTGGAACAGAGGGAAAGAGTGACAGAATGAAATTGGAGAGGTAGCCAGAAGACAGATACATATGGCCTTACAGGTGGAAGCAATTTTGAACTTATTCTAAGAAGTCTTTGGAGAGTTTTTACCAAGAGACATATAAGATGATTTACATTTTAAAAGGATTACTCTGGTTGAAGTATAGAAAATAGATTATTCTATGATAAGAGGAATAAAGTATTATATGTGTAGAAGTAAGGAGAACAGCTAGAGTGCTTCATTAATCCAGGAGAGAAAAGGTGAAGTTGTAGATGAGATGTGAGAGGATCGGAGGAGTTGGTCCTCTTGGTCACACATTCCTGAAGTCATACTCACTATCTTGTCATCATTAAGACTTTGGCTCTTCAAAGAAAGTTCATAGCATTCCAGCTTGCTTGATCAATTTGTCCAGTTATGATATTTCTTTGGTATCACAAGGGCCTACAGGCCATTGAGTCCTGAGCTCATTCCTAATCCATTAGCTTTCTCCCTTCTTTTCTGTCCTCCTTATCCAGCTTACATTCCATGGTTCCTAATTAAGTAAGAGTCATGTTAATATCTGTAACATCCTTGTTCTTTAGCTTGTTCAACTCACCAATCTGGCAAAAATGCAAATCTAATTGAGCCCATTATCTGCTTTCTTTATGTTTTTATTGAAGTATAATTTACTTACAACATTACATTAGTTTCAGGTGTATAATACAGTGATTTGATATTTTATACATTAAAAATGGTCATTGTGATAAGTCTAGATTCCATCTGTCATAATACAAAAAACTTATTAAAATATGATTGATTATATTCCCTATGCTGTACATTACATCCCCATTAGTTTTTTACTATATAACAGGACATTTACACCTGTTAATCTCCCTCAACTATTTCACTCACCCCCCACCCCCTCCCTTCTGGCAATAACTAGCTTGTTCTCTGTATCTATTTCTGTTTTGTTATAATTTTTTGTTTTGTTTTCTAGATTTTATATATAAGTGAAATCATATGGTATTTGTCTTTCTCTGTCTGACTTATTTCACATAGCATAAAATTCTCTAGGTCCATCCATGTTGTTGCAAGTGGAAAGATTTCATTCTTTTTGTATGGCTGAATAATATTCTGTGTGTGTGTGTGTGTGTGTGTGTGTGTGTGTGTGTGTGTGTGTATCACATCTTTTTATCCATTCATCTATCTGTGGGCACTTAGGTTGTTTCCATATCTCGGCTATTATAAATAATGCTGCAATGAACAGAGAGGTACATATGTCTTTTCGAATTAGTATTTTTTTTCTTAAGAAAAATATCCAGAAATAGAATTCCTGGATCATATGGTAGTTCTATTTTTAATTTTTTGAGAAACTTTCATACTTTTTTTTTCTATAGTGGTTGTACCAATTTACATTCCCACCAACAATGCACAAATGTTCCCTTTTCTCTACATCCGTGCCATTACTTGTTGTCTTTTTGATGATAGCCATTCTAACAGATGTGAGATGAAATCTCATTGTGATTTCGATTTGCATTTCCCTGATGATTAGTAAAGTTGAGCATCTTTTCATATGTCTTTTGGCCATCTGTGTGTCTTTTTTGGAAAAATGTCTATGCAGGTCCTCTGCCCATGTTTTAATTGGGTTGTTTGTTTTTTGAATGTTGATTTGTATGACTTCTTGGCATATTTAGATATAAACCCCTTTATCAGATATATTGTTTATAAATATCTTCTCCCATTTAATAGGGTGTCTTTTAGTTTTCCTGATAGTTTCCTTGCTGTGGATATAGATGATTTTACTACTTTTGTCTTTTAACATTACTAATAGCTTTATAAATGGTTAATCTACTACCCTTACTGTATGTTTGCCTTTACCAATGAGATTTTTCCTTTAATAATTTTCATATTTCTACTTGTGGTCTTTTATTTTTCACTTAGAGAAGTCCCTTTAACATTTCTTGTAAGTCTGCCTTAATGGTGCTGAACTCTTAGTTTTTGCTTGTCTGTAAAACACTTTCTCTCTCCCTCAAATCTGAATGATAGCCTTTTAAGATAGAGTATTCGTGGTTGCAAGTTTTCCTTTCATCAGTTTGAATATATTGTGACACTTCCTTCTGGCCTACTTACATATGGGAGTTTCCTCATATGTAACTAGTTACTTTTCTCTTGCTGTATTTAAGATTCTCTCTTTATCTTTAATTTTTGCCATTTTAATTTTAATGTGTCTTGTTTGGACCTCTTTGGATTCATATTGTTTGGGAATCTCTGTGCTTCTTGGACCTGGATTTCTTCTTCCCTGTCCAGGTTAGGGAAGTTTCTAGATATTATTTCTTCAAATAAGTTCTCTGCCCCTTTCTCTTTCTCTTCTCCACCTGGGACCCCTATAATGCAAGTTAGTATACTTGATGTTTTCCCAGAAGTCTCTTAAATTATCTTTTTAAATTTTTTTTCTCTTTTTTATTCCGCTTGTGTGATTTCCACTACTCTATCTTCCAGTTCATTGATACAGTTCTCTGCATCATCTAATCTACTGTTGATTCCTTCTAATGTATTTTTTAAATTTTAATTTATTGTGTTCTTAAGGTCTGTTTGGTTCTTCTTTATATTTTCTAACTCTTTGTTAAACTTCTCACTGTGTTCATCATTCTTCTTCCAAATTTGTTGAGTATCTTTGTGATCATTACCTTGAACTCTTTATCAAGTAGATTGCTTATATTTGCATTGCTTAGTTCTTCTGAAGTTTTGTCTTGTTCCTTCATTTGGAACATATTCTTCTGTCTCCTCATTTTCCCTAATTCTCTGTGTTTATTTCTATATAATTTTTAGGTCAGTTATGTTTCCTAATCTTGGAGAAGTGGCCTAATGTAGGAGGTGTCCTATGGAGCCAGCAGCATACTCCCCACTAGTACCAGAGCTATATGCTCTAGAGGTGTCCCTACATGGGTTGCATGGGCCTTTCTGTTGTGGTGGGGCTGCCTACTGGTAGGTGGGGCTGGGCCCTAGCCCAGTTGGCTACCAGGCCCTGCCTTGTGTGGTAGCTGCCAGTCCACTGGTGATTGGGGGCCAGGTTCCAGCATGGCTGGCTGCACAGTCTGGGGGACATGGGGCTGGTGCCCACCTGCAGGTGGAGAGTTTGGATGCCAATGTGGCTAACCATGGGACCCAGTTGTTCCCAGGGCTGGTACCAGCCTGCTGGTGGGCAGGTAAGGACCTGGTCGAAGTGGCTACAGGGTGGACTCCTAAATGGCATTTGCCAGCTTTAGTGTTCTCCTGGTAAAATGAATTCCCAAAAATGAATGTTGCCAGCATCTATGCCCCAAGGGAGAGTCCCAGTTGCCTTCTGACTCTCTGGTAAGCTCTCTAAGATCAGCAAATGGGTCTGACTCAGGCTCTTGTCAAATCACTGCCCCTGCACTAGGACTAGGAGTGTGTGAGGTTTTGTGAACATCCTTTAAAAGCAGACTCTCTGTTTCTTATAGCCATCCATTTTTCTGGTATGCAAGCCCTGCTGACTTTCAAAGTCAGACCTCCAGGGAACTCAACTTCCTGGTGCAGGACCCCACAGCTGGGGAGCCCAATGTGGAGCTTGAATCCCTTGCTTCTTGGTGAGAACCTATGCAATTGTGATAATCTTCCTATTTATAGGTTTTCTACCCAGTGGCATGAGTTTTGATTATACCATATCTCTGCTCCTCCTACCCATCTTATTGTGGTTCCTTCTTTGTATCTTTACTTGTGGAAAATATTTTCAGCTAGTCTTCAGGAAATTCTATTAAATAGTTGCTCTGTAAATAGTTGTAATTTTGGTGTGCCTGTGGGAGGAGATGAGCTCAGCCTCTTCCTATTCCTCCATCTTGGTCACACTCCTTCTTTACCTATTTTTGTACCACAACTTTGTAGCATCACCCAACACACAGAAAAAGAAAACCTGGATATCAATCCTTAATAATGCTTCCTCCTTATCTCTGATACCCATTTTCAATATATCACCAATTCTCTCTATCTAGTATCCTAAATATCCCTCAAATCAATCCAGCTCTCTATGTGTAAGGCATCACTTTTGTCAAAGTCATTTTCAACTCTTGCCTGAACTTCTTCAGGAACCACTAACTAGTCCTCCAAAATCTTGTACCCCATACAACACAATCCAATTGTTGAAGCCTGAAAGATTTTTTTTTTTTTTTTACAATCAAGTTTGATCATGCTACTTCTTTGGTTAAACATTTTCAATCAGTTGTTCTTGGGATAACTTTTGTAGGATAGTCTATAAATAGGGGTATTATATAGCTAATAAGTGTCCAAAATGGGACACTTTTTAAAGTGAAAGGGGTAACTATTAATAGATATGTTAGAACAACTTACATAAACCTGGAATAATCAGTGAAAACTGTGATATATAGTCAGACAACATAATGCCTGATTGATCCTGTCACTCCCTAACTCTCCAGTCTCATCTCATATTCCATCCCATAATTTTAAAATACTCCAGCCACCATCACATGATTCCTCTTTGTGGATCTAGGGCTTTTGCCCAGTGTTTTTATGCTCACTGGAATGCACTTCTTTCTGTTCCCTCACCATATTATCTGTTCAACACATCTTTCATCCCTCAACTAAGCTTTTACTCTCTCTTCCCATTTACAGGAGACTTTTGAAAAGAGATGTTTATTTTTCCTTATTTTCCATTCACTGCACAACCTGTGCCAATTTGGCTTTCCTCTTATCCAGGAAAACAGTCTCTGATCCTCCAGTCTAGGTCAAGTCCTCCAGTATATTCTCTTATAACGTTATTTGCCTCTCCTTATAATTTAAGGTTTATCTATGTTGTTGTTTGGCTGTTTTACTTTCTAGATTATTAATTTTGTTTATTATTTATGTAAATCTCCTGGCAAAATATCTACCAAAATAGTAGACACCGATACCTGTTTGTTAGGTAAATTACTGAATAAATAAATGAAAATTTAAAGCAAAGATGAAAAGAGAATAATCATACTTGTCACTCTCTTCTGATGAATGGTAGATCTGATACTCTATGTGTTAATTCCAACATAATTTAATTGGAAAAAATATTATTTATTTTTTTACTAGTATACCCCAAATATTTGTTATTGGTCTTTAGAGGATCTATAACTTTGCCCTGTCCTTCATTGAAGCCACACTGAGATAGACACAGTTGTAGGATATTTTTCTTCCTTTTGTTTTATCTATTACTTACATTAATTGCTGTGAATGATACACATGGTTTAAAGGGATGTAAGAATAAGCACATACCTGTGCTTACCACATATTACCACAGGTAATAAGAAATTACCTATGCATCTTTTCTTCCATATAGGACAGAATATACCTGTCCTCCCTGCTCCTACCACCACCCCACCAGCAAATTAGTTTGGGGATGAGCATAAAATTCCTTATACCTAAATAAGTGCAAAAATTTTTTTTTCTAAAAGAAAAATAACTGTGTATATGGAGGAATAGAGTGAGAGTGGGGTAACAATATTTTTGGCATTTTAGTGAGATAGATGGAGTTGTTTAGGTTCATCTTGGCTCTACTATTCACACATCTGAGTCATAGATGTTTCCACAGTAAAATGGAGAGACTAGTACTAAGCCGTCAACTTGTGAAAACAAATTTTACAACATAAAACCTTAAATTTTTTCAGGACTGTACATGTCTAAGAGTCTAGGCAGTGAACCTGAATGGAGACTCAGATCACAAGGTAGACAACAAGAAACTATGTAGCTCCTGATAGTAGCAAATAATACCATGTACATAGTAATTTTTCCAAACAACTGAATCTGAATCTGATCAAGGCTTTGGGTCTAACCATCAATTTACAGGAAATATAAGGAACAGAGAAGCTTAGTAATTGACACAACAGACATGTATTCAATAAAATTCAGACTGTGGTAAACTTATAAGGCAAACAGCATAGTTTCTACCATAAATAAATTGCAAGTGTGGGAGGAGGATGATTGAGGGAAGGGAATCTACGTTAAAAAAAATTTAAGAGATATACCAAAAAATTACAATGTGTGGTCTTTATTTTGATCTGATTCAATCAAATAAACATAAAAATATGTGAAAAACAAAACTGTCAGGGAAATGTGAACTCTGATTGGATATTTAATAATAATGAGAGATGTGATTAACTTTTTAGGTGAGATGTTGGTTTTGTGATTATGATTTTATACTTGATTCATCATTTAAACCTACATGCTGAAGTATTTATAGATGCAATGGTATGATGTCTGGGATCTGCTTCAAAATAATCTAGAGGAAGAGTGGAAGGGAATTAGATATAAATGAAACAAAATTGGCTTTGAGTAGGTAAATACATAAGATAGGTGATGGGTACATGGGGTTCTTATTATACTATTCTTCAGGTATTTTTATATTTAAAATTTTATAATAAACTCCAAATTAAAAAAAAAATAAGGGAAAGATGCAATTATTTTTCTTCCTCCTCTTCTTCCTCTTCTTTTTCCTACTCCTTCTCCTCCTCCTTCTCCTTCTTTTGTCTCTCTCTCTCTGCCTCTCTTTGTTTATCTTACTATTGAGAAAATGGAAGCTAGGAGAAATTAAGTGACTTGTCCAAGGCACAGTAATTTCCATACTAACAGTTTCTAGAATAGAGATCATTAAACTCATATTGGAGCAAGAAATATCTATGTGTATGTGTGTGTGTGTCCTTTTGTATTTTTCTCCTTGGAAAAAAGATATTTTCTTTTCCTTGGACTCTCAAAAGAATCTGATGTGGATGCAGATCTCTTTGAGAGTAAATATGGGCTCAGAGTGCAGAATCTTATGAGGCAATATAACATACTCTATTTCTTTTACTTTCTTATTTTCAGTAAATAATTACTTTTGGGCATCCAGATAATGCTTGATTACTATAAATCATAAAGCATACATCTTCTTCTTCCTTCAGTCCTAGCCAAACTGAAGCTGTAAAATAATTGAAAACTTCATCTCAAAGCAATTTTATCATGAGGAAATAATTTTTTTTTCTAATTACTCAAGATGCATACTACTTGTGAAAAAAAAAACTCAGTAAGTATAAAGAGCTAAAAAGGAAATCCTACTTCTCCATAAACTATTCTTCTTGGAAATATCCACTGTATACAGCTTGGTGTGTATCCATTCAGATTTTTCTATGGGTTTATATCTATATGAGTATTCGCACATATATACATTAAAAAAAATACTTAACTGGGAACATTCTATATATTTTTCCAGTGGCTTGCTTTTTCTCCTTAACAATAATGATTAGCATATAATTATCTGCAAGCTGCTATAGATTTCCTTGCTCTATTTAACCACATATTTTAATAAATAGTATGGATGCACTATAATTTAGTTATTCCCTTACTGTCAGATATTTAAGTTGTTTCCAGTGTTTGTATGACAAACAGTATTATGGTACATATGCTGTACATGTAACTTTGTTGCATGTAGGTTACATGACTATATCTATAGGATAAATTCCCAAACGTGGAATTATTCAGTCAATGATTTTCTCTAAAGTTGTATTCAGTACTACTATATTTCCCTCAAAAAGTCTATACAAATTACTGTCTCACTGGCAGTGAATTTCAGGGCCCATTTCCCCATATTCATGGTAATAATAGCTATTATCAACCCAAAGAATTTAATTCAATTTTATGTATAAAAGGTAGTAACATTTATTTTTCTACTTCCTAGATAGTCTAAATGTCATTTACAGATTTATGGACCATATCTATTTATTTTGTAATTTTTTATCTCTATTCTTTTATATTTAAAATAAATTTTTTTGTAGACAATATACAACTGATATTATTTTTTCTATTATATTAATTTCAGATACTATCTTTCAGCCCTTTGCTTGTCTTTAATTTTGATTATAAAATCCACTGACATAGAAAAGTTTTGATTTTTGTGTAATTTTCTAGTGTATATAATATTGTTTCTTGCTAGGAAAGCCCCCGAACATCAACATTAAAAAAATGTATATGTATACTTTGATTTTTTTTTTAAACTTTGATTTTTAAAATGTTTTCTTCTAGTAGTGTTATAGACTTGTTTTATACATTTTGACTTATAATCCATTTGAAATTTTTTTGAATAGGGTGTGAGGTAGGGATTATTTTTTCCAACATGATTGTTAATTCTCTTAGGAGCATTTAATAGATAAATTAGATAAACTATGCTTTTCCCACTGATTTGAATTTTCAATTTTATCATAAATCTGTATTTCCATTAAAACACTTTTTTCCTTTTTACTGATTCTTCTGGCAAAACAGTGGTATTTTTGTTTGCTTTAATTAGAAAAACCTTTCATATATTTTAACATATATTATTGGTACATATCAAGTATATATAATTTGTAATATATGATACAATCATATGAATAATATACATTTTTTGAACAATTTTTGAAAGATTTGACTATTAATGCACATTTTCTGTTCTTTTAAACTTTAGAATTCCAAGTTCCTGCTGGTATATTACATAACTGCTTTGAATTTATACAGTAATTTCATAAATTTGGTTTTAATTTATTGGCAAAAGTAAAATATATCTATTTAGTTGAGGCTTCTTCTGTACTTTTCAGTCAAATTCTATAGTTTTATTCCCAGAGCTTTTAGATAGTTTTTATCATGTTTATTCTAGTTCTGGAACAAGGAAATGTATAAGATGAACCTAAAACATCTTTTCATACCACAAAGCAAGAAGCTCTCAAAGAGTCATGTCAAAAAAGCACTCAGGAGCCATGTTGAATAGTCTCATAGATCAAAGATGAGAAAAAGTGGTTACCAACAAAAGTAGTATATTCAAATGGCTTTAAGCAAGAATATGTTTAAATCTATATGTTCATAATAGTACCAAAAAATCATTTGTTAACTTTGAGATTGCTAAGGAAATCGTTGTTTAGAAGCTGACAAACAAAGGGAAAAAATCAGTTATCATGCCTTTCTTATACAAACTGTACCTCAGAGGAATCAAATATTTAACGAGGGAATGAGCCACTAATCTAACTACCAATTTCTAAGAAATACAGGGGATAAAAGATTATGTTAATAAGCAAAGCAGAGATGTACTCAGCAAAATAATGACTGTAATAAACTCTGCAAGACAAACAACACAGTTCTTCAAAACACAATAACACCTCTCCAGAAAAAAAAAAAAAAAAAAAAAAATCACAAGGAAAACTTGAGAATAAAACAGACCTAAGAGGTTTATCAAATAATTAAAATATATGCCTGTTTTGTTGCCTGATCCACTAAAGAAACTAAAGAAAACACTAAAAGACAATGGTTAAATGTAAACTAACTGTATATAAAATAATACAAGATATTTGTTACTTTTTAAATGGTATAACAAAACTGAAGTTATGTTTTAAACTTCACTCTGAGGGAATACCTTTACCATGTAGTTAATAATGTAATCTTTAGCTACATTTATACTGCTATTATGTCCATTTGCTAAATTTTAAATATTTTAACAATCACTTTTTACATTTCCACAAGCTCATTTTCCTGAAATTCCATTAATGTGTTATGGATATAATAGTTTTAAATTTTCTTTCAGTACATTATTTTTAGCTTAATTTGTTTTAATGTAGTATTCTGCTCATTCTTCCCCACCCCCGAGATGTTATTTGTATTGTTGACTGAATTCAGTGATTTCACAATGTTGATTTTCCCGAAATTTTTACAACTCTTTTTTTTAATATCTTCATATTTTTAAATAAGTGTGATTTCTAAGGTGAAATCTGACATACAGGTGAGAATTACCTAGATAAGACAAGGACTATAGCAGAAAGAGTGATTAAATGAGAAAAACTCAGGACTAGTATGAAAATGTACATTGTTTAGTATGGCTGAAATAAAATTGTTAAAGGGGCGTGATTATGATACAGTAGGACAGAGAGTTAAAAAAATGAATGCTTTATATGTAATGCTAAGACATTTTGGACTGTATTCTACAATCAGTGGGGAGTAATAACTGTGGCTTACAAAAATTACTTTGAGTAAGTGGTTTTCAAGAAAATGTAATGCATTCTTTTAAGAGAATGAGATTCAAAGATATAGGCTTGGTTTGATAGCTGGCTTCACAACTTACAAACTTCACACAGTAAGGCAAGTTATATTATCAAGTCTTGCTAAATTTCAGTGCCTTTCAGAAATTGCAGCTAATAATACCCACCTCATGTGTTGTGTAAGAATTAAGTTAATCTTACATTGCACTTACTCAATAATGTAGTAAATGCTCAAGGAATTATGATTTTTATCATGCTGGTAAATCTTCCTTTATACATCTTGAGTTGGAATTGCTATAGGTTATTACAGTAAGTCCCCTGCTTTCGAATCTTCAAGTTGTGAACTTTCAAAGATGGGAACATGCGTTCGTATACTCAATTATGTAAGTTAGTTCATGTGTCTGGCATACATTGTCATGTGTGTGCATCCTCTACAAGTGGTTGTGCTTTTGTGTACTTTACTGTAGAGTACTGTATAGAGTACATTAGTACAGTATCTTTATTTCAAGCCTAAGATGTCCGGAACAGGTGTAAAAGCAGTGGTGATGTAGCTGGTACTGCTGAGAAGTGCCAAGCAATAACAATGGAAACAAAAATGAAAATAATTGAAAGAGTGGAGCGAGGTGAAAAGACAGTAGACGTTGCTCATTCTTATAACATACATCGTTCAACCATCAGCATGATTCTAAAGAATAAGGACAAGATCGTGGAACATGTGAAGTCTGCTGTGCAAATAAGGTTGACAATAATATCGAAGAAGTGTGGAAAAGTGATGGAGGAAATGGAGAAACTTCTCAGTGTGTGGATGCAGGATCAGCATCAGCATCGAGTCCCCCTCAGCATAATGCTGATTCAAGAGAAAGTTAAAAGGCTTTATGAAGACTTGAAGAAGAAACATGGTGAAGAATCAGAGGGTACATATTTTAATGCCAGCCATGGCTGGTTTCATTGGTTCAAGGTAGAGCCAACCTTCACAATGTAATAGTAAGTGGCGAGGCAGCAAGTGCAGATATGGTAGCTGCCCAGAAATTTCCTGAAATGCTTCTAGAAATTATTGATGAAGACATGTATTTACCCAACAAGGTTTTTTAATGTGGATGAGACACGACTGTACTGGAAGAGGATGCCAGACCGAAGTTACATCAGTAAGGAGGAAACGTTGATGCCAGGCTATAAAGCAGCAAAGGATGGGCTAAGTCTGTTGTTTGGTGGCAATGCATCTGCCCATATGAAGCTGAAGCTTCTCTTAGTTTTTCATTCAGAGAACCCAAGAGCCCTTAAAAACATAGCCAAGAGCTCTCTTCCTTTGTGTGGAACAGTAACCCCAAAGCCTGGGTTACACAGGCCATTTTCTAGGACTGGTTTTTCCACTACTCTATCCCGGAGGTAAAGAAATATTGCTCCAAGAAGGACATCCCATTCAACATTCTTTTGCTGCTTGGCAATGTTCCAGGTCACCCTCCATTCATGGACGACTTTCATCTCAATGCCACCGAATACTAAGTCACTCATCCAACCTATGAGCCAGGGAGTTATAGCAACTTTCAAGAAATATTATTTACATCACACTTTTCGTCAGGCAGTAAAGGTGAGTGATGAGTCAGGAACAGCCTTGCAACAATTTTGGAAGGACTATAACATCTATAATGCCATAAAATCATTGACTTTTCTTGGCATGAGGTTACGGCCATCACCATGAATGGGGTTTGGAAGAATTTTTGCTTGCAGTTTGTTCACAATTTTCATGGATTTGAGAAGGTGGATGAAGAAAGAGTACAAAGAGGTCTTCAGCAACTTAGTGACCCTCAGCTAGAAGCTGGAGCTAGATCTGCAAGGACAACTTCATTGAACTCCTTGCTGTGCAACACGAGGAGCTTACTAATGAAGACCTAATGGAATTGGAGGCGCAGAGAAAGGATGAAGAGAGACAAGAGGAAAAAGAAGTATCTGAAGAACCGAAGAGATTCATGATGAGGAAATTGCAAGGGGATTTTCTTTATTTGAGGAGGCACTGTTAGTTTTTGAGGCACAGGACCTGAACGTAGAATGGTACACGAAGGTTGCAGCAGCTGTTGAGAATGCAATCCAGTGTTACCATCTCATCCTGATGAGAAAAAGAGAACTACTACCCAGACATCACTGGATCATTTTTTTCAAAAGGGTAGATAGAATTGAATCCAGCAAGGAATCAGAACCTGTGCCATCAACGTCAGGCGTGAGTGAAATTGCGGCTTGCCCTTCATCTCCTATTGCTGACGATCCTTCATCTCTACCATCTCCCACCTCCGCTCCCTCCTTCAGTCAGTAACTCTTGCCTGTTCACTCAACGCCAGTCCCTGTATGCCCGCTGTTGTACTGTGCTACTGTACTTTTCAAGGTACTGAACTGTAAGATTAAAAATGTTTTCTTTATTTTTTGTGTTTGTTTGTTTCTTATGTATTATTTGTGTGAAAAGTATTATATACCTATTACAGTACAGTACTATATAGCCGATTGTGTTTGTTGGGTACCTAGGCTAACTTTGTTGGACTTACGAGCAAATTGGGCTTATGAACGCACTCTTGGAACAGAACTCGTTCGTATGTAGGGGACTTACTATGTTAAAAATCAAGCAACTGACATTTTAATTTGGGCAGAGATTCTTAGTGCAAGCAAAGTATTCTATGTTTCCTTGCCTCCCTTGCAGTAAATTTGGGGCCATGTAATTAGTTCTAGATACTGAAATCTGAGATGTGATATATGTCCATACCATAAAGAACTTATAGGTTGTATGTTTCATATGGCATGGCTAAAATATAGAGGTGAGATATGATTTGCACAGGTATGTGATATGAGGGAGAAATAAATCTTTGTTTTGTTAAGTCACTGAGATTTGAAGACTTATTGTTACTGCAACCTATTTTACATCTTACATAATAATTATCATGCATTCTTTCTTCTAGTTATTTGAATAATGTCTTACTAATAGTAAAATATGACCAAATTATAAATGGTAGAATGGGGAACCTAGGAAAATTTTGTAAAGTAGTGGAATATAGCCAAAATGTTTTTAAGAGAGAGCTTGTGGCTTGGCTGTGGGTAAAGAGGGAAATTTGGGGAGCACCAAGGTGAACAAAGCTTAGAACATAGTAAACATGTTGAAAGGGAAGATTCCAAGGCACCAGCACAGACCTTCTGATTCAGAATTTGTGGAAGTGACAACTTGAATCTTTCACATTTCACAAGTGATCCAGATGATACTTCATCCATACTGTAAACTTTGATAGCCCCTAATCTGGAAGAAGGCTTTTAGACATAATTCAAATAACTAGAAGAAAGAATGCATGATAATTATTATGTAACATGTAAAAATATAGTGTTAGAAGAGCTGAGAGTACATTTATAAGATGCGTTTGTGTCTAGTTCTATATTAGACACTGGGGAAGATATGGAGGGAGTTGCATTTGAGATGGGAGATAAAACGATGATAGGATTTTGATAGATGGACATAGGCAATTCAGGTGAAGGAAATAAACCAAAGTAGAGTAGAAATAGATATTGAACTTGCACTGAAGGTAATCTAATAGCTAATATTTGTAAATTGCCTACAAGTTTTAGGCAAAAGTTTCCTAAATATAAGTTTCTAGCTTTGTTCTTTTCCTCAAGATCCTGTTACAAAGGCAAATGTTAGGGTTTTTGGTTTCATGTAGATACTCCCATACTTGAACTTATCTATAATACCTTAGAAAAACTTTTTGAAATTGGTAATTTCATGATTAAAGAAATAATACTTTTTCTGCTAATATTATAGGCTGATTTTTGTCAAAAATTTATAATGCTGTAATGGCAAGACAAATTTATTACTTGTTTAGATTTTTTTCCCATAAATGGATGGATTACTAATTCTTCTTGCTATGACAATTGTTCGATTTTCCTAGCCCTTCCACCAAATAATAGTTTTGGGGACTCTCCTTAGATTCTGAGTCATGAAAGATCTCCAAGATGTGTTAATTAATGACTTCCAATGGAAACAAAGAGAGAGGCTGTGGAGGAGTGATTGATATTTACATCCTGTGGTACTTGAGTTCATTTATACCATTGAAACCTAGAAAAATGCAATGCTTTAAAGACCAACTTCTTGTATTCTTAAATGTTCTGTGTCTACTTATTCTGGAGAATTGTAGTTGCTTATGGGCTCTGGGGGGAAAAGACCTTTGTGTCTTAAGGTAGGTGAGGACTCAGTATTTTGAGTCTATTATTTTTTATGATACCTCATCATCAACAGCTACCACTATGGCACTTACACAATACTTCTCTAACTCCTGTTTAGTGCGTTGTGATAGAAACACATGTTCATGTTTTGACTTAAAAATTAATTTTGGCTCAATTTCCTCCTTATTTGTTAGATTCCTTGAATCAAGTGCATGGGGTCCTCTAGAGCAAGTGTCATAACATGAAATATAATAGGAAATATATTTTTCTAAAGACATATTCTCCATGCAAACCCTCTGTGTTAACATTTGCTGCTTTTCAGCTAGAGAAAATGTCCTGTGTTATTTCCTACAATTACTTGGTAGAAACTGTGTAAAAGGGCACAGTGAATAAAACTTTTCAAGTCACCATATTGCAAGAAAGGCAAGTCTTGGAACAAGGCTCTTTCTATCTAATTTTAAGCATAGTTACACAGTGATACTTAATACCAAAAATCAAAGTAGGAAGTAAGGAAGACGTGAAGAGAGTGGTCCCTGGCTTCAGTATTTATGGGTCACTTGGGTACCATTTCAGAACACTTGTCTTGTGATATTAGCTTTTTCTGCCAAGTGGCCCATAGGGTTACATTTTCTGGTCTAAATTCCTGACTTAGAACAATGAGTAATTTAGAAACTGAGGAGAAAGGGAGTCTACTGACTTCTAGTTTAATTTTAGAAATGTTCTTAATTGTAGTCAGCTTAATTTTTTCTGAGTAAGGGTGTGTGTGTAAAATAATGGGGGAAATGGAACAGTTCATTACTGTTGACATTGCACAACTAACAGACTCAATCTGCTAATGTGTTTCTTCCTTAATTTATTTATTCATTCCTTAAGCACTTTTTAGTATTTATTTCTGAGCTAAGATTACTATCAAAGGTGCTGAGAGGAAATAGAGAAGTGAATAAGACATGGTCCCTGGCCTCCAGAAATTAATACAGTCTAGTGAGAGTTTAATATTGCCCTTGCATATACGGGGGGAGTTTTAATTGTTGATCATTTAAATTTGGTATTTGCAACTGACTAAATATACAAGAGCATGATTGGAGGAGGTTTGTTAAGAAGGTATCATTCTAAACTGCTAGTCAACACAGTAATTGTTCTGTTGAATTAGGAGCTGTGTCTACCAGCAGGATGGATGATTATTATCTTGCTTTTTGAGGCTATTCAGTCAATCAATATTCATAAGATACATATTTGTGGTGCAATTAGCTGATTTGCATGGGATTTCCTGGGTTTACCATACACTTTAACACTGAGAAGCTGTTTGTCTTATAAAACTGAGAAAACTCAGTTACAGCTGGGAGTCAAATTCTTATGAGGTTGTAGTGCTCTCTTATAGGATGGCTTTAATGCTCTGAATTCATTGAATGATGCACTTGCTTTCATATTCATGGTATTTGCTTCTTATGTATACAACACTGCATTCTTGTTCACAGGTTTGAATATATCCAGGGAAATTCTTTCATGGAGATACTATAACAGTTCCATTGAACTGAGATTTCTGCCTGGCAATTTTAGGCTCATATTGCCATTTAATGAGAGGTAAAAATATTCAACTGGCTTGTATAATTTAGCCTCTCAAAAGGAAACAGATTTGCTACTACACAAAGGAGACAGAAAGGAGTATTAGATAGATGCCAGAAGGTCTCTGATACATCCATGTTCATTAAATGGAATAAAAAGCAATACCATAGAAGAAGGACTTCCAGGGTGTGGTTAAGGTAAAAAACTTAGGCAAAGAACCCAGGCCAGATTAGGTATTAGCTGAAGGATAGGGAATCAATAAATGGGATGGTTAATGAGATATGGAGGTCATAAATACCAACTATAGCCTTATAACCAGTTGTAGATACCAGGAAGGGTATACTCATATTGTTCTTCTTGCAGGATTACATGTACACACACACACACTACAAACCAGTTACCATTTTTCTTTCTTTTTCTCTCTCTGTATCTCTCATATTATTATATGTTAGTCTATACTTTAAAGATTATTGAGACAGAATTATGTTGGAATAAGAAAAGGCATGGACATCCTCTAGAGATCTTGAAACAGGATGTGATAACTAATAAGTCTTTGTGGTGGTAATGAGTGTGTATTTGATGTGCAAGGCATAGTTGTTTTGTATTATCTGTAATTATACATATAGGTGTATGTGTCCAAATATATATTTAGAAGTTTTAGTAGGAGAAGAACCTCATTGAATATTTTTTGACTGCTCAGTGTTATTATTCCTTTCTATATTTGTATTAATCTCATTTTGTGAGTTTTGGTGGGAGACATAGCTCATTTCTGAATAATGAATAGTCATTTTCCCAGCCTCCCTTTCATCTAGAAAATGAGGTCTTTCTCTTGACCCAGTTTCTCCAAGAAAAAGACAAATATTCTCTCCTTGCTAGTGGTGGCAATGGTGTAAGTGGTATAGGTGGTGGTAGCAATGGTGAAGATGTAGCAATAGAGGTGGAAGAACTGCTGCTAATGTTAGCAAAGGTGGCAAGTTTGACTATGGTGCTGCATGCAGGTCAATTTTCCAGGAACAATAATCGAGTAGTACCAGGGGCGGTATTGATTAGCCTGCCTTAGTAATAGCAACACTACAAGGGCAACATCTAATATTTATTGGTAGAAGTGGTTTATGGACATTGTTTCTAACTTCATTGCCTTTGAGACTGGTTCTCTTGTGTTCTTAGTGATTCTGGAAATTACTCAATATCCAACAAGTTAATTAATTTCCTGCTGGAATCAACCAAAGGTGGCTTTGGTTGCTTCGAATTAAATAATGTGACATAAGATCTGTCAATTTAAAGCCTTCTCTGAGAGAGAAAGTTATGTGAGGCCAGGGAGAGGTTATGTCAATTGTTCTGACAGCAAGGATTTCTTCATTTTTTCCTGATTGCATTCTTCCTTTGAGTATAAGCTTTGAAATTTCCCTCCCATATCTAGATTAAACCTACAAGGAACATATCTCCAATAACATTAAGAAAATTATCATTTAGGGGTATTCAAAGTTACTTCCTTAAAATGCTATTGGCTTTTTTTCTACCTTAAATATAAATTTTCTTGTATGCTATTTTTTGGGATTTCCTGTTGGAGGTCTTCTCAGTTTTTTGTTTTTTATTTTTTGTCCTAAGTGTGGTTTATAAAAACTTACTTTTAATCAAGATTTTGGCTCACTGTGAGAGAGCAAAAAACAAGAAAACTATTTAAATAAAACTGGAAGATAAAACATTTAATTAAATGTTGTGTGCTTGGAAATTTAGAGATAGCTAAATTTAACACCAATTTAAAAAGGTTAAACTACTGTGTATTTGTTACAGGAGACAGCAGTAAGAATTACCCAAAGTTGGAAAATGCTAAATACTTCATGTTTCTTGAAATTTACTTGGTTCTAAAATAAAATCATTTAGTGAAAGTTAATAAAAAGTAATATTTTAAAGAAATACTAGAAGTGTGGAAGAGAAAGTGTCCAAGTTATTTATGTTGATATAAGGATTTACAGTAATTTAAAGAAAATATATCTATTGCTATATCAATTATTTTTTAGTTTATGTTCTCTTTGTCCTAGAGAATTTAATAATAAAAGTGTACCTCTCCTTAGAAAAATCACTGCCCAAAACAATATTTTGTACATAATTTTATTGGGTTCACTGGCCCTTTGAAGTCCATCCTTTCTTAGGGTTCTTGGCTATCAAATTTCTGCTCTATTCTAAATAACCTACAAAAAGAAATTCAGTCAATTTTTCTGCAATTAATTTGTCAATTTACATGATCACATTAGAGATTTAACTGCTTCTTTAGAATTTAAAATTAACTTGATCCAATTAGCTTAATCTTATCATATGGAATCGTTTTACTATAGAGTTTAGGGAAACATAAAAGAAGAATAAGTATTAATTATTTTTAAAAAGAATCTTATTTCTATTTGACTTAAGTAGATTTTAAGTAGAAGAAAGGGGAAAATAGCTTTAGGAAAACAAAAGTAATTTAAAAAGCTGGATCAGATCAGTCACAGCTGTTCACAATAACAGGAAGAAAAGGCATTGGCAGATAATGTGGTTACTGATTATTTGTGCTCACTAGCAGGTAGGCATGTGCCACCTGCTGATCAGACAGTTTGAGCTGGGAATATTCCCATTATGCAACAAGCATGAGTCAGAGCCTGAAAAGTGGGAATATATCTTGACAAAGCAAAACTTCTTGGGAGTGGCCAGTTCTCGTTTGTTCATTTGTTGGTTTTACTGCCTTTTTTTCAGTTCTAAAAGGAGGTATTATATTGCATAATAAACCTCAAATCAGACTTTCAATACCTGTTGATTTAATTTATAAAGCAATAACATGTTACATATTTGAACTGAAATCTACATTCTGCACAGACGTAACCTCTAGCTTTGATGTTGTTGTTTTTCCTATTTACTGAATCTCCCTTTCCACCAAGGCAGATATATTAAAGAATTTTCAACTGAGTTATAGAAATAATCCTTGGGAGAAGACTCATCTATTTATCCTTATGGTCCAAGGTGGGATACAGACTAAGTGTTCTATCAAGGGCTCTTATGACAATGTTCAAAGAGTTATGGACAACCCCTTGAAATGATAAACCCCTTCATAAAAGAAATCTTCATAAATTCTAAACTGTTATCATATAATCCATGTCACCTGACAACACGGCAATTAAATTATTAATCAATACTAAAAAGGTTAAATAATCAACTGATTATAGATGAATTGAAAATGTTTATAAAATATTTATATAATTTATAAAAGTACTATATACCCAAACTTGTGGGATGCAGCTAAAGCAGTGCTAAAGGGAAATTTATAGTTTTAAATAATTTATTATAATACAAAAAAAGATAAATAATAAACTAAGCATTAAAGTCAGAAAAATGTAAACAGTAAAGGCAAAAGACTATGACAAAGCACAATAAAAATGAGCATGGAAATTAACAGAATAGGAAACAGATAACATGACACACAAAACATGCAGCATCAGCAGAGCTAAATGATTATGAGCAACAGTAAATGCTATGGGAGTTCAGAGGAGGAACAGCTTAACTATGGGGGAAGGGAATATAATGTGCTACAGTGAGAAGAATCCAAACTTTGGAGTTATTTGATTGATGCCATCTGCTACTTACTCTAGATATATGATCTAGGTAAGTTACTGAGCCTCTCTAAGTCTCAACTTTCTTACCTGAAAAAAGGAATAAGTAATACTTATTTTAAATAATACCTACTTCACAAGGCTTTGGTGAAGATTAAATGATGTTAATTATTAACATTATTTAGTGTACTTCAACTTTGGCTTTCATCGCCTAAGGAGTGTTTTGATATAGTAAATATCACTCAAGACTCTGAACTGCTTAATGTGTACATTCTAAGATGCCATTCAGGGACTTCCCTGGTGACGCAGTGGTTAAGAATCCTCCCGCCAATGCAGGGGACATGGGTTCGAGCCCTGGTCAGGGAAGATCCCACATGCTGCTGAGCAACAAAGCCACTGCACCACAACTACTGAGCCTGCGTTCTAGAGCCTGCAATCCACAACCACTGAGCCCACGTGCCACAACTACTGAAGTCCACGTGCCTAGAGCCTGTGCTCTAGGCAACAAGAGAAGCCACTGCAGTGAGAAGCCTGTGCACCGCAATGAAATGTAGCCCCAACTCGCCGCAACTAGAGAAAGCCCACGTGCAGTAACAAAGACCCAACGCAGACAAAAATAAATAAATAAATAAATTTATAAAAAAATAAAATAAAATGCCATTCAGTAGCCTATAATACACATGTACGAAGGGAAACACACCTTTATGATTAAAATTCCAGATTTTGAAAACTCTCTGGATTAAAATATATTGCTTCCTAGTTTTTTTCCACAACAAAAAATGACCTCTCATTTGTAATTCATTCAATATATTTACCATAAATAATTGTGTGCCAAGTCCTGGGCTTAGCAGTCAGATGCTTTGGGTCACTTTCAGCTGACTGATAGACAGGCACAGTCTCTTGAAAACTGGCTTCATTATTTTTTTTGTCATCCATTTTGTTTTGGGTGAAGACATGTCTCATTCTTGCAATTATTGAAGGACAGGATACAGTTCAGTTTGAAAGAGTAGGAAGAAGGCTCATTTGAACTTCTAAATGCTTAAAAACAAAATTTTCCCCCACTGGTTTGACTATGTGCATTGGAAAACATACAACTGTTTGCTTCCTTAAATGAATCTATCTATGTGGGATTTTACATGGTTGTTAACCATCTGGAAATTAAGCATTTACTTGCAGATGCTGGAGTCATGGAGACACCACTTGAGTGAAAAAAAAAGCAGGTTTTGAAAAGGAATTCACAATGGAGAAGTATCTAACATTCCCACTATTGCGATTACCTAATATCTTACTATTTGGGGTTATAGCTATTATAAAAACAAAGTGGCAGTATGAAGTCCTTTGAAGAGAAAAAGAAAATCGTGTCTTTCTAACCTGTAATTCTTTAAATGTTAGTACTTTTCTCAAGAAGGAAAATATACAAGAATTGTTAAAAATTTTATAAACCCAATGTAGTTGTCAATCTTAGTAATTAGAACAATTAACTGCCCAGCTAATATAATGAATTGTACTAGAAATGCTTCTCAAAACAAGTACACCAACACTACCACTACTGCCACCATAAACAGAAAACTAAGATTTAATGGAAAGTGTTTTTAATGGCCCCTGTTAAAGGTAAGCCATTTTAAATATACATGGAATCAATTACTATACAAATTAAATGTTAATTTTTGTTTTGTCTATTGACATTGTTGAGATAAGCATGAGTTTACTTACACTAATTTTAAAATGTCCTAATAGAGATACATAAGTCTTTGCAATCCTATACATACAAGATAGAATAAGTAGGAATAATCGAGTCTCCTACGGAGAGCTACTACTACACCCCAAACAACAGAGTTTCATATGGGCTTTTTAAATTCCTGTGGCATAGAGTGACACTAATAATTTATGAACAAGAAACAGAAAGAGGCAGAAAGAAAGGAATTGCTAGAAGTGAAGTTAGTGAACACACACCTCCAAGCAACTTGATTTTGTGGTCAGTGGAGTTGGAAAGGATGCCAGCCAAGAGTGGAAAATGTATAATAGTTGGTACAATCAAATTGCTTGAATATTTCCCCAAAGATCTAAGAAACATTTATTAAATATTTAAATAAAGAATTAAAAGTTTCAGCTAAATGTGTATATCATAAGAAAGATTTGGGGCTAAAAGCTGTCTTCCTTTAATTGAGTGACAAGGTCCAATAATAGTCATTATATCTAAGTTTTGGAGGATGTAATTTTCTGGTACCATGAAATCTTCCTCCACTTTACTGAGTTTTTAAGAGGCCTAAATCTTCTTGTTGTCTCTCTGTTAATGATGATATCATTTATCCTCTTGGGTCTGCTACTATTTTATTTAGCTAGAGGCTATTTACATCAAAAGATTTGCTTAACTAGGTGAAAGTGCACAGGAAAAGTATTGCAAATATTTTTTAAAGCAATGTTAATCAAAGTTCTGCTAATCTTCAGCCCTTTGCACTTTAGTAGTGGTATGCAATATAACAAGAAGTAAAATAATTTTAAAGGGAATAAAATGTAATGGCTAGACTGGGCATTATATAAAGGTGGATCTGAAAAAGTAATGAACAGAATTCAAGGAAAGCCCAGAGAGTATATGGTGAAAAGTCTCTCTCATGCTTTTGTCTCCAAATCATCTACTTTCTGTGCTAGAGACAAATGACTAGTATCAATTTTATGTGGACCCTTCCATAGATTTTTTTTAAATATAAAAATATGTGTATATGTACATGCAAATATATTTTTAATTTTTAAATACAAAAGTTAGCATGATATACACCGTTCTGCATCTGTTTTTTACTTTATATATTACAGATTATTCCATACTAGCAGAAAATGAACTTATTCTTTATTATGCCTGCCTAATATTCAATTGTAAAACATGATTTATTTATCAAGTTCCTTACTGATGAACATTTACTTTGTTTTCAGTCTTTTGGTATTATTAACTATGGTGCAATAAATTACCTTGGGAAAATATAATTTCACACACTTGCAAATATTGCTGTAGAATAGAATAGATTTCTGAATTGGAACTGCCAGGGCAAATGGTATGTGCATTTTTAAAGCAGCTTTATTGAGGTATTTTTGACATACAATAAACACATAATTAAAGTGTTCAATTTGATATGTTTTGACATTTATATACAACCATGAAGCCATGACCACAATCAAGATTATGAACATACCCATCTCCTGTCAAAATATTTTTGTGCCCCTTTGAATTCTCTCCTTGTCTGTCCTTATCCCCAACCCATCTCCCAGTTCCTAGGCAACCAGTGATTTGCTGTATTTCACTGTGGGCTAGTTTACTTTTTCTAAAATTATATATAAATAGAATCATGCAATATGTAATCTTTTGTTCTGGCTTCTTTCACTAAGCATAATTATTTTGAGACTTATTCGAGTTGTTGCCTGTATCAATAATTCATTGTATTGTGTGCGCCACAGGCTAACAAACAAACAAATACCTTTGGTAACTTCTCAGTCACAATAAGAACTAGAGCAAAAGAAAACATTCTGTCATTGGACAAAATCTTAAATAGACCAAAGTTTAAAAAAAAAAAAAACAAACACCCAAATCCAAAGCAATATAAAGTAAAAACTACTGGGAAGAAAGAATTTCCTTCCTATAAGCAATTTGAAATAAAAAACTTCAGAATCATAATAGTTACTTTACCATAATTTTCTGTAATAAAACTTCTATTATAACTGATATGGCAATACAAGTCCTGTTGTTCAGAAAACAGTATTATAAGTGAACCAGGAAAATTAAAGAAATACTTGTGTCAGAATCGCATGTTTAATGGAACCACTGAAAATTATCCTTCCTACAGTGTAAATAAGTCTTGTGGGTACAGAGGAACTCATCAGTGACATCTAAAATGGAAGACAAGGTGGGTTTGTTCATATTTTTTGTTGATGTTGTTGGCTAGGAAGTATACCACTGTATGGATATACGATAATTTGTTTATTCATTCATCTTTTGTTTCTGATTTTTGGCTATTACAAATAAAGTCGCTATGAACATCACATATACATCTTTGTATGGATATTTGCTGTTTATATCTTGGGAATATACCTAGTAGTAGAATGGTATATGGTAAGAGTATGTTCAACTTTTTAAAAAATTGTTGGTCAAATTGTTTTTTCTGTATTTTACTATCTTATTAATATTTTTAAATTGAAATATAATTGATTCACATAATTATATTAGTTTCAGGTGTACAGCATACTGATTCAATGGTATATAGATTATACTTCCCTTAAAATTTTAGAAGATAATGGCTATATTTCCCTTTGCTATACAATACATCCTTGTTGCTTATCTATTTTATACACAAGAGTTTGTATCCCTTAATCCCATACCCCTATCTTGCTCCTCCCCAGCCCACCCCCACCCCATCCCCACTTGTATCTACTTGTTTGTTTTCTATATCTGTGAGTCTGTTTCTGTTTTGTTATATGCATTTGTTTGTTTTATTTTGTAGATTCCACATACAAATGATAACATACAGTATTCTCTTTCTCTGAGTTATCTCACTAAACATGATACTCTCTAGGTCCAACCACATTGTTGCAAATGGCAGAATTCCATTTTTTCATGGCCAAGTAATATTCCAATGTGTGTGTGTGTGTGTGTGTGTGTGTGTGTGTGTGTGTGACATTTTCTTTACCTGTTGATGGGTACTTAGGTTGCTTACATATCTTGGATATTATAACTAGTGCTACTATGAACACTGGGGTGCATGTATGTCTTTGAAATAGTGTTTTCATTTTCTTCCACTATATTCCCAGCAGTGGAAATGCTGGATCATATGGTAGTTCTATTTTTAGCTTACCTTTCCATGTTTTCCGTACTGGCTGCACTGATTTACAATCTCACCAACAGTGTACTAGGGAATGCTTTTGTCCATATTCTCCCCAACATAAGTTATTTGTAGACTTTTTAGTGCTAGCCATATTCACGGGTGTGAAGTGATACCTCATGGTTGTTTTGATTTGCATGTCTCTGATGATTAGTGATGTTTTACAATTTTTCATGTGCCTGTTAGCCATCTGTATATCTTCTTTGAAGAAATGTCTACTCAGGTCTTCTGCTCATTACTTAATTGGGTTCTTTGGGGTTTTTTTTGATATAAAGTTGTACAAGCTGTTAATATATGTTGACTATTAACCACTTGTTGGTTATATGACTTGCAAATATTTTCTCCCATTCAGTTGGTTGCCTTTTCATTTTGTCAGTGAATTCCTTTGATGTGCAAAATCTTTTAAGTTTAAATTGGTCCCATTTGTTCATTTTTGCTTTTATTATTTTTTAAAATAAATTATTTATTTATTTATTTATTTATTTATTTATTTATTTATGGTTGTGTTGTGTCTTTGTTGCTGTGCATGGGCTCTCTTTAGTTGCAGCGAGCGGGGGCTACTCTTTGTTGTGATGCACGGGTTTCTCATTGCAGTGGCTTCTCTTGTTGTGGAGCACAGGCTCTAGGTGCACAGGCTTTAGTAGTTGTGGCACGCAGCCTCAGTAGTTTTGGTGCATGGGATTAGTTGTTCCACAGCATGTGAGATCTTCCTGGACCAGGGCTTGAACCCATGTCCCCTGCATTGGCAGGCAGATTCTTAACCACTATGCCACCAGAGAAGTCCCTATTTTTGTTTTTATTTATTTTGCCTTAGGAGACAGATCCAAGAAAATATTGTAATGGTGGACTTATAGAAAGAATTTGAGAGTGTTTCATCCTCTTTATTTTTTTGAATTGTTTGATGATAGGTATTAGCTCTTCTTTATATGTCTGGTTGTATTCCCATGTGAAGCCATCTGGTGTTGAAATTTTGTTTGCTGGGAGTTTTTTGTTACAAATTCAATTCCACTACTAGTGATCAGTCTGTTCAGATTGTCTATTTCCTCCTGATTCAGTCTGGGAAGGTTGTATGTTTCTAGAAATTGTCAGTTTCTCCTTGGTTGTGCAATTTATTGGCATAACAAATAAATAACTGTTCATAGTTTCCCTTCATGATATTTTGTATCTCTCTGGTATTTCTCCTCTTTTATTTCTTGTTTTATTTGTTCAGGTCCCTTCTCTTTTCTTCTTGATGAGCCTGGTTAAGGTTTATCAAAATTGTTTATCTTTTCTAATAACCAGCTCTTGGTTTCATTGATCTTTTCTGTTGTATTTAATCTCTGTTTTATTTATTCCTCTGTGATCTTTATTTTTTCCTTCCTTCTGCTGACTTTGGGCTTTGATTGTTCTTCTTTTCCTAATTCCTTTAGTTGGAAGGTTAGGTTGTATATTTGATTTTTTTCTTGTTTGATGTAGGCTTGTAGTTACTATAAACTTCCCTCTTTGAACTGCTTTTGTTGCATCCCATTTTCATTTGCTTCGAGGTATTTTCTGATTTCCTCTTTGTGTCTTCATTTGCCCTTTGGTTCTCTAGTAGCATGGTGTTTAGTCTCCACGCATTTGTGATTTTCCCATTTTCCTTCCTGTGATTGATTTCTAAAACACCCTTTAAAACATCCTAGTCCTTTAGGTTCAAACACATTCCAAAAGATCTATATTTTTACTCCCTTCCCCCACATTTTGTGTTTCTGATTTTACATTGCCATGTTTATCCCTTTACTGATTATTGCAGTTATACTTGATTCTACATTTCTTGTCTTTAAACTTCACACTAGCTTAAGTGATCAATCATCAGCCTTTGCTATATGTTTGCCTTTCATAGTGAAATTTTTCTTTTCCTATAGATATTTACTTCTTGTTATAGCCTTTTTTCTTCCACTTAGAGAAGACCATTTAACATTTCTTTTAAGGTTAGTGTAGTATTTATGACCTCTTAGTTTTTGCTTGTCTGAGATGTCCTTCAGCTCTCCTTCAATTCTAAATGATAGTCTTGCTTGGTAGAATATCCTTAGTTGCAGGTTTTCCCCTGTCAGCACTTTAAATATATTATGCCACTCCTTTCTGGCCTGAAGATTTTCTGTGGAAAAATCAACTGATAGCCTTATGGGGATTCCCTTGTATATGACTCTTTGTTTTTCTCTTGCTGCCTGTAGAAATCTCTATATTTATCATTTGTCATTTTAATTATGATATGTATTAGTGTGGGTCTGTTTGTGTTCACCTTGTTTGGGACCCTCTGTGCTTCCTGTACCTGGATACCTGTTTCCTTCATCAGGTTTGGGAAGTTTTCAGCCATAATTTCATTATATACATTTTTGATTCCCTTCTCTCTCTCTTTCCTTCTAGAAGCCCTATAATGCAAATGTTGGTTCACTTCCTGTTATCCCAAATATCCTTTAAACTGTTATCATTTTTTAAATTTGCTCTTCTTTTTTGCTGTTCTGTTTGGGTGATTTCCATTATTCGAACTTCCAGATCATTTGTGTGTTCTTCTGTATCACCTACTCTGCTGTTCATTCCTTTTACTGTGTTTTTCATTTAAGTTACTGTATTCTTCAGTTCTGAGTCATTCTTTTTTTGTTTGTTTTTCGTTCCTTGTTAAAATTCTCACTGTGTTTATTTATTCTTTTCCCTAATTCAGTTAGCATTCTTGTTACTAATGCTTTGAATTCTTTAATTCAAATATTGTTTATTTGTTTCATTAGTTTTTTTTTTTTTTTTTCAGGGATTTTCTCTTGCTCTTTCAGTTGAGGCCAGTTCCTCTCTCTCTTTTCGTTTTGCTTAACTTTTTCTGTCTCTATGAATATAAGTGAAACAATTACCTTTATCACTATCGAAGGGATTTTCATGTGTGGCAGCATCCCTATACAGTCTGCAGGTGCTCAGTGGCTTTGTTGGGAGAGCTGGATTTGACATGAACAAAAGTCGCATCTTTCTTCAGGGCATGCTGGCAGCTATCACCTTGGTAGAGGGTGGGGCTAGAAATTGGCAGCCTAGGTCCAGTCAGATGTGATGTGGGGTTTCCACTCTGTTCAGCAGCCATTACCACCCTCTCGGGGGCAGGTTTGGATCCCAAGTTGATGGAACAAAAGCCCTCATTGTCAAATCTGGGTTGGCTCTGTTCTTTTTAAGTATGTGCTCTTCCATATCATAGCACCAGTACCCTTATACTAGAGGGTAGCAATGCTGCAGTAAGAGAGGTCCATGTGGGCTCTTGGCTTGTGACAGGGCATGAGCTGTCATGGGCTGGCCTTAGACAGAGGTCTAGTCTGCCTCTGTTGTGCAGCCTGTGCAACCACCAGCAATGCCAGACCCACTGTGTCTGAGTGTCCTTTGTCCCCCACAGTTGATGACCCCTTAGCCTCCACTGCCCCCACCCTTTCGTGGAGCTGCTCTCCAGGACAGGCATGGCCTGTGTGGACTCTCATCATATATGTAGCATGGGCTCTGTCTGTCTGGATGCTGTCAAATTGGGATCACCCATGAAACTCTGTCCATGCAAGCATCTGCAATGGCAACCCCCAATGTGCTCAGATACTGCGCCAGGTCCAATTCACTTCTGTGTCCCATAGTTGAACTCTCTCTCACTCTGCTCAGGTTTGGGCACACACAGGGAAGTCATGGGAAACCAGGTAGCCACTGGAGCAGTCCTCAGTCTTCCCTCTTTTCTCAGCCTTAGTAGCAAGCAAGTGCTTGTATGCTCCTCATGAGCAGAGTTCAGGCTTCCCACAGCCCTCCTGTTAGTCCAAGTTGCCCTCCAACCAGCCAATGGGGCTGGTCTTCCCTGTGTCTGACTCCAGAAGTGGGGCACCCAACATGTGGCTTAAGTAGCTCACTCCTCAGGGCAGATCTCCATGAATGCATTCTCCCTTTTACTCTGAGTCGTCTCTGAAGGACACAGGTCCCAACCTGACCACTTTTCTTCCCTTATTATCCAATCCTGTGTGGGTATTTCTTACAGCCTTAGTTATACAGGAGTCTTTCTACCAGTTTCCAGTTAGTTTCAGTGAGAATTATTCCACACCTCGACATATTTTTGATGAGTACACAGGGGTAGTTGAGTTCTAGGTATGCCTACTCCACCATCTTGATTGACCAATGTATGTTTAACTTTTAAGACACTGCCAAACTGTTTCCCAAATTTATCTGTATCATTTTATATTCCCAGCAGCAGTATATGGGAGTTCCAGGTGTTCCAGACCATTGTCAATATTATGTATGGTAAATCTCTTTAATTTCAGCCATCTTAATAAAGGTGTAGTGGTATCTCACTGTGGTTTTAATTTATACTTTTCTAATAATTAATGATGTTGAGCATTTTTTTATGTACTTATTTGTTATTTGTAATCTTCTTTGGTGAAGCTGTTAGTTCTTACAGAATTTTGAGTGTTTTTTATGTATTCTGTATGCAAGTTGTTCATTATATAAATGTTTTATAAAATATTCCCTTCAGTGGGTGCTTTGTCTTCTTATTTTCTTCACAATCTTTCAAAGAATAGGAAATTTTAATTTTGATGAAGTCCCTTGTATCAGTTTTTTCTTTTTTTTAATAAATTTATTTATTTATTTTTGGCTGCATTGGGTCTTCATTGCTGCGCGTGGGCTTTCGCTAGTTGTGGCAAGCAAGGGTTACTCTTCATTGTGGTATGCAGGCTTCTCATTGCAGTGGCTTCTCTTGTTGTGGAGCATGGGCTCCAGGCACATGGGCTTCAGTAGATGCATCATGTGGGCTCAGTAGTTGTGGCTCGAGGGCTCTAGAGTGCAGGCTCAGTAGTCGCAGCACACTGGCTTAGTTGCTCCGCAGCATGTGGGATCTTCCCAGACAAGGGCTCGAACATATATTCCCTGCATTGGCAGGCAGTTTCTTAACCACTGCAGCACCAGGGAAGCCCTCAGTTTGTTCTTTCATAGATCATGATTTTGGTGTCATGTCTATGAAATCTTTGCCTAACCCAAGCTCATAAAAATTTTCTCCTATGTTTTCTTCGAGAAGTTTAATAATATTAGGCTTTATGTTGCAGTCTATGATACATTTTGGATAATGTTTTATATGGTATAAGGTATGGATTAAAGTTTATTTGTTTTTCAAATAGATATCCAATTGAACCATTTTTAACTTGGGTAACTATTACCAGGTTGTCCTCTATAAAAGTCACACCATTTTACATTTCTGAGAGAAATATATGAGGATGTCTCTCACAGACTCACAATACTTGAATACTAGGAAAAAAGTAGTATCTTCATCTATTGTTAAATTGCTTTTTTAAATTGTAAGTGAGGTTGAGCATCATTTTATATATTTTAGAGCTATGTCATTTCCTTTCTGTGTACTGTTTATTTCTGCCCTCTGTTCATTATTTTCTACTGGGATGTTGGTCATTTTTCTTTTTGTTTAGGAAATTAATTTAAAATGCTGAATTCTCAGCCTTTCCTGGTGGTGCAGTGGTTAAGAATACACCTGCCAATGCAGGGGACACAGGTTCTAGCCCTGGTCCGGGAAGATCCCACATGTCACGGAGCAGCAAAACCCGTGTGCCACAACTACTGAGCCCACGTGCCTAGAGCCCGTGCTCATCAACCAGAGAAGCCACGACAATGAGAAGCCTGCACACTGCAACGGAAGAGTAGCCCCCGCTCATTGTAACTAGAGAAGAAGGCCACGTGCAGCAACGAAGACCCAATGCAGCCAAAAATAAATAAATAAAATAAATAAAATTTTTTAAAAAGAGTCTCAAAGATGTATTACACAACCCAGAGAATATAGCCAATATTTTTTTTAAAGTGCTGTAATCTATCTGATTGCTTTTGCAAAAATAAAATAACTTTCAGAGTGTAACACATGAACACTGAATTTCTAAAAACTATTTGAAAAAATTTTTTAATTAATTAGTGTCTTTTTTAACACCTTTATTGGAGTATGATTGCTTTACACTATAGTGTTAGTTTTTGCTGTATAACAAAGTGAATCAGCTATCTGCATACGTATATTCCCATATGCCCTCCCTCTTGCATCTCCCTCCCACCCGGCTTATCCCACCCCTCTAGTTGGTCGCAAAGCACCAAGCTGATCTCCCTGTGCCATGCAGCTGATCTTCACTAGCTATCTCTTTTACATTTGGTAGTGTATATAGGTCAATGCTAATCTCTTACTTCATCCCGGCATACCCTTCTACCGCCCTGTTTCCTCAAGTCTATTCTCTACGTCTGTGTCTTTACTCCTGTCCTACCCCTAGATTCGTCAGAACCATTTTTCTTTTAGATTCCATAGATATGTGTTAGCATACGGTATTTGATTTTCTCTTTCTGACTTACTTCACTCTGTATGACAGACTCTAGGTCCATCCACCTCACTGCAAATAACTCAATTTCGTTTATTTTATGGCTGAGTAATATTCCATTGTATATATGTGTCACATCTTCTTTATCTATTCATCTGTCAATGGACACTTAGGTTGATTCCATGTCCTGGCTATTGTAAATAGTGCTGCAATGAACATTGTGGTACATGACCCTTTTTCAATTATGGTTTTCTCAGGGTATATGCCCAGTAGTGGGATCGCTGGGTCATATGGTAGTTCTATTTTTAGTCTTTTAAGGAACCTCCATAGTGTTCTCCATAGTGGCTGTAGCAATTTACATTCCCACCAACAGTGCAAGAGGGTTCCTTTTTCTCCACACCCTCACCAGGATTTATTGTTTGTAGATTTTTTGATGATGGCCATTCTGATTGGTGTGAAGTGTTACCTCACTGTAGTTTTGATTTGCATGTCTCTAATGATTAGTTATGTTGAGCATCTTTTCATGTGTTTGTTGGCAATCTGTATATCTTCTCTGGCAAAACGTCTGTTTAGGTCTTCTGCCCATTTTTGGATTGGGTTGTTTGTTTTTTTGATATTGAGCTTCATGAGCTGCTTGTATATTTTGGAGATTAATCCTTTCTCAGTTGATTTGTTTCCAAATATTTTCTCCCATTCTGAGGGTTGTCTTTTCGTCTTGTTTATGGTTTCCTTTGTTGTGCAAAAGCTTTTAAGTTTCATTAGGTCTGATTTGTTTATTTTTGTTTTTATTTCCATTTCTTTAGGAGATGGGTCAAAAAGGATCTTGCTGTGATTTATGTCATAGAGTGTTCTGCCTATGTTTTCCTCTAATACTTTATAGTGTCTGGTCTTAAATTTAGGTCTTCAATCCATTTTGAGTTTATTTTTGTGTATGGTGTTAGGGAGTGTTCTAATTTCATTCTTTTACATGTAGCTGTCCAGTTTTCCCAGCACCACTTATTGAAGAGGCTGTCTTTTCTCCATTGTATACTCTTGCCTTCTTTATCAAAGATAAGGTGACCTTATGTGTGTGGGTTTATCTCTGGGCTTTCTATCCTGTTCCATTGATCTATGTTTCTGTTTTTGTGCCAGTACCATACTGTCCTGATTACTGTAGCTTTGTAATAAATTTTGAAGTCTGGGAGCCTGATTCCTCCAGCTCCATTTTTCTTTCTAAAGATTGTTTTGGCTATTTTGCGTCTTTTGTGTTTCCATACAAATTGTGATTTTTTTTTTTGTTCTAGTTCTGTGAAAAATGTCATTGGTAGTTAGATAGGGATTGCATTGAATCTGTAGATTGCTTTGGGTAGTAGAGTCATTTTCACAATGTTTATTCTTCCAATCCAAGAACATGGCATATCTCTCCATCTGTTTGTATCATATTTAATTTTTTCATCAGTGTTGTATAGTTTTCTGTATACAGGTCTTTCGTTCCCTTAGGTAGGTTAATCCTATGTATTTTATTCTTTTTGTTGCAATGGTAAATGGGAGTGTTTCCTTAATTTCTCTTTCAGATTTTTCATCATTAGCGTATAGGAATGCAAGACATTTCTGTGCATTAATTTTGTATCCTGCTACTTTAACAAATTCATTGATTAGCTCTAGTAGTTTTCTGGTAGCATCTTTAGGACTTTCTATATATAGTATCACGTCATCTGCAAACAGTGACAGCTTTACTTCTTTTCCAACTTGGATTCTTTTTATTTTTTTCATCTCTGATTGCTGTGGCTAAAACGTACAAAACTATGTTGAATAAAAATGGTGAGAGTGGACAACCTTGTCTTGTTGCTGATCTTAGAGGAAACGGTGTCAGTTTTTCACTATTGAGAATGATATTGGCTGTGGGTTTGTCATATATGGCTTTTATTATGTTCAGGTAGGTTCCTTCTATGCATACTTTCTGGGGAGTTTTTATCATAAATGGGTGTTGAATTTTGTCAAAAGCTTTTTCTGCATCTATTGAGATGATCATATGGTTTTTATTCTTCAATTTGTTAATATGGTGTATCACATGCATTGATTTGCTTATTGAAGAATCCTTGCATTCCTGGGATAAACCCCACTTGATCATGGTGTATGATCCTTTTAATGTGCTGTTGGATTCTGTTTGCTAGTGTTTTGTTGAGGATTTTTGCATCGGTGTTCATCAGAGATATTGACCTCTAGTTTTCTTTGTTTGTGACATCTTTGTTTGGTTTTTGTATCAGGGTGATGGTGGCCTCATAGAATGAATTTGGGAGTGTTCCTCCGTCTGCTATATTTTGGAAGAGTTTGAGAAGGATAGTTGTTTGCTCTTTTCTAAATGTTGGATAGAATTTGCCTGTGAAGCCATCTGGTCCTGGGCTTTTGTTTGCTGGATGATTTTTAATCACAGTTTCAATTTCAGTGCTTGTGATTGGTCTGTTTTTATTTTCTATTTGTTCCTGGTTCAGTCTCAGAAGGTTGTAGTTTTCTAAGAATTTGTCCATTTCTTCCAGGTTGTCCATTTTATTGGCATATAGTTGCTTGTAGTAATCTCTCATGATCCTTTGTATTTCTGCAGTGTCAGTTGTTACTTCTCCATTTTCAGTTCTAATTCTGTTGATTTGCGTCATCTCCCTTTTTTTCTTGATGAGTCTGGTTAATGGCTTATCAATTTTGTTTATCTTCTCAAAGAAACAGCTTTTAGTTTTATTGACCTTTGCTATTGTATCCTTAATTTCTTTTTCATTTATTTCTGATCTGATCTTTATGATTTCTTTCCTTCTGGTAACTCTTGGGGTTTTTTGTTCTTCTTTCTCTAATTGCTTTATGTGTAAGGTTATGTTGTTTATTTGAGATTTTTCTTGTTTACTGAGGTAGGATTGTATTGCTATAAACTTCCCTCTTAGAACTGCTTTAGCTGCATCCCATAGGTTTTGGGTCATCATATTTTCATTGTCATTTGTTTCTAGGTATTTTTTGATTTCCTCTTTGATTTCTTCAGGGATCTCTTGGTTATCTAGTAATGTATTGTTTAGCCTCCATTTGTTTGTATTTTCTACAGTCTTTTTCTTGTAATTGATATCTAATCTCATAGCGTTGCTGTTGGAAAAGATAATTGATACAAGTTCAATTTTCTTATATTTTCGAAAGCTTGATTTGTGACCCAAGATATGGTCTATCTTGGAGAATGTTCCATGAGTACTTGAGAAGAAAGTGTATTCTGGTTTTTTATGGATGGAATGTCCTATAAGTATTAATTAAGTCCATCTTGTTTAATGTATCATTTAAAGCTTGTGTTTCCTTATTTATTTTCATTTTGGATTATCTGTCCATTGGTGAAAGTGGGGTGTTAAATTCCCCTACTATTATTGTGTTACTGTAGATTTCCCCTTTTATGGCTGTTAATTAGTGACTTATATATTAAGGTGTTCCTATGTTGGGTACATAAATATTTACAATTGTTATATACTCTTCTTGGATCAATCCCTTGATCATTATGTAATGTCTTTCTTTGTCTCTTTTTTTTTAAAATTATTTATTTATTTATTTATTTTTGGCTGTGTTGGGTCTTCGTTTCTGTGCGAGGGCTTTCCCTAGTTGCGGCGAGCGGGGGCCACTCTTCATCGCGGTGCGCGGGCCTCTCACTATCGCAGCCTCTCTTGTTGCAGAGCACAGGCTCCAGACGAGCAGGCTCAGTAGTTGTGGCTCACGGGCCCAGTTGCTCCGCTGCATGTGGGATCTTCCCAGACCAGGGCTCGAACCCGTGTCCCCTGCATTAGCAGGCAGATTCTCAACCACTGCGCCACCAGGGAAGCCCTTTCTTTGTCTCTTGTAATAGTCTTTATTTTAAAGTCTATTTTGTCTGATGAGATTTGCTACTCCAGCTTTCTTTTGATTTCCATTTGCATGGAATATCTTTTCCCATCCTCTCACTTTCAGTCTGTCTGTGTCCCTAAGTCTGAAATGGGTCTCTTGTAGACAGCATATGTACGGGTCTTGTTTTTCTGTCCATTCAGCCAGTCTATGTGTTTTGGTTGGAGCATTTAATCCATTCACGATTAAGGTAACTATCAATATGTATGTTCCTATTAGCATTGTCATAATTGTTTTGGGTTTGTTATTGTAGGTCTTTTCCATCTCTTGTGTTTCCTGCCTAGAGAAGTTCCATTAGCAGTTGTTTTAAAGGTGGTTTGGTGGTGCTGAATTCTCTTAACTTTTGCTTGTGTGTAAAGGTTTTAATTTCTCTCTCAAATCTGAATGAGATCCTTCCTGGGTAGAGTAATCTTGGTGTAGGTCTTTCCCTTTCATCACTTTAAATATGTCCTGCCACTCTCTTCTGGCTTATAGAGGTTGTGCTGAAAAATCAGCTGCTAACATTATGGGGATTCCCTTGTATATTATTTGTTGTTTTTCCCATGCTGCTTTCAATATTTTTTCTTTGCATTTAATTTTTGATAGTTTGGTTAATATGTGTCTTGGCGTATTTCTCTTTGGGTTTATCCTGAATGGTACTCTCCGTGCTTCCTGGACTTTATTGACTATTTCCTTTCCCATGTTAGGGAACTTTTCCACTATAATCTCTTCAAATATTTTCTCAGACCCTTTCTTTTTTCCTTCTTCTGGAACCCCTATTATTCGAATGTTCATGTGTTTAATGTTGTCCCAGAGGTCTCTGAGACTGTGCTCAATTATTTTCATTCTTTTTTCTTTATTCTGCTCTTTAGTAGTTATTTCCACCATTTTATCTTCCAGCTCACTTCTTCGTTCTTCTGCCTCAGTTATTGTTATTGATTCCTTCTAGAGTATTTTTAATTCCAGTAATTGTGTTGTTCATCACTGCTTGTTTGCTCATTAGTTTGTCTAGATCCTTGTTAATTGTTTCTTTTATTTTCTCCATTCTGTTTCTCAGAATTTTGATCATCTTTACTATCATTACTCTGAATTCTTTTTCAGGTAGGTTGCCTATTTTGTCTTCATTTATTTAGTTTGTAGGTTTTTACCTTGCTTCTTCATCTGTCACACATTTTTTTGTCATTTTTTTTTTTTTTTTGATGGATGGTGCTGTATTTCTGTCCTACTGGTTTTTGATCTGAGACATCCAGCACTGGAGTTTGCAGGCAGTTGGATAGAGCTGGGTCTTGGTGCTGAGATGAGGACATCTGGGAGGCCTCACTCTGACTGGTATTCCCTGGGGTCTGAGGTTCTCTGTTAGTCCAGCAGTTTGAACTTGGAGCTCCCACCACAGGTGCTTGGGCCCAACCTCTGGTCTGGGAATCAAGATGCTGCAAGTAACATGGTGTGGTTAAAAACGAAAAAAAGAAGAAAGAAAAAAAGGAGGAGTATAATATCAAAGAATAAAAAACAAAATAAAATTAGAAAGATAAAAAATATATTAGGAAAAATAAAATATAATTGAAACAACTGCAACAATGTAAAATAAAGCCACAACAGAAAAAAGAAAAAGAAAAAAAGAGGGGGAGGGGGAACAAGTGAAAAGGAGAGATCACTAACAAAGTATAAAGAATAAAAAAAAAAAATTATAGCGGGCTCGGAAGATGGCGGAAGAGTAAGACGCGGAGATCACCTTCCTTCCCACAGATACAGTAGAAATACATTTACACGTGGAACTGCTCCTACAGAACACCCACTGAACGCTGGCAGAAAACGTCCGACCTCCAAAAAGGCAAGAAACTCCCCCCGTACTTGGGTTGGGCAAAAGAAAAAAGAAATAACAGAGACAAAAGAATAGGGACGGCACCTGCACCAGTGGGAGGGAGCTGTGAAGAAGGAAAGGTTTCCACGCACTAGGAAGCCCCTTCACGGGCGGAGACTGCGGGTGGCGGAGGGGGGAAGCTTTGGAGCCACGGAGGAGAGCGCAGCCACAGGGGTGCGGAGGGCAAAGCGGAGAGGTTCCCGCACAGAGGCTCGGCGCCGAGCAGCACTCACCAGCCCGAGAGGCTTGTCTGCTCAGCCGCCAGGGCGGACGGGGCTGGGAGCTGAGGCTCGGGCTTCGGTTGGATCGCAGGGAGAGGACTGGGGCTGGCGGCGTGAACACAGCCTGAAGGGGTTAGCGCACCACAGCTAGCCCGGAGGGAGTCCGGGGAAAAAGTCTGCAGCTGCCGAAGAGGCAAGAGACTATTTCTTCCCTCTTTGTTTCCTGGTGCGCGAGGAGAGGGGATTCAGAGCACTGCCTAAACGAACTTCAGAGACTGGCGCGAGCCGCAGCTATCAGCGCGGACCCCACAGCAACAGGGGCGCAGAGGGAAAAACGGAGAGATTCCTGCACAGAGGCTCGGCGCCGAGTAGCACTCAGCAGCCCGAGAGGCTTGTCTGCTCACCCGCCGGGGCGGGCGGGGCTGGGAGCTGAGGCTCGGCTTCGGTCGGATCGCAGGGAGAGGACTGGGGCTGGCAGCGTGAACACAGCCTGAAGGGGTTGGCGCACCACAGCTAGCCGGGAGGGAGACTGGGAAAAGGTCTGCAGTTGCCGAAGAGGCAAGAGACTTTTTCTTGCCTCTTAGTTTCGCTGCGCGCAAGGAGAGGGGATTCAGAGCGCCGCCTAAACGAACTCCAGAGAAGGGCGCGAGCCGCGGCGATCAGCGCGGACCCCAGAGACGGGCGTGAGACGCTGGGGCTGCTGCTGCCGCCTCCAAAAAGCCTGTGTGCGAGCACAGGTCACTCTCCACACCGCCCCTCCTGGTAGCCTGTGCAGCCCGCCACTGCCAGGGTCCCGGGATCCGGGGACAACATACCCGGGAGAACGCACTGCGCGCCTCAGGCTGGTTCAACGTCACGCCGGCCTCTGACGCTGCAGGCTCGCCCCGCCTCCTCTGTACCCCTCCCTCCCCCTGCCTGAGTGAGCCAGAGCCCCCGAAGCAGCTGCTCCTTTAACCCCGTCCTGTCTGGGCGGGGAACAGACTCACTCAGGCGACCTACACGCAGAGGCGGGTCCAAATCCAAAGCTGAACCCCAGGAGCTGTGCGAACAGGGAAGAGAAGGGGAAATCTCTCCCAGCAGCCTCAGAAGCAGCGGATTAAATCCCCACAAACAACTTGATGTGCCTGCATCTGCTGAATACCTGAACAGACAACGAATCATCCCAAATTCAGGAGGTGGACTCTGGGAGCAGGAGATATTAATTTTTCCCCTTTTCCTTTTTTTTGTGAGTGTATATGTATATGCTTCTGGGTGAGATTTTGTCTGTATAGCTTTGCTTTACAATAGCTTTATTTTACTTCACTATATTATAGCCTCTTTCTTTCTTTCTTTCTATTTTTTCTCCCTTTTACTCTGAGCTGTGTGGACGAAAGGCTCTTGGTGCTCCAGCCAGGCATCAGGGCCGTGCCTCTGAGGTGGGAGAGCCAACTTCAGAACACTGGTCCACAAGAGACCTCCCAGCTCCACGTAATACCAAACGGCAAAAATCTCCAAGAGATCTCCATCTCAACATCAAGACCCAGCTTCACCCAACGACCAGCAAGCTACAGTGCTGGACACCCTATGCCAAACAACTAGCTAGACAGGAACACAACCCCATCCATTAGCAGAGAGGCTGCCTAAAATCATAATAAGGCCACAGACACACCAAAATACACCACCAGACGTGGACGTGCCCACCAGAAAGACAAGATCTAGCCTCATCCACCAGAACTCAGGCACTAGTTCCCTCCACCAGGAAGCCTACACAACCCACTGAACCAACCTTAGCCGCTGGGGACAGATACCAAAAACAACGGGAACTACGAACCTGCAGCCTGTGAAAAGGAGACCCCAAACACAGTAAGATAGGCAAAATGAGACGACAGAAAAACACACAGCAGATGAAGGAGCAGGCTCAAAACACACTGGACTTAACAAATGAAGAGGAAATAGGTAGTCTACCTGAAAAAGAATTCAGAATAATGATAGTAAGGATGATCCAAAATCTTGGAAATAGAATAGACAAAATGCAAGAAACATTTAACAAGGATGTAGAAGAACTAAAGAGGAACCAAGCAATGATGAAGAACACAATAAATGAAATTAAAAATACTCTAGATGGGATCAATAGTAGAATAACTGAGGCAGAAGAAAGGATAAGTGACCTGGAAGATAAAATGGTGGAAATAACTACTACAGAGCAGGATAAAGAAAAAAGAATGAAAAGAACTGAGGACAGTCTCAGGGACCTCTGGGACAACATTAAACGCTCCAACATTCAAATTATAGGGGTACCAGAAGAAGAAGAGAAAAAGAAAGGGACTGAGAAAATTTTTGAAGAGATTATAGTTGAAAACTTCCCTAATATGGGAAAGGAAATAGTTAATCAAGTCCTGGAAGCACAGAGAGTCCCATACAGGATAAACCCAAGGAGGAACACGCCAAGACACATATTAATCAAACTGTCAAAAATTAAATATAAGGAAAACATATTAAAGGCAGCAAGGGAAAAAAAAACAAATAACACACAAGGGAATCCCCATAAGGTTAACATCTGACCTATCAGCAGAAACTCTGCAAGCCAGAAGGGAGTGGCAGGATATACTTAAAGTGATGAAGGAGAAAAACATACAACCAAGATTACTCTACCCAGCAAGGATCTCATTCAGATTTGATGGAGAAATTAAAACCTTTACAGACAAGCAAAAGCTGAGAGAGTTCAGCACCACCAAACCAGCTTTACAACAAATGCTAAAGGAACTTCTCTAGGCAAGAAACACAAGAGAAGGAAAACACCTACAATAACAAACCCAATACATTTAAGAAAATGGGAATAGGAACATACATATCGATAATTACCTTGAATGTAAATGGATTAAATGCTCCCACCAAAAGACACAGGCTGGCTGAATGGATACAAAAACAAGACCCATATATATGCTGTCTACAAGAGACCCACTTCAGACCTAGAGACACATACAGATTGAAAGTGAGGGGATGGAAAAAGATATTCCATGCAAATGGAAATCAAAAGAAAGCTGGAGTAGCAATTCTCATATCAGACAAAATAGACTTTAAAATAAAGACTATTACAAGAGACAAAGAAGGACACTATATAATGATCAAGGGATCGATCCAAGAGGAAGGTATAACAATTGTAAATATTTATGCACCCAACATAGGAGCACCTCAATACATAAGGCAAATACTAACAGCCATAAAAGGGGAAATTGACAGCAACACAATCATAGTAGGGGACTTTAACACCCCACTTTCACCAATGGACAGATCATCCAAAATGAAAATAAATAAGGAAACACAAGCTTTAAATGATACATTAAACAATATGGACTTAATTGATATTTATAGGACATTCCACCCAAAAACAACAGAATACACATTTTTCTCAAGTGCTCATGGAACATTCTCCAGGATAGATCATATCTTGGGTCACAAATCAAGCCTTGGTAAATTTAAGAAAATTGAAATCGTATCAAGTATCTTTTCCGACCACAACGCTATGAGACTAGATATCAATTACAGGAAAAGATCTGTAAAAAATACAAACACATGGAGGCTACACAATACATTACTTAATAACGAAGTGATTACTGAAGAAATCAAAGGGGAAATCAAAAAATACCTAGAAAAAAATGACAACGGAGACACGACGACCCAAAACCTATGGGACGCAGCAAAAGCAGTGCTAAGAGGGAAGTTTATAGCAATACAAGCCTACCTCAAGAAACAGGAAACATCTCGAATAAACAACCTAACCTTGCACCTAAAGCAATTAGAGAAAGAAGAACAAAAAAACCCCAAAGCCAGCAGAAGGAAAGAAATTATAAAGATCAGGTCAGAAATAAATGAAAAAGAAATGAAGGAAACAACAGCAAAAATCAATGAAACTAAAAGCTGGTTCTTTGAGAAGATAAACAAAATTGATAAACCATTAGCCAGACTCATCAAGAAAAAAAGGGAGAAGACCCAGATCAATAGAATTAGAAATGAAAAAGGAGAAGTAACCACTGACACTGCAGAAATACAAAAGATCATGAGAGATTACTACAAGCAACTCTATGCCAATAAAATGGACAACCTGGAAGAAATGGACAGATTCTTAGAAATGCACAAACTGCCAAGACTGAACCAGGAAGAAATAGAAAATATGAACAGACCAATCACAAGCACTGAAATTGAAACTGTGATTAAAAACCTTCCAACAAACAAAAGCCCAGGACCAGATGGCTTCACAGGTGAATTCTATCAAACATTTAGAGAAGAGCTAACACCTATCCTTCTCAAACTCTTCCAAAATATTGCAGAGGGAGGAACACTCCCCAACTCATTCTACGAGGCCACCATCACCCTGATACCAAAACCAGACAAAGATGTCACAAAGAAAGAAAACTACAGGCCAATATCACTGATGAACATAGATGCAAAAATCCTCAACAAAATACTAGCAAACAGAATCCAACAGCACATTAAAAGGATCATACACCATGATCAAGTGGGGTTTATCCCAGGAATGCAAGGATTCTTCAATATACGCAAATCAATCAGTGTGATACACCATATTAACAAATTGAAGGAGAAAAACCATATGATCATCTCAATAGATGCAGAGAAAGCTTTTGACAAAATTCAACACCCATTTATGATAAAAGCCCTGCAGAAAGTAGGCATAGAGGGAACTTTCCTCAACATAATAAAGGCCATATATGACAAACCCACAGCCAACATTGTCGTCAATGGTGAAAAACTGAAACCATTTCCACTAAGATCAGGAAAAAGACAAGGTTGCCCACTCTCACCACTATTATTCAACATAGTTCTGGAAGTCCTAGCCACAGCAATCAGAGAAGACAAAGAAATAAAAGGAATCCAAATCGGAAAAGAAGAAGTAAAGCTGTCACTATTTGCAGATGACATGATACTATACATAGAGAATCCTAAAGATGCTACCAGAAAACTATTAGAGCTAATCAATGAATTTGGTAAAGTAGCAGGATACAAAATTAATGCACAGAAATCTCTTGCATTTCTATACACTAATGACGAAAAATCTGAAAGTGAAATTAAGAAAACACTCCCATTTACCATTGCAACAAAAAGAATAAAATATCTAGGAATAAACCTACCTAAGGAGACAAAAGACCTGTATGCAGAAAATTATAAGACACTGATGAAAGAAATTAAAGATGATACAAATAGATGGAGAGATATACAATGTTCCTGGATTTGAAGAATCAACATTGTGAAAATGACTCTACTACACAAAGCAATCTACAGATTCAATGCAATCCCTATTAAACTACCACTGGCATTTTTCAAAGAACTAGAACAAAAAATTTGACAATTTGTATGGAAACACAAAAGACCCCGAATAGCCAAAGCCATCTTGAGAACGAAAAATGGAGCTGGGGGAATGAGGCTCCCTGACTTCAGACTATATTACAAAGCTTCAGTAATCAAGACAGTTTGGTACTGGCACAAAAACAGAAATATAGATCAATGGAAAAGGATAGAAAGCCGAGAGATAAACCCACACACATATGGTCAACTTATCTTTGATAAAGGATGCAAGCATATACAGTGGAGAAAAGACAGCCTCTTCAATAAGTGGTGCTGGGAAAATTGGACAGGAACATGTAAAAGTATGAAATTAGAACACTCCCTGACACCATGCTCAAAAATAAACTCAAAATGGATTAAAGACCTAAGTGTAAGGGCAGACACTATCAAACTCTTAGAGGAAAACATAGGCAGAACACTCTATGACATACATCACAGCAAGATTCTTTTTGACCCAGCTCCCAGAGAAATGGAAATAAGAACACAAATAAACAAATGGGACCTAATGAAACTGAAAAGCTTTTGCACAGCAAAGGAAACCATAAACAAGACCAAAAGACAACCCTCAGAATGGGAGAAAATATTTGCAAATGAAGCAACTGACAAAGGATTAATCTCCAAGATTTACAAGCAGCTCATGCAGCTCAATAACAAAAAAACGAACAACCCAATCCAAAAATGGGCAGAAGATCTAAATAGACATTTCTCCAAAGAAGATATACAGATGGCCTACAGACACATGAAAGAATGCTCAACATCATTAATCATTAGAGAAATGCAAATCAAAACTACAATGAGATATCATCTCACACCGGTCAGAATGGCCATCATCAAAAAATCTAGAAACAATAAATGCTGGAGAGGGTGTGGAGGAAAGGGAACACTCTTGCACTGTTGGTGGGAATGTAAATTGATACAGCCACTATGGAGAACAGTATGGAGGTTCCTTAAAAAACTACAAATAGAACTACCATATGACCCAGCAATCCCACTACTGGGCATATACCCTGAGAAAACCATAGGTCAAAAAGAGTCATGTACCAAAATGTTCATTGCAGCTCTATTTACAATAGCCAGGACATGGAAGCAACCTAAGTGTCCATCAACAGATGAATGGATAAAGAAGATGTGGCACATATATACAATGGAATATTACTCAGCCATAAAAAGAAACGAAATGGAGGTATTTGTAATGAGGTGGATGGAGTTAGAGTCTGTCATACAGAGTGAAGTAAGTCAGAAAGAGAAAAACAAATACAGTATGCTAACACATATATACGGAATCTAAGGGAAAAAAAAAAAAAAGGCCATGAAGAACCTAGTGGCAAGACGGGAATAAAGACACAGACCTACTAGAGAATGGACTTGAGGATATGGGGAGGGGGTGGGGTGAGATGTGACAGGGTAAGAGAGTGTCATGGACATATATACACTATCAAATGTAAAATAGATAGCTAGTGGGAAGCAGCCGCACAGCACAGGGAGATCAGCTCGGTGCTTTGTGACCACCTAGAGGGGTGGGATGGGGAGGGTGGGAGGGAGGGAGATGCAAGAGGGGAGAGAAATGGGAACATATTGTATATGTATAACTGATTCACTTTGTTATAAAGCAGAAGCTAACACACTATTGTAAGGCAATTAAACTTCAATAAAGATGTTAAAAAAAAAAAAGAAAAAGAAGGAGAGGACTCAAATCAATAAAATCAGAAATGAAAAAGGAGAAGTTACAACAGACACCGCAGAAATACAAAGCATCCTAAGAGACTACTACAAGCAACTTTATGCCAATAAAATGGACAACCTGGAAGAAATGGACAAATTTTTAGAAAGGTATAACCTTCAAAGACTGAACCAGGAAGAAACAGAAAATATGAACAGACCAATCACAAGTAATGAAATTGAAACTGTGATTAAAAATTTTCCAACAAACAAAATTCCAGGACCAGATGGCTTCACAGGTGAATTCTATCAAACATTTAGAGAAGCGCTAACACCTACCCTTCTCAAACTCTTCCAAAAAATTACAGAGGAAGGCATACTCCCAAACTCATTCTATGAGGCCACCATCACCCTGATACCAAAACCAGACAAAGACACTACAAAAAAAGAAAATTACAGACCAATATCACTGATTAATATAGATGCAAAAATCCTCAACAAAATACTAGCAAACAGAATCCAGCAACACATTAAAAGGATCATACACCATGATCAAGTGGGATTTATCCCAGGGATGCAAGGATTCTTCAATATATGCAAATCAATCAATGTGATACACCATATTAACAAATTGAAGAATAAAAACCATATGATCATCTCAGTAGATGCAGAAAAAGCTTTTGACAAAATTCAACACCCATTTATGATAAAAACTCTCCAGAAAGTGGGCATAGAGGGAACCTACCTCAACGTAATAAAGGCCATATATGACAAACCCACAGCAAACATCATTCTCAATGGTGAATAACTGAAAGCATTTCCTCTAAGATCAGGAACGAGACAAGGATGTCCACTCTCACCACTATTATTCAACATAGTTCTGGAAGTCCTAGCCAGAGCAATCAGAGAAGAAAAAGAAATAAAAGGAATACAAATTGGAAAAGAAGAAGTAAAACTGTCACTGTTTGCGGATGACATGATACTATACATAGAGAATCCTAAAACTGCCACCAGAAAACTGCTAGAGCTAATTAATGAATATAGTAAAGTTGCAGGATACAAAATTAATGCACAGATATCTGTTGCATTCCTATACACTAATGATGAAAAATCTGAAAGAGAAATTATGGAAACACTCTCATTTACCATTGCAACAAAAAGAATAAAATACCTAGGAATAAACCTACCTAGGGAGACAAAGGACTTGTATGCAGAAAACTATAAGACACTGATGAAAGAAATTAAAGATGATACCAACAGATGGAGAGATATACCATGTTCTTGGATTGGAAGAATCAACATTGTGAAAATGACTATACTACCCAAAGCAATCTACAGATTCAATGCAATCCCTAACAAATTACCAATGGCATTTTTTACGGAGCTAGAACAAATCATCTTAAAATTTGTATGGAGACACAAAAGACCCCGAATAGCCAAAGCAGTCTTGAGGGAAAAAAATGGAGCTGGAGGAATCAGACTCCCTGTCTTCAGACTATACTACAAAGCTACAGTAATCAAGACAATATGGTACTGGCACCAAAACAGAAAGATAGATCAATGGAACAAGATAGAAAGCCCAGAGACTAACCCACGCACCTATGGTCAACTAATCTATGACAAAGCAGGCAAAGATATACAATGGAGAAAAGACAGTCTCTTCAATAAGTGGTGCTGGGAAAACTGGACAGCTATATGTAAAAGAAGGAAATTAGAATACTCCCTAACACCATACAGAAAAATAAACTCAAAATGGATTAGAGACCTAAATATAAGACTGGACACTATAAAAGTCTTAGAGGAAAACATAGGAAGAACACTCTTTGACATAAATCACAGCAAGATCTTTTTTGATCCACCTCCTAGAATAATGGAAATAAAAACAAAAATAAACAAATGGGACCTAATGAAACTTCAAAGCTTTTGCACAGCAAAGGAAACCATAAACAAGACGAAAAGACAACCCTCAGAATGGGAGAAAATATTTGCAAACGAATCAACGGACAAAGGATTAATCTCCAAAATATATAAACAGCTAATTCAGCTCAATATTAAAGAAACAAACACCCCAATCCAAAAATGGGCAGAAGACCTAAATAGACATTTCTCCAAAGAAGACATACAGACGGCCACGAAGCACATGAAAAGATGCTCAACATCACTAATTATTAGAGAAATGCAAATCAAAACTACAATGAGGTATCACCTCACTCCTGTTAGAATGGGCATCATCAGAAAATCTACAAACAACAAATGCTGGAGAGGGTGTGGAGAAAAGGGGACCCTCTTGCACTGTTGGTGGGAATGTAAATTGATACAGCCACTATGGAGAACAATATGGAGGTTCCTTAAAAAACTAAAAATAGAATTACCATATGACCCAGCAATCCCACTACTGGGCATATACCCAGAGAAAACCGTAATTCAAAAAGACACATGCACCCGAATGTTCATTGCAGCACTATTTACAATAGCCAGGTCATGGAAGCAACCTAAATGCCCATCCACAGACAAATGGATAAAGAAGTTGTGGTACATATATACAATGGAATATTACTCAGCCATAAAAAGGAACGAAATTGAGTCATTTGTTGAGAAGTGGATGGATCTAGAGACTGTCATACAGAGTGAAGTAAGTCAGAAAGAGAAAAAAAAATATCGTATATTAACGCATGTATGTGGAACCTAGAAAAATGGTACAGATGAGCCGGTTTGCAGGGCAGAAGTTGAGACACAGATGTAGAGAATGGACATATGGACACCAAGGGAGGAAAACTGCGGTGGGGTGGGGATGGTGGTGTGCTGAATTGGGCGATTGGGATTGACATGTATACACTGATGTGTATAAAATTGATGCCTAATACGAACCTGCAGTATAAAAAAACAAACAAACAAAACAACTAATACTAAACTTTCATTGGGTTATTTGCATGGAAATATGTTAATATAAATGTTTCAGACATTACATGAAATTTCTAAAAGTCTTATATTTGTATTTGTATGGAAATATGTATGGAAATATGTTAATATAAATGTTTCAGACATTACAAAAAAAAAAAAAAGATGAAATTCTAAAATGCTTTTATCTAACAGGGAAAATGGCAGTTTACAACTCTTCTACAGTTAGATGTTTATCTGAATATGATTATCCAATGATAACTAGCTAACATTAAGAACTTTCATAGAATAAACCCTACATTCCTTGAAATCCTTTAAATGTCTTTAGGAGAAATGCAAATCAAAACTACAATGAGGTATCACCTCACACCTGTCAGAATGGCCACCATCAAAAAACCTACAATCAGTAAATGCTGGAGAGGTTGTGGAGAAAAGGGAACTCTCTTGCACTGTTGGTGGGAATGTAAATTGGTACAGCCATTATGGAGAACAGTATGGAGGTTCTTTAAAAGACTAAAAATAGAACTACCATATGACCCAGCAATTCCACTACTGGGCATATACTCTGAGAAAACCATAATTCAAAAAGAGCCATGTACCACAAAGTTCATTGCAGCACTATTTACAATAGCCAGGACATGGAAGCAACCTAAGTGTCCATTGACAGATGAATGGATAAATAAGATGTGGCACATATATACAATGGAATATTACTCAGCCATAAAAAGAAACAAAATTGAGTTATTTGTAGTGAGGTGGATGGACCTAGAGTCTGTCGTACAGAGTGAAGTAAGTCAGAAAGAGAAAAACAAATACTGTATGCTAACACATATATATGGAATCTAAAAAAAAAAAAAAATTGTTCTGACGAACCTAGCGGCAGGACAGGAATAAAGACACAGACGTAGAGAATGCACTTGAGGAAATGGGGAGGGGGAAGGGTAAGCTGGGACGAAGTGAGAGAGTAGCATTGACATATATACACTACCAAATGTAAAATAGATAGCTAGTGGGAAGCAGCTGCATCACACAGGGAGATCAGCTCGGTGCTGTGTGTCCACCTAGAGGGGTGGGATAGGAAGTGTGGGAGGGAGATGCAAGAGGGAGGGGATATGGGGATATATGTATACATATAGCTGATTCACTTTGTAATACAGCAGAAACTAACACAACATTGTAAAGCAAGTATACTCCAATAAAGATGTTTAAAAAAAGTCTTTAAAAGGTGCCTTTCTTAAGAATCTTACAAGAACATATTGTAAACCCATCTAACTTGATTCAAAATGGAGTAACACCTGCCAAGGGCCCCTATTAAGTCCCTTTCAGACACCCAAGAACTGGAAATTACTGAAGACTGCAAGTCTATTCTCTGAAAAACCACATCCTACAGAGACACAGCCGGCCTGGGTACTGCTGTGGACCAGAATAGACATAAACCCACCCCCTTTTCCTGCACCTTGCCTTGTGAAGCCCAGTAAAAGGCTCAAACCTCCACCCTTCGGTGCCGATGCTACTCTATGGGTCTGGCCCCTTTCCTCCCTTGGAAAGTGAATAAAAACTTTCTTTTCTTCTCTTGCTAATATTTCTGTGAATTCTTTCACAATCCGTGTCGGCTCACCTAACACATATTTTCATGATTACTAGACACAGAGCAGGTCTTACTTTTATTTCTTCAGTAGGCTTCTATAAAATAAAATTACAGTTAGCTTAAAAAATATACTTAGGTCTCTTCCCCCAAGCTAATTTTGGACAGCATAACAGAAATGTCTGGAGTTTTAGGGCATTTTCCAATAGGGAAAGGGAAACAGAAAACTCTAAAGTGTGACAAGTGGTGGGTGGGGAGATCAGGAAAGGAAACCAAGAATGAAACGTGGGAAGGATTTTTGGCAGCGCAAAGCCTCAAGACTGCACCCACACATCCTCACCTACAACTCTATAGATTCTCTACTCAGGTGGCTCCAATTGTATTAAAATGTTAAAACCAACGTAGGGTAGGTCCTCAAATCACGAAAACAGTTCCTCCCTGAGTTAGTCTTGCCAGCGGGCAACTCAGTGCTTTGGCGCTTTAAAGGAAGGTGGATACCCATAACCCTCCGTCCCCCAGTACCCCCTCTCCTGCTTCGCGGTACTCCGCCTCCTGATCTCTGTCTCCCCCTGGTGGTGAGCGTCTGGGGACCCTCAGGCGCTCGGGTGACGCTGGAGGGAAGGTGCCTGTAATAAAGGTCGCTGTAATGGAGGGGAGCGGTGGGTACCTCCCGTGGCTTTGCAGCTTCTGCATCCTGGCACAAGTCTGGCGGCCCCAGAATCCAGTTTCCAAACACGGCGCTCATTCCGGCTCAGTTCTGCTTTTATCCGCCCAGGTTCATTCAGGTCCTGCCGGGTGGGAGTCGGAGTGAGGGAGGTGTGTTTTGTGGTTGTGATTCCGGTTTTAGAACGTAACTTCCATGCATTTGGAAACGAGGGGGCGCAGAAGAGCCCCGAAGGTAGAAGGATTGTCACCTTTAGACCCCCATGTTCCGAAGAACTGAGGGAAGAGGGAAACCAGATGGCTCCTTTAAATCCCATATAGTTTTTTTCCCCTCCACCTTAGGTCCACCCTGCTCTCGTCTTGTTCCATATATTGATCTGTTACTTTACCACCTCATACATAAGGTTGGAGATCGTCCCCAAGTCCGTGAGATCGTCCCCAAGTCCGTCTCATCCTCCCCAATCCTTAAGCGGACGAGGGTGGACAGTCCAGAAGCGGGGACTCGGCTCGTCTGTCCTATGGCGTAGTGGGGGGGACCTCCGTGGACTCCGAGTGCGAGGTGAGGATCACCGCTGGATGGGAAGGGGTGGGCTTATGATGCGGGATTTAGGAACTGGCGTGGGTGTGAAGAGGCGGAGACAAAGCCCTAACCGCACTCCAAACCGGGCTGGGCTTGCTCTACTAGACGGTTGGGTTCTGGGTTTGCTGCTACCTATCCCGCCAGGCTGCCCGGTGGCTCCGCAGAGCCTGACGCTCAGAGCCGGGAAAGGATCGCGGAGAGTCCTCAGCCGGGGCTGCTGCCGGCAAGGAGGGGGCAGGGAGAGCACGATGCGCCACTTCCCCGGCAGCTTCAGCTTGTGCAGGCCTGGCCTGCTGCTGCCTCGCGGCTTTGCACTGAGGTCCGCCTCTCCCCTCCCTCCCACTTCCCGCGAGCTGCCTCCGCCTTCTGCCTCTGCCTCCACCCTCCACCCCCAACCCCGACTGTCGGGAGCTGGGCTAGGAGCCCTCAGTCGGCCGGAGCTCTGGATGTGGGCGCCAGACAAGCCCACGGCGCCTACCTCCAAGATGGACAGCCGCTACACCAGCACCGCGGGCCTCGGGGATTTAAACCAGCTGAGCGCGGCCATCCCGGCCACACGAGTGGAGGTGTCCGTGTCCTGCAGGTGAGGACGCAGCCCTTCCCCTCCCTCCTTCTGCCCTCCCATCTACCCGGTCGGTAGCGCTTGGCAAGCGCTCAGGGTACCCCGAGGCTTTGCGCGGGTGTGAAGTTGCGCAGTGAGTGGGAAATAGCCCAGTTGTGGGTCTCGAGTCACCGCCGGGTCGAGTGACAGAGCGGAGAGCCGCAACTAGGAGCGAGTGTGGGCTACGGGACTGAGACTTCATTTTCTTTCTGGGAAATGCTGTAAAAGTTGGCTGGGCTGTGACTCAGCGGCGGGAACCCCTGGCCGCCGCCCACTTTACAAGCCCTTTTTCACGTCGCACACCCGAGCTGTGGGGTTGGGTGATGACAGGAATCGAATGGGACAGCATTGCCAAAAGCGCTTGTGAGCAATGCGCGCAGTAGCCCAGGACTCCCTCTGGTAGGCGTGTGCAAACCTGCTGTCGGCATGGTTGGCTCCAAACCCCGGAGCTTCCTCCCCACCCACTTCCTGGAGCCACCCAGCTGGCTTCCCGCCCCCGGGGCTCTTTGCCTTTGGCCTTCTAGGTGGAGATTTCGGCTGCAGCCTTACCTAAAATGTGGGAAGTCAAGACTTTTTGCCTGCAAGTGGATACATTTGAGTGTGTGTAACAACCTACACTCTGCTGTACATTTCAAACTCCTTTGCGTGATGTTCTTTGGGTCAGTTTCCTTGTAAATAAAGCAGCATAATTGCTATATTGCAGATTTTGAGAAAGAGATGGACAGACTACACTAAATTTGTAATGGCAACAGAAGGAGAGAGAGAACTTGCAAATTATACTACTGACTGGAGCCCACTCCCTTGTTTGCATACTTTGATCTTTCTCAGTGGAAAGCTCTTCTCACCTGTCCAGTTTTCGCTTGTTTTTAATGCCCTCAAATCCTCCCTTTCCTTTTTTTAGCAAAAAAAGGAAAAAATCTTGAAGAAATCTAATAAACATGGGTAATCTTCGATGTAAATAAGCCCCGAGGCATAAACTGCTATCAACCCAGTGGTATTTAATTTTGCATTGTCACAAGACTAAGCTTAAAAGCCAAAGGAATGATTTATTTATTTATTTATTTTGGTGGAAACTCAAGCATCAACACTCCCCTCCCCCGAGGTATTAGGGGATAGGTGATAGATAGCCTTAGTAGCTATCCCTGAAACTATATCCCATGATTGCTTGCTTCCTCTTAAGTGACCTCAGACCATAATAGTAATTCTGAAGGTGGTTGCTAACATTAAGCTTTTGCCTTATTGTGGTCACTGCTTTAAATGCTGCCTGAGATTTCTGTCAATTGAACAAGTGAAACTGTATGGAAAATTCGTTTTAGACCTTAATTTCTAGGCCTTTTTCTTTTCTCTGAAGCTAGCTTTGCATGCTAGAGGGAGGTTATTAATATATGCAGATAATGCATAGCCTAAAGTCCTACAATAACAGCATTTTCTAGAGTTCTTATTCTCTGCTGAACATCCTGCAAGTCTGAATGGCATGTGGCCTGTACATGGAATGAATGCAAATGTAAATTAAATCTGAATTCCCCATAAGCTCTTTAGGGGTGATGGGGAAATTTTACCTTAGCTGGTCTTTCTGCCAATAAGGTCCGTATTTAACTGCTTTTTTTTGGTTTTTTTTCCTCCCTTTGATACTTGTTTGCTATGGATGTAGTACTGGGAATTCTGAAGTCAAATGGCTTTAAGCCAGTTTCTTTCAGCTTGCTACCTCAGAACCTGGAGATCCCCTTGTTTCAGCCTTTTTAAATACCACTGATTTATGTATTGTTTTTAATTTTTAAATGTTCAAATAGAAAAAAAAGTTCTGAAAGAGAACCCAAGTACTTATAGTACTTATACTGTTGATAACTGGATCTTGTAATGATAGATGGTGGTGTCTTTTGGGCTTTGGCATAAGAGACCTGGTTATATATTCTGGCTTTGTGACTTACTCGTGTTGTTGCCTTGGAGCAAGTCTTTAAGCTTTCTAATGTCTAAAATGAAGATAATTATGGTATTTATGTTATATAGGGTGTTACCAGAGTTTAATAAAATGATATCTGAAAAATACTAACGTGATGTATGACACAAAAGAAAGTGTTAAAAAATGTTAGTTATTATTATGATATTGGAAATAGTATATATTGAATAAATGCATTATATATGATTCAGCTATGGAATTCTGTAAATAGTCCTTCTCTTTTGAACTTCAGTAAATTGGTTAAAGGATACAAGGATAGAGGTGGCCTTGAGATACCTGTTCCCTCTTTCTCTTTCTTCTTTGATATGTATAAAAAGCGTATTTCCTGGTTGTTTGTGGGGATTTTACTTAGCAACAAGGCACAGCTGTAGACCCCTTAGCCTTACTATGGGCAAGCAGAGCAAGGAATTACCTTGCCTTTTCATATTGAAGACTTATGATTTGCTGACAACCCTTTTGATAACCTCCTTTCACTGTGTCCAATCTAAGACTTTGTAAAAGTTTTATGATGTTTGCATCTTCATTTTGAGGGAGGTGAGAAAATCAGCAATTGAAGCTTGAAGCTAAACACAATTAATGGAAATCATTTTGTCTATTAACTTATGGAAGTGTTTGAGTGTCTTATATGTTTAGCCCTATGCCATGCTCCATGAGAAATGCAAGAGAAGTTCGCTGAAAACGTAAAATCTGGTTGGGAGATAAATATAATATTAGATTATATAACACACGATAACATAGGACTAAATCCAAAGATGAGGTTCATTCACAGGTAGGGAGGAGGTCATTGTGGAACAGAATACTTGGAATATGCTGCAAAGAGGAGATGGGGCTCGAGTGGAGACAAGACAGATTGGCATGGTTGGTATGAGAGAAAGGGCAGTATACGTGGTGTTTCCATAGTAGCTACAAAGTTGGTGTGTTAGAGTGACAAGTACACTTTTCTAGCTATATTTATGTAGAGATAAGTTCCTACTCTTTGACCTAACCTTCTACTCTTTATTTAGGTCTTCTTGCATTCATTTTTTAAATTATGTTAATTTTTTAACATTTAAGATTTTTAAGTTATTGGGTTACCTAATTAAAGTGTCTATAGCTGAAATGATACAACATTAGAAACATAAAGTAACATTTATAACATTCCTGTTTTATTCTGAAAACAGATTAACATAGAATAATGTTAAAACCAATGGGAAAAATAATATGCAGTAATTAACTGTTTTCCCTGGGACCTTGGTTTGTTGCACTATTTCTCACACACTGTTTTGATGATTTTTGTCATTTTCTCTGATTGAGAAATTAGCTTATCAAGTATAAAAGCAGGGAGGGCAGTCTATATTTCTAGATTTTGTAGGTTAGGTATCACATGTAAATCCTTTCAAAGCAATAATCTTGTAATGGTGATAAAACTAATTTTAAAATCTAGTGTGGAAGGAAGAATACAAAGTGGAAAAGTAATTCCTACTTTGTACTAGGAATTCTAAACAGCACTTCCTGACCTGGCCATAACTGTCTTGCCTAATCTCCCACCACTCCTTGCATGAACTCTGTGACTGAACATAGTCTAACAAATACATGCTTACTATATGCAAAAACTGGGGCCAGGTAAATGTGGCTACAGAACACTAATAAGAGGTACAGTCCCAAAGCATGTGCTGTTGTCTTATTGGGCCAAACTCTCTTTGCCTATGTGGCTGTGCACATGCTGTTCTCTGCCCTGAACGTCCCTTCCTCTCTTCCCCTTCTTTTCTTGATTAGCTTGTTCTCCTTCTTCAAGGCTCAGATCAAACATCATTTTCTCTCATGACCCCTCTTCCAAGCTGGATTTTGCTGTATTCTCAAAGCAGCTGGTATGTACCAATATTATAGTTATAATTCTTGGTCTCTGTAGTCTCCTTGAGGACAAGTTTTGTCTCTTTCATATCTACACATTCTGAACTTGGCATAGAATAAATAGTCAGTAAATGCTGGTTGCTGTAATCCTCTGAATGAATCATCTGTCATGGGGAGAGGGGTTTGCCTGTTAAAATACAAACCCCTAGGCCCCACACCAGATCTACTGAATGAAAATCTCTGGGACTAAGGTCCAGGAGTCTGTACTTATAACAAGTTTTCCATGTGCTGGTTATATACATTAAATTAAAAGAAAAATATTGATGGAATGAACAAATCTATGAATAAATCAACTCTGAACCTAGTATGTGAGTGGTAGTCAGAAATTTCTCTTTGCTTTGGATAGGGCCATTGGTGATTCATTCTCAACTTGCTGACAAGATGTTGTTAGGCTCTCCTGGCACTGCTGACTTCTCAGACAACTCATATTACACAAGGCTTATGAATTGTCTTTTGGACATTTTGTACCAGGCTTTTTTTTTACCATTTCCCTATACACTAAACATTTTAATTTACTTGTTTGATGAGCTGATGACTCTGACTGTAGTTACTTGGTTTGGATTAACAGTACCTGCCTCAGTAAGGTGCTAGGAGTATACGTTTCAATGGCATGCTGGAACTGGCTTAAATGGGATTGAAATAGGAATTCGTGTGCCAGTGGTTAAATACAGAGATTTTTAAAAGTTTAAGTTATGTAAGTCTATAATTAAATTATATTAAAGACAAAGTTAAGACATACTCAAAAATTATTTCTAATTATTTTAGTAACTACATTTTATTATTATCTAGATTCTTTACTATCATCTATGCTCTGTTTCTTAAATCTGTGGGTTGAAAATATTATGCAGTTATGTGCTACTGCTCATCTTATCTCAATCCATGTTCAGTGACATCACATTTGGTAGCTTGAAATTGACTGTGGTGGGAATATTTATATCATGGAAAGTGGCAAACACTACAAATCAGGGTTTGATATATTGTTTAGTTGTTGTCTATGCTTAAGACATTCTGTGGGAATCAATTGGCTCTATAGAATTTACAATAAAAGTATTATTTGTATATATTTTATTATTTGTATATATTTTATTATTTGTAATTGCTCAGCTACACATACTTTATATCAGTTAAATTTATAATAAATTATGTACATACAACACACACATACATTCAGCTTTTTGGGGGGAAATCTGTTGTTAACATACTTGCACATCACTGTTTATAGGCCTTTTGTAAATGATAAAGCATGTACAAAGGAAAATTACTGCTTCTGTCAGGTTGTCACTATTAGAAATGGTAGTGTCAAGTCCTGCTCGGTCTCTGGTTTTACTTTTTTACTATAATAAGTGGGGTTATGTGATCTTTTATAATCCATGAAAGGTTTTGGCAGCCTGCAAGTGTATTGTGAATGAAACAAGAAGATGAATGAAATTTTGTATACTTTTTCTTCTCTTCTTTTCATGTAGTCCTTTCCACATCTTTATTCTTCTTTTACTTTGAAGATTTTTTTCATTTTTCCATCCACTAGTGGGATGTACTTTGCAAATTTATGTGTTACCGTTCCAACTCATTTAGTGATTAATTGAGCACTGGGGAAAGCAAATTCAATTCCAAGAGACAGAATCTGATTGGTCCAGTGGGAAGTGATCCAGTTTGAAACAGATACTGATGATGTTCTGAATATCTATGGTGAAAGAGAATCCAAGTGTTCAAACACAATTGGTGGCTCCACTCCAATCCACATTGGTTATCTCTTAGACACACTTTACCCTTCTTTTGTCAGACAAAATGTTGGACATTAGCCTGTAAATAGGTTTTCAAGTGATACTGATGAATTATAAAGTTACTATAAGCTAGGGAAATTAGAATACCTGTTATCCTGTTAATAAGGCATGTGACAGGCATGGCCACAACAGCCTATACTCTGGCTCTGCAGTTCCTGAGGTCCTGTGGTTCAGAATTTTATTCACCCAATAGTGCTTTTTTGGGTTTGTCTTAACCCCAGAGTTTCAGAGAAATTTGTCCTAGGGGCATTTTTGGACAGTGCTTTTGAAGTCTCAATGTGGGAGTTGCCCAGGTATGTCTTAGCAGAGAAAAGCTTTACTCATGTTGTTGTTCTATCAATAGTTTGGTATGCACTGCATTTTTTTAAGCATTTGGGGTGTTTAAAACAGCCTTGTAATGTGGAGAATGTGAGTCTAGAAGCAATTCACAAAGCAGGGCCCCATAGGAGAGGATGCTAAAGCTGTGCTCTTTTAGGTATGCTGTTTGTGGCATAATAGTCAGAAGCCTGAATTCCCTATTTGAGTTTACTCAAGGCAGAGAAGAAAAACAATCCATCTCAAAGGGGTTTTATTCATTTGTTAGCCTGTTTTATAATAATAACACTTGCTTATTTGAGCCAGTTTGCTTAGCCTTGAGGAGCATGAGTGTGGAAGTAGACCAGCTCTAACACTTGCTAGCTATGAAACCTTGGAAAGTTACTTAATCTCTCTGTTCCTCAATTTCTTCATTTGTAGAGTGGGGATAACAATAGCCCCTACCTCTTATTTTGTTTTGAGGGTTACATAAGCTAGTACATTTACATGAGTTAAAACACTGCTTGTCACATTAATTAAGCACTCAGTAATTACAAATAGATATAAGCAAAAAATAAAAATCACCAACTATTTCATCAAACTATTTGCATTTAGTTCATTTCTTTCTGTTGGGAGACGGAGATATTGAATCATATCCTCCGAACTGAGAAAGAACTTTGAGACTGAAAAATGAAGCAGACAACTCCATAAAGTGCAATTATAAAGTCTACTGTGGGTAACTTACATACAGGTAGGAAAGATCAGGCGAACAGAAGATCCAGAGGCATTCACAGCTGTGCTTTGTACTGCCAAAACGGGTACGGGGGATTTAAAGGTACCAAAGTTAAAAACAGAATCTGACTACCAAGTGAGAAGCACATCCACACAGACTGGAACCAGGGGCACCCACCCCACTTCTGGGTCTCATGACCATTAACCATCTACCTCAGCAAAAGGCCTTCTTCCAACTTTCATTTTAGATTAAGGCAAGGGTAAAAGTTGATAGGGAACTCATCTGGCTTGGGCGCATTCCTTTGTGAGCTAGGCTAAAGCTTAGTCACGTGGAAAGGACTGTGGGCCTACGATAGAGCTGACAAGATGGAGCCAGTATGGTTCAGCTCCATGCTCCATCCCTGACATCTATATGGCCCGCACGATCTTATCCACCATTCTTCCGAGAATACCCTAGAGCCAGATATCGGGAGTTTACATGCTGTCCCCACCCACTGTCCCCGTGATGTAAGGTTGAAAGACAGAATACCCCTGGCATTACTTCAGAGCTAGACATTGGCAGCAATCTGCATACCCAGAAGTCAGAGTGGTTGTGGATGTCAGCATAGGTGGTAGCCCAGGACAAGAATGCATTAGTGGAGGTAGGTGGCACTAATCTTAGAAGGAAAAGGCTAAGGATGATAAGTGTTTTAAAGGTACCAAGAAAGATCAGAAACAACACTGTAGCAGTTTGGTCTCCATGTGCCAGGATCACCCTGGGATTTGACACTTTTCCCATAGGACAATGCCAGACATTTTGTGCCTTTACATCAGAACTGGGCAGGGAGATATTATATGTGGGGGCTTCAGTAGGGGCTCATAAAAGAAGCCCTACTGCAGTCCCCCATTTGATTTCTATGGGGGGGATCACCTTGGTTATGGCTGGGCCTTCACTTAGATAGAAAGATTGAGGAAATACTATGCCAGGGCCTAGCCCTTACCCCCAAGGTATAAGGATGCCAAGCCACCTGGGAGGGGTATACCATTTGTCTCCAATCTAAGATAGTCTCCCCAGGTAGGAGGTTCTGTGGCATTCTTAGGATAAGACCCACATCCCATCAGATGGGTCTCAGTCCTCCTTCTAACACTTGTACCTTTAAGGCCCTAGTTGGCAGAGCAGGCACAGTCAGTCTCTCATAAGCAGACATGTGACCTGCTGTGGGTTCAGTGTTTAACAGCCAGATGGCTTCTAATAGTGGTGGAGAACATCCTCTTAAAGACCCATCTGGAGAAAGCTTCTTCAATGTCTCTTTCAGTAACCTGTTCATTCTTTCTACCAGCCCTGTGGCTGTTGGGTTATATGGCAGATGGAAGGTCCATAAAATCTCCTGGGCTTCAGCCCATTCTTTTACATCACGTCCAGTGATATGGGTCCCTTGGTTGCTGTCTGTGTGAATGGGGACCCAGTACATATTTTCCAACTTGGTCAAGCCCCTAATAGTGGCTGTTCGATTTACCCTCTTACTGGGAAAGGCTTGTATCAGTCAGGTACCTGTGTCCACACAGGTCAATGTATACTTGTGTCCTTCTGATAAGGGCAGGGGGCTGATATAGTCCACTTACCACCTGGTCACTGGGCTAGTGCTCGTCCGATGTGACCAGGAGTATGTCTCAGGGGTCATCGCCACAGGCTACAGTGGGGGCAGTCCCTATCAACTGCCTGCCAGTCAGTGTATTTGATGGAGAGGTATAACCTCTTGGCTATCTCCCAGGTGGTTGGGGCCTCAGTGTCTGTCCCGGTTTTCAGTGAAGCCACTTTGCCACGTCCGAGGGAGTCTGTAACTCTTCCAGGAGGACAGCTCCCTCCTTGGCTAGGGTGTCTGCTTTGTGGTTCCCAGGCAGTGTAGTTGGAGACTGTGCAGAGACATGCCTTACCTTGATGGCAGCACTGGGTTGTGTGCACACATCCAGATGTCCCTCTGTAGGTCAGCTCTCCACAGGTGCCGTCCCAAGATAGTCCAGCTTTCCTGATGACATTGTGGCATCCACATGGTCAGTCCTTTTCACACAGCCCACTTGTCTGTGGCTGTATAGAGTGGCGTAGATTGATGAGTGATCTCAAGCTATACTGCCCCCAGTTCAGCCCACTGACTGCTGTGCTTTGTGCCTTCTTCAAACCAACTGACACTGAAATCCAGGCGAACTGCTGAAGTGGGCCAAGTGGGGGTATTGCCTTGACTGCTGCCATTGGTGAACCATGTCTCAGGAGGAGTGGTCCCGATTCTCTCTTTGACTTGGCTGAGAGGGAGAGCGATGCGTGGTATCTGAGGGGCCATGTCTAGATCCACATAAGACACTGGCCCAAGGAGAGCATGTAATTTCTCGGACAACAGGCTTGAATTGTACACATTACCTTGTTGAAGGTATGGGTGCCACTTTTGCAGTGTGCTTACTTGGGCACAGGCACTTTTTGGTTTAAGGAACATTTTCTTAACCCATTCACTTACTGGGAGGGAAGTTTGAACAGACACTGGTAAGTCCATGGTGAGGCCTTCTCGTTTTGCTGCAGGGCCAGGTAGACTACAAGGAGCTGTTTTTCAGTAAGACTGTACCTCACTTGCAGTCCCTTCTACAACTGAGACTAAAATCCTAGTGGGATGCATTTCCTTTCCTGCCTTTGCCACAGGCCCTAGCCAGAACCTTTCAGGTGTGAGTCAACATCTAATTCACAGGCAGCATCCCACATAAGTACTCCCAGAGCCTAAACCGGTTTTACTACAATTTCAGCCTTTTCAAAAGCTTCCTGAAGGTGGATGTCCTAGTCCCATTTTTGTCCTTTCTAACCAGAGAGTACTATAGGGGCTGTATTATTTGTCCTGAATGCGGTATGAAAGGATATCAATAATCTAGTGACCCCAGGAAAGATTGTAATTCCTTGATTGACTGGCATGGCCAAGGCTTGGATTTCATCGATAACCGAGGCCGGAGTAACTTTTGTCTTACCTGACCAGACAGCACCCCAAAACTTTACTGACTGCCCAGGTCCCTGGATCTTGTCAGTGTTTATTACTTCCTATCCTCAGTTCTGTAAATGTGTCTGTAAAGAGGCAGCAGTTCGGGGCAGGAGTGACAAGGCATCAGAGGTCAACATAATGTCATCAATCTAATGAAATAATGCTAGCTCAGGGTAGGGCTTTCACCAGATTTCTAGGTCCTGAGCGACCAAACTATGACAAATGGCAGGACTGTAAATAACCTTGAGGCAAGACCTGAAAGGTCCATTGCCTCCCATCCCAGTTGAAGGCAAATTGATCTTGAGAGCTAGCACACAAAAGAATGTTGTAAAAGGGGTTACAGAGGTCAGGCACACAATAGAAAGTTTTCAGCGCAGAGGAAAGATGTTCTAAAATAGTAGCAATATTGGAGACCTCCACATGGATGGGAGGAACCACCTTATTTAATTCTCTTTAGTCAACAGTCCTGTTAGCCCATTTTACTGGCTGCAATGGGTTATTTTAGGGGCTATGCATGGATCTAACGACTCCCACATTTTCTAGTTCTTTAACTGTAGTAGTAATTTCTTCATAGCCCCCAGGCAGTCTATACTCTTTGACATTAACAATCTGGCAGGGTAAATGGACAAGGGTTCACTTTACATGACCCACCAACATGGGTTTCACCACTCTGATGTGAAGGCAGAACTCTCCAGTAGTGGTGGTCAAATCTAGGTCTTGTGAAACATCAACGCCTAGTATATATTCTGGTATGTGGTCAATGCATATGAGCAACAGGCAGGGGGCAAACAGCCAATTTGGAGATAAAAGCTGGTTTGTCTTACTCGAATAGTTTGGCCCCCGTATCTGTCTATAGCCCGTATTCTCCCCCAAATTTAAAAGGGTTGTCATGCAGTAAGGTATACTCAGCTGTGGTATCTACCAGTGCTAAGACTGTTCGTGCAGGTCAAATATATCATCAATTCCACTTGGGGCTTCCAGTCACCTCCCACAACACAAAGTAGAGGGCAACGTTGTCCCAACCCCTAGTTCTCTGCCTGTAGGGGATCCACCCTGGCGTTCTACTTCTACTGGTGGGACACTGAGACCCATTGCCACATGTTTATGGTCAGTAGGCAGAGGAATGAACTGTCTTGTTAGGGCTTTCCACAAAGATAACAGGACTTAATTAGGTTACAATGTCTTCCTTTGGAGTCCTTGCTACTCCTATATACTGCCAAAGTTGTTTGCATGTCAACTGGGTTGGTCCTTTCTCTGTTTTTTCTCCATCCTTTCTTTGTTTCACCTTTATTTCTTTATTTTTGTTTGCCTTTCTGTTTCCGTGGTGGTGGACTCTTTCTGTTTCACTGAGATCTGCTATAATTGCAACTACCAGAGCTATTGCTTTACTGACCGTAGGTGCCAGAACCGATATTAAGGTGCCATACCAAGCTCCAGGAACAAGACTGTAAGAAGCAATCCTTCATACCTGCGGTAAATATTTCTTCACGGGTTGCCTGAGTCTTTGTTTGAATGAGTGGATGAGTCCTTGGCTCATCTTTCTCTTCAGCAATTATATCTTCCTACTCAGAGGAATCATTACACCTTGGATCCTACCATTTGGGATTCCAGTCTTCCCGTGAGGTGATGGTATTCACTTTGTTGGTGAATACAGGTGCCGCCTTTGCATTTTAGCCACTTTAGTCATTTTAGCTTGACCTCCAGGTGTTCTTGTTGTTGTAACTTTTTGGCTAGTAGATCCTAACTAGAGGAACAAGCCACTTGTAGATCTTATTCTAATGCCGGGGCCTCTTTAGATTTTTCTAGTTCCTACCTGAGTTGGAGCTCATATTCTGTATCAGTCTCAGGGCCCAATGCAGAGGCCATAGCATACTTATTTCCCTCCTTAGTTTCTTTTTCCCTATTGTTTCGGTTAGAATGTCCAGCAACCCTTTTGGTGTTTTCAGGGTGTCCCCAAACTCACGTGCCTGTCTGAAGCATTCCAAACTTGGCTTGATCTCCCCACGTGGAGAAAGCCGGCCATCCTGGGATTTCCACCACTGACAATGGGCTTTCCCCTAACATAGTTCCTTTACCCATGCCTGTTTCATTTTCTGTCTTCTGGCTGGCTTGCCAATTGTTGGGAGGCAGAGGTATTGAATAATATCCTCCAAAATGAGAAGGAACTTTGAGGCCAAAAAACAAAGTAGGCAACTCCATAAACTGCAGTGTATGGAAGGGAAGGGAGTAGGCCTGGGAGCTTAAGAAGGAGCTGACAAAATGGAGCCAGTGTGGTTCAGCCACATACTCTCATGTATAACATCACATTTATACTCTCTCTGTCCCTCTGTGTGTGTTGTTGTGTGTGTGTGTAAGTTCACACACATTGTATAATGGGATCATACTATATATTCTATACAATTTATCTTCTGCACTTTTCTAGTAATATTATATCATGAAGATGTCATTATTTTTTGCAAATATAACCTTCCATGTCTCTGCTGTAGTCCATTATTTGGGTATACTATATTTATTTAACTTATCTCTTATTTTCCAAAATTTATTTCAATAAGTTACTGTTCATCTGCTTCATGTGAGCATTCTTATTTGCAAACAATTGAGTATACCTGTGATTCTTTTTTTCCTGGGAATAGTTTTCTAGAGCTGAAGTTATTGATAAGCTATCTTCTCAAGGAGATTTTAATAGCTTGTTTTGGTTATTTCCCCCTATTCCTCTTTAAATAAGCAGAGTCAAGTATAAACTTCTGGCTGCACCTTTCTAAATACTTTCATTCCCATGAGTAAGTTGCATTTAAAGATTAATGAGAATTTGGGGCAGCAGAGTATACCAGCAAGAAAACGGAATTGAGTCAGATGTCTTTAAATCCCATTTTTATCCCTTTTTGTAATGTTATTTTTGGTAACTTATTTCAACTTTTGGAATCTCATTTCCTAATCAGTAAAATGGAAATGACTTAAAAACCAAATTTATAGGATTATTGGGAAAGTAAATGAAGTAAAGGCTATAAAATACCCAGCACCATGCCTGTTACAAAAAAGGAGTTAATAACTGTTAATCTTATCTCAGTTTATTATCAGTATATTGCCGTGTGGCACAGAAGCAATATAGAAGAGAAGGGTGTTTGTATTCCAATACTTTGGGATAATTACAATCAATTTAGGAAGTCATAGAAACATGAAATGCAAAGTTGCAGTTACGAAGGGGAATGTTAAAGACCATACATTGTAGTCCAGGCAAATACCTGGAGGAGATATAGAATAAAGTAATGATCATAAGAGTGTAGATTTGGAAATGCATACTCATGTTCTACAGATTTTACCCCACAGCTCCTCCACTGGAACACACATAATCAGACATGTGGACCTAATAGGATTTGACAAATAAGAGGTAGTGTTTAACAACAAAGTTTCAGAATTAAAGCACATTCTAGCACATTCTTGCATCTGACCAGTAAGATCAATGGGCTGATGTTTATTTAGACAGGTCTTTTGTGTCAGACATGTGATAAAACAGATATCCAAGTAGATGACAACAGAGGCTGAAAATGGGTAAGCACTTATTGCCAGTGATAAAAGAGGTATATTTAAAAGCTGCCTTGCCTCAATGGCTAATGTTCACTGCCTGACATACAATACCTTAATACTTTCAAACTTGTGACAACTGTTAATGTTAATACCTCTTCAGCCAGGGTCATTAACTATCAGGCATTCTTTTTCAAGTTGTGAGACATTTTGTCAAGTTTATTCTGTAAAGAATAATACTCCAAACATTCTGAGGGAATTATCAGATAATTTCCTGAAACCCTGAAGATACAAAATACCATTGAATAGTCCCTGGGTAATATTTCTATTTATTAGACAGTAAAGCTATTCAAATATAAGCTGTACTAATGAGTCCAAGAAACATGAAAGCTTTGGACATTTACATCAGTGTCCAAATCTAAATCTATGTGAGACAATGTGTAGAGCACTTAACATATGCTAATTTGTTCAATGCTTACAACAGTTATGTAAAACAGGTAATATTATGCCCTATTTTACAGGTGAAGAGATTGAAGTTCAGAGAGCGTTCAAGTAATTTGGCCTAAGTTGCACATCTGGGGTGGTGGGGGTGGGGCAGCAAGGTATGTATGGAGATCCTGCTCTATACATATTTAATTCTTAAGCGTATGCTTCTGACCACTAGCCATATTCCGTCACTATTCCGTAAGTTCTTGGGTTTTTTTAGAGTTTTATACTATTTTTAAAAATTTGAAGTACAGTTGATTTACAATGTTTTGTTAGTTTCAGGTATACAGCAAAGTGATTCAGTTATACATATATATATCTATTCTTTTTCAGATTATTTTCTGTGATAGGTTATTATAAGAAATTAGGTATAGTTCCCTGTGCTGTACACTAGGTCCTTGTTGTTTATCTGTTTTATATATAGTAGTGTGTATGTGTTAATCCCGAACTCCTAATTTATCTCCCTCCTTCCCCTTTGGTACCCATAAGTTTGCTTTCGATGTCTGAGACTCTATTTCTGTTTTTTAAGTAAGTTCATTTGTATCATATTTTTTATATTCCACATATAAGTGATATCATATAATATTTGTCTTTGAGTTACTTCACTTAGTATGATAGTGTGTTGGTCCATCCATGTTGCTGCAAATGGCAATATTTCATACATTCTTATGGCTGAGTAATATTCCACTGTATGTATGTATGTATATATATATATATATATATACATACATACATACCTCATCTTCTTTATCCATTCAGTTGTTGAGAGGCATTTAAGTTGCTTCCATGTCTAGGCTATTGTATCAATAGATATTGCTGCTATGAACATTTGGGTGCATGTATCTTTTTGAATTAGAGTTTTCGTCTTTTCCTGATATATGCTCAGGAGTGGGAGTGCTGGATCATATGGTAACTCTGTTTTTAGTTTTTTGAGGAACTTTCATATTCTACTCCATACTGGCTGTACCAATTTACATTCCCATCAACAGTGCAGAAGAGTTCCCTTTTCTCCACACCCTCTCCAGGATTTATTATTTGTAGACTTTTTGATGGCCATTCTGACCAGTGTGAGGTGATACCTCATTGTGGTTTTGATTTGCATTTCTCTAATAATTAGCGATGTTGAGCATCTTTTCGTGTAGCTGTTGGCCATCTGTATGTCTACTTTGGAGAAATGTCTATTAAGGGTTTCTGCCCCTTTCTTGATTGTTCCTTTTTTAAAAAAAAAAATATTGAGCTGTATGAACTGTTTGTATATTTTAGAAATTACGCCCTTGTCCGTAGCATTGTTTGCAAATATTTTCTCCCATTCCATATGTTCTTTTCATTTTGCTTATGTTTTCCTTTGCTGTGCAAAAGCTTTTAAATTTAATTAGGTTCAATTTATTCATTTTGCTTTGTTTCCATTACTGTAGGAGATGGTTTTTAAAAAAATATTGCTACCATTTATGTCAAAAATTGTTCTGCCTGTTTTCCTCTTGGAGTTTTATAGTATCCGGTCTTACATTTAGATCTTTAATCCATTTTGAGTTTATTTTTGTATATGGTGTTAGAAAATGTGCTAATTTATTTCTTTTACATGTAGGTGTTGAATTTTCCCAGCACCACTTATTGAAGAGACTGTCTTCTCTCCATTGTACATTCTTGCCTCCTTTGTCACTGATTAATTGACCATAGGTTTGTGGGTTTATTTCTGAGCTCTCTATCCTGTTCCATTGATCTATATTTCCGTTTTTGTGTCAGTACCATACTGTTTTGATTACTATAGCTTTGTAGTAGAGTCTGAAGTCAGGGAGCCTGATTCCTCCAGCTCCGTTTTGTTTTCTCAAGATTGTTTTGACTACTCAGAGTCCTTTCTGTTTCCATACAAATCTTAAATTGTTTTGTTCTAATTCTGTGAAAAATGCCATTGATATTTTGATAGGGACTGAATTGAGTCTGTAGATTGCCTTGGGTAGTATGGTCATTTTAACAATATTGATGCTTCCAATCCAAGAACATGGTTTATCTATCCATTTGTTTTCTTATATTCAGTTTCTTTTATCAGCATCTTATAGTTTTTGGAGTACAGGTCATTTGCCTCCTTAGATAGGTTTTTCCTAGGTATTTTATTCTTTTTGATGCAATGGTAAATGGGATTGTTTCCTTAATTTCTCTTTCTGATATTTTGTTGTTAGTATATAGAAATGCAACAGATTTCTATATATTAATTTTGTATCCTGCAACTTTACTGAATTTGTTGATGAACTCTATTAGTTTTCTGGCAGCATCTTTAGTATTTTCTATGTATACTATCAGGTCATCTGCAAACAGTGACAGTTTTACTTCTTCCTTTCCAATTTGGATTCATTTTATTTGTTTTTCTTGTCTGATTGCTGTGGCTAGGACTTCCACAACTATGTTGAGTAAATGAGGTGAATAAAAGTTTTCTTGTCTTGTTCCTGATCTTAGAGGGAATGCTTTCAGCTTTTCACCATTGAGTATGATGTTAGCTGTGGGTTTTTCATATGTGGACTTTATTATGTTGACATGTGTTGTTTCTATTCCCACATTCTGGAGAGTTTTTTATCATAAATTGATATTCAATTTTATGAAAACCTTTTTCTGTGTCTGTTGAGATGATCATATGGTTTTTATTCTTCAGTTTGTTAACGGGGTGTGTCACATTGATTGATTTGTGGGTATTGTAAAATCCTTGCATCTCTGGGATAAATCCCATTGATAATGGTGTATAATCCTTTTAATGTATTGTTGGAGTTGGTTTGCTAACATTTTGCTGAGGATTTTTGCATCAATGTTCATCAGTGATATTAGTCTGTAAATTTCTTCTTTTGTGATATCTTTGTCTGGATTTTGCATCAGTGTGATGGTGGCCTTATTGAGTGAGTTCTCAAGTATTCCTTTCTCTGCATTTTTTGGGAATTGTTTGAGAAAGATAGGTCGTAAGTCTTTTCTAAATGTTTGGTAGAATTCATCTGTGAAGTCATCTGGTCCTGGACTACTGTTTGTTGGGAGTATTTTAATTACTGATTCAATTTCAGTACTGGTAATTGGTCTGCTCATATTTTCTATTTCTTCCTGCTTCAGTCTTGGGAGATTGTACATTTCTAAGAATTTGTCCATATCTTCTAGGTTGTCCATTTTATTGTTATAGTTGCTAATAGTAGTCTCTTATGATTTTTTGTATTTCTGTGGTGTTGGTTGTAACTTCTCCTTTTTCATTTCTGATTTTAAAGATTTGGACACTCTCCCTTTTTTTTTCTTGATGAGTCTGGCTGAAAGTTTATTGATTTTGTTTATCTTTTCAGAAAACCAGCTTTTAGTTTCATTGATCTTCTCTATTTTTTTTAAAATCTCTACTTGATTTATTTCTGCTCTGAGGTTTATGATCTCTTTCCTTCTACTATGTTTTTTTTTTTTTTTCTCTAGTTGCTTTAGGTGTAAGGTTAGGTTGTTTATTTGAGATTTTTCTTGCTTCCTGAGGTAAGATTGTATTGCTGTAAACTTTCCTCTTAGAATTGCTTTTGCTACGCCCCATGTGTTTTGTATTGTCGTGTTTTTGTTGTCATTTGTCTCTAGGTATTTTTTGATTTCGTCTTTGATTTACTTAGCAATCCATTCGTTGTTTAGTAGCATAATGTTTATCGTCCAAGTGTTTGTTTTTTTTGCATTTTTTTTTTTCTTGCACCTGATTTCTAGTCTCATACTATAATGGTCGGAAAATATGCTTCACATGATTTCAATTTCAATTTACCATGGCTTGTTTTGTGGCCTAGCATATGATCTATGCTGGAGAATGTTCCATGTGCACTTGAAAAGAATGTATATTTTGCTGCTTTTAGAGGTAATAGTCTATAAATATCAATTAAGTCCATTTGGTCTAATATGTCATTTAAGGCCTGTTTCCTTATTGATTTTTCTGTCTGGATGATTTGTGCATTGATGTAAGTGGGCTGTTAAAGTCCCCTACTGTTACTGTGTTACTGTCAATTTCTCCTTTTATGTCTGTTAACATTTTCCTTATATATTGAAGTGTTCCTATGTTGGGTGCATATATATTTACAATTGTTATATCTTCTTCCTGGATTGAATCCTTGATCATTATGTAGTGTCCTTCTTTGTCTCTTGTAACAATCTTCATTTTATTTTGTCTGATACAAGTATTGCTACCCTGGCTTTCTTTTAATTTCAATTTGTATGGAATATCTTTTGCCATCTCCTCACTTTTAGTCTGTATGTGTTTCTAGATCTGAAGTGAGTTTCTTGGAGGCAGCAAATATATGGGTCTTGCTTTTGTGTCAGTTCAGCCAGTCTATGTCATTTGGTTGGAGCATTTAGTCCATTTACATTTAAGGCAATTATCGATATGTATGTTCTTATTGCCATTTTGTTAATTGTTTTGGATTTGTCTTTGTTGGTCATTTTTCTTTTGTTTTCTTGTCTTGTGATTTGATGACTATATTCAATGTTATGTTTAGACTCCTTTTTCTTTTTTGTGTGTATGTTTATTATAGATATTTGATTGGACATTACCATGAGGTTTTCATATAGCAGTCTATATATAAAAGAGACTGTTTTAAGTTGCTGATCTCTTAATTTCAAATGCATTTTATTTATTTATTTTTGCATGTACGTATTTTATTTATTTATTTATTTTATACAGCGGGTTTTTATTAGTTACCTATTTTGTACATATTAGTGTATATATATCAATCCCAATCTCCCAATTCATCTCATTCCCCCCACCACTTACCCCCTTGGTGTCCATACGTTTATTCTCTACATCTGTGTCTCTACTTCTGCCTTGCAAACTGGTTCATCTGTACCATTTTTCTATATTCCACATATATGTGTTAATATATGATATTTGTTTTTCTCTTTCTGACTTACTTCACTCTGTATGACAGTCTCTAGGTCCATCCAAATCTCTACAGATGACACAATTTCGTTCCTTTTTATGGCTGAGTAATATTCCATTGTATATGTGTACCACATTTTTTTAAACATTTTATTGGAGTATAATTGCTTTACAATGGTGTGTTAGTTTCTGCTTTATAACAAAGTGAATCAGTTATACATATACATATGTTTCCATATCTCTTCACTCTTGCATCTCCCTCCCTCCCACCCTGCCTATCCCACCCCTCTATGTGGTCACAAAGCACAGAGCTGATCTCCCTGTGCTATGCAGTTGCTTCCCACTAGCTATCTAGTTTACGTTTGGTAGTGTATATATGTCCATGCCACTCTCTCACTTTGTCACATCTTCTCCTTCCCCCTCCCCATATCCTCAAGTCTATTCTCTAGTAGGTCTGTGTCTTTATTCCCGTCTTGCCACTAGGTTCTTCATGACGTTTTTTTCCCCCTTAGATTCCATATATATGTGTTAGCATGCTGTATTTGTTTTTCTCTTTCTGATTTACTTCACTCTGTATGGCAGACTCTAACTCCATCCACTCACTACAAATAACTCAATTTCGTTTCTTTTTATGGCTGAGTAATATTCCATTGTATATATGTGCCATATCTTCTTTATCCATTCATCCGATGATGGACATTTAGGTTGCTTCCATGTCCTGGCTATTGTAAATAGAGCTGAAATAAACATTTTGGTACATGACTCTTTTTGAATTATGGTTTTCTCAGGGTATATGCCCAGTAGTGGGATTGCTGGGTCGTATGGTAGTTCTACTTTTAGTTTTTTTAGGAACCTCCATACTGTTCTCCATTGCGGCTGTATCAATTTACATTCCCACCAACAGTGCAAGAGCGTGCCCTTTTCTACACACCCTCTCCAGCATTTATTGTTTCTAGATTTTTTGATGATGGCCATTCTGACCGGTGTGAGATGATATCTCATTGTAGTTTTGATTTGCATTTCTCTAATGATTAATGATGTTGAGCATTCTTTCATGTGTTTGTTGGCAATCTGTATATCTTCTTTGCAGAAATGTCTATTTAGGCCTTCTGCCCATTTTTGGATTGGGTTGTTTGTTTTATTGTTATTGAGCTGCATGAGCTGCTTGTAAATCTTGGAGATTAATCCTTTGTCAGTTGCTTCATTTGCAAATATTTTCTCCCATTCTGAGGGATGGCTTTTGGTCTTGTTTATGGTTTCCTTTGCTGTGCAAAAACTTTTAAGATTCATTAGGTCCCATTTGTTTATTTGTGTTTTTATTTCCATTTCTCTAAGAGCTGGGTCAGAAAGGACCTTGTTGTAATTTATGTCATAGAGTGTTCTGCCTATGTTTTCCTTTAAGAGTTTGATAGTGTCTGGCCTTACATGTAGGTATTTAATCCATTCTGAGTTTATTTTTGTGTATGGTGTTAGGAAGTGTTCTAACTTCATACTTTTACATGTAACTGTCCAGTTTTCTAGCACCACTTATTGAAGAGGCTGTCTTTTCTCCACTGTATATGCTTGCCTCCTTTATCAAAGATAAGGTGACCATATGTGCGTGGGTTTATCTCTGGGCTTTCTATCCTGTTCCATTGATCTATGTTTCTGTTTTTGTGCCAGTACCATACTGTCTTGATTACTGTATCTTTGTGATATAGTCTGAAGTCAGGGAGCCTGATTCCTCCAGCTCCATTTTTCGTTCTCAAGATTGCTTTGGCTATTTGGGGTCTTTTGTGTTCCCATACAAATTGTGAAATTTTTTGTTCTAGTTCTGTGAAAAATTCCAGTGGTAGTTTGATAAGGATTGCATTGAATCTGTACATTACTTTGGGTAGTAGGGTCATTTTCACAATGTTGATTTTTCCAATCCAAGAACATGGTATATCTCTCCATCTATTTGTATCATCTTTAATTTCTTTCATCAGTGTCTTATAATTTTCTGCATAGAGGTCTTCTGTCTCCTTAGGTAGGTTTATTCCTAGATATTTTATTCTTTTTGTTGCAATGGTACATGGGAGTGTTTTCTTAATTTCACTTACAGATTTTTCATCATTAGTGTATAGGAATGCAAGAGATTTCTGTGAATCAATTTTGGATCCTGCTACTTTACCAAATTCATTGATTAGCTCTAATAGTTTTCTGGTAGCATCTTCAGGATTCTCTATGTATAGTATCATATCATCTGCAAACAGTGACAGCTTTACTTCTTCTTTTCCTATTTGGATTCGTTTTATTTCTTTTTCTTCTCTGATCGCTGTGGCTAACACTTCCAAAACTATGTTGAATAATAGTGGTGAGAGTGGGCACCCTTGTCTTGTTCCTGATCTTAGTGGAAATGGTTTCAGTTTTTCACCATTGAGGACGATGTTGGCTGTGGGTTTGTCATATATGGCCTTTATTATGTTGAGGAAAGTTCCCTCTATGCCTACTTTCTGCAGGGCTTTTGTCATAAATGGGTGTTGAATTTTGTCAAAAGCTTTCTCTGTGTCTATTGAGATGATCATATGGTTTTTCTCCTTCAGTTTGTTAATATGGTGTATCACGTTGATTGATTTGCATATATTGAAGAATCCTTGCATTCTGGGAATAATCCCCACTTGATCATGGTGTATGATCCTTTTAACGTGCTGTTGGATTCTGTTTGCCAGTATTTTGTTGAGAATTTTTGCATCTATGTTCAGCAGTGATATTGGCCTGTAGTTTTCTTTCTTTGTGACATCTTTGTCTGATTTTGGTATCAGGGTGATGGTGGCCTCGTAGAATGAGTTTGGGAGTGTTCCTCCCTCTGCAATATTTGGAAAGAGTTTGATGAGGATGGATTTTAGCTCTTCTCTAAATGTTTGATAGAATTCACCGGTGAAGCCATCTGGTCCTGGGCTTTTGTTTGTTGGAAGATATTTAATCCCAGTTTCAATTTCAGTGCTTCTGATTGGTCTGTTCACATTTTCTATTTCTTCCTGGTTCTGTCTCGGCAGGTTGTGAATTTCTAAGAATTTGTCCATTTCTTCCATGTTGTCCATTTTATTGGCATAGAGTTGCTTGTAGTAATCTCTCATGATCTTTTGTATTTCTGCAGTGTCAGTTGTTATTCTCCTTTTTCATTTCCAATTCTATTGATTTGAGTCTTCTCCCTTTTTTTCTTGATGGGTCTGGCTAATGATTTATCAATTTTGTTTATCTTCTCAAAGAACCAGCTTTTAGTTTTGTTGACCTTTCCTATTGTTTCCTTCATTTCTTTTTCATTTATTTCTGATCTGATATTTATGATTTCTTTCCTTCTGCAAACTTTGGGGTTTTTTTGTTCTTCTTTCTCTAATTGCTTTAGGTGCAAGGTTAGGTTGTTTATTCGAGATGTTTCCTGTTTCTTGAGGTAGGCTTGTATTGCTATAAACTTCCCTCTTAGAACTGCTTTTGCTGCATCCCATAGGTTTTGGGTCATCGTGATTCCATTGTCATTTGTTTCTAGGTATTTTTTGATTTCCCCTTTGATTTCTTCAGTGATCACTTCGTTATTAAGTAGTGTATTGTGTAGCCTCCAGGTGTTTGTATTTTTTACAGATATTTTCTGGTAATTGACATCTAGTCTCATAGCATTGTGGTCTGAAAAAATACTTGATACGATTTCAATTTTCTTAAATTTACCAAGGCTTGATTTGTGACCCAAGATATGATCTATCCTGGAGAATGTTCCATGAGCACTTGAGAAAAATATGTATTCTGTTGTTTTTGGGTGGAATGTCCTATAAATATCAATTAAGTCCATCTTGTTTAATGTATCATTTAAAGCTTGTGTTTCCTTATTTATTTTCATTTTGGATGATCTGTCCTTTAGTGAAAGTGGGGTTTTAAAGTCCCCTACTATGATTGTGTTACTGTCGAATTCCCCTTTTATGGCTGTTAGCATTTGCCTTATGTATTGAGGTGCTCCTATGTTGGGTGCATAAATATTTACAATTGTTATATCTTCTTCTTGAATCGATGCCTTGATCATTATATAGTGTCCTTCTTTGTCTCTTGTAATAGTCTTTATTTTAAAGTCTATTTTGTCTGATATGAGAATTGCTACTTCAGCTTTCTTTTGATTTCCATTTGCATGGAATATCTTTTTCCATCCCCTCACTTTCAGTCTGTATGTGTCTCTAGGTCTGAAGTGGCTCTCTTGTAGACAGCATATATATGGGTCTTGTTTTTGTATCCATTCAGCCATTCTGTGTCTCTTGGTGGGAGCATTTAATCCATTTACATTTAAGGTAATTATCGATATGTATGTTCCTATTCCCATTTTCTTAAATGTTTTGGGTTTTTATTGTAGGCGTTTTCCTTCTCTTGTGTTTCTTGACTAGAGAAGTTCCTTTAGCATTTGTTGTAAAGCTGGTTTGGTGGTGCTGAACTCTCTCAGCTTTTGCTTGTCTGTAAAGGTTTTAATTTCTCCATCACATCTGAATGAGATCCTTGCTGGGTAGAGTAATGTTCGTTGTAGGTTTTTCTCCTTCATCACTTTAAATGTGTTCTGCCCCTCCCTTCTGGCTTGCAGAGTTTCTGCTGAAAGATCAGCTGTTTACCTTATGGGGATTCCCTTGTGTGTTATTTGTTGTTTTTCCCTTTCTGCTTTTAATATATTTTCCTTATATTTAATTTTTGATAGTTTGATTAATATGTGTTTTGGTGTGTTTCTCCTTGGATTTATCCTGTATGGGACTCTCTGTGTTTCCAGGACTTGATTAACTATTTCCTTTCCCATATTAGGGAAGTTTTCAACTATAATCTCTTCAAATATTTTCTCAGTCCCTTTCTTTTTCTCTTCTTCTTCTGGGACCCCTATAATTCGAATGTTGGTGCATTTAATGTTGTCCCAGAGGTCTCTGAGACTGTCCTCAGTTCTTTTCATTCTTTTTTCTTTATTCTGCTCTGCAGTAGTTATTTCCATTATTTTATCTTCCAGGTCAGTTATCCTTTCTTCTGCTTCAGTTATTCTGCTGTTATCCCTTCTAGAATATTTTTAATTTCATTTATTGTGTTTTTCATCATTGCTTGGTTCCTCTTTAGTTCTTCTACGTCCTTGTTAAATGTTTCTTGCATTTTGTCTATTCTATTTCCAAGATTTTGCATCATCTTTACTATCATTATTATGAATTCTTTTTCAGGTAGACTGCCTATTTCCTCTTCGTTTGTTAAGTCTGGTGTGTTTTGACCCTGCTCCTTCATCTGCTGTGGGTTTTTCCGTCTTCTCATTTTGCTTATCTTACTGTGTTTGCGGTCTCCTTTTTGCAGGCTGCAGGTTCGTAGTTCCTGTTGTTTTTGGTATCCGTCCCCAGTGGCTAATTTTGGTTCAGTGGGTTGTGTAGGCTTCCTCGTTGAAGGGACTAGTGCCTGTGTTCTGGTGGATGAGGCTGGATCTTGTCTCTCTGGTGGGCAAGTCCACATCTGGTGGTGTGTTTTGGGTTGTCTGTGGGCTTACTATTATTTTAGGCAGCCTCTCTGCTAATGGATGTGGCTGTGTTCCTGTCTTGGTAGTTGTTTGTCATAGGGTGTCCAGCACTATAGCTTGCTGTTCGTTGAGTGAAGCTGGGTCTTGGTGTTGAGATGGAGATCTCTGGGAGATTTTCGTCATTTGGTATTATGTGAAGCTGGGAGGTCTCTTGTGGACCAATGTCCTGAAGTTGGCTCTCCCACCTCAGAGGCACAGCCCTGATGCCTGGCTGGAGCACCAAGAGCCTTTCTTCCACACGGCTCAGAATAAAAGGGAGAAAAAATAGAAAGAAAAAAAAGAAAGAGCATAAAATAAAATAAAGTAAGATAAAATAAAATAAAGTTATTAAAATATAAAAATAAAAAATAATTATTATGAAAAAAAGAAAAAAAAATTAAAGTAAAAATAATAAATAAAAAATGGATGGACAGAACCCTAGGACTAATGGTGAAAGCAAAGCTATACAGACAGAATCTCACACAGAAACATGCACATACCCACTCACAAAAACAGGAAAAGGGGAAAAATAATATATCTTGCTCCCAAAGTCCATCTCCTCAATTTGGAATGATTTTTTTTTTTTTTCAGGTATTCCACAGATGCAGGTACATCAAGTTGTTTATGGAGCTTTAATCCGCTGCTTCTGAGGCTGCTGGGAGAAATTTCCCTTTCTCTTCTTTGTTCGCACAGCTCCCTGGTTTCATCTTTGTATTTGGAACCACCTCTGCGTGTAGGTCACCTGAGGGTGTCTGTTCTTCACTCAGACTGGACGGGGTTAAAAGAGCAGCTGCTTCAGGGGCTCTGGCTCACTCACGCCGTGGGGAGGGAAGGGCACGTATGCGGGTCTAACCTGCGGCGGCAGAGGCCTGCATGACGTTGCCGCAGCCTGAGGTGCACCGTGCGTTCTCCTGGGGAAGTTGTCCCTGAATCACGGGACCCTGGCAGTGGCGGGCTGCACAGGGTCCTGGGATGGGTGGTGTGGATAGTGACCTGTGCTCGCACACATGCTTCTTGGTGGTGGCAGCAGCAGCCTTAGCATTTCGTGCCCGTCTCTGGGGTCCACGCTGATAGCCGCGGTTCGCACCGGTCTCTGGAGCTCGTTTAGGCGGTGCTCTGAATCGCCTCTTCTCGTGCACCAGGAAACAAAGAGACAAGAAAAAGTCTCTTGCCTGTTCGGCAGCTCCAGACCTTTTCCCGGACTCCCTCCCGGCTAGCTGTGGCACACTAGCCCCTTCAGGCTGTGTTCACACCGCAAACCCTAGTCCTCTCCCTGTAATCCAACCGAAGCCGGAGCCTCAGCTCTCAGCCCCAGCCCGCCCCAGCCGGTGAGCAGACAAGCTTCTCAGGCTGGTGAGTGCTGGTTGGCACCGCTCCTCTGTGCGGGAATCTCTCTGCTTTGCCCTCCACACCCCTGTTGCTGCGCTCTCCTCCTTGGCTCCAAAGCTTCCCCCCTCTGCCACTCACAGTGTCCACCAGTGAAGGGGCTTCCTAGTGTGTGGAAACCTTTCCTCCTTCACAGCTCCCTCCCGCTGGTGCAGGTCCCATCCCTATTCTTTTGTCTCTGTTGTTTATTTTTTCTTTTACCCTACCCAGGTACATGGGGAGTTTCTTGCCTTTTGGGAGGTCTGACATCTTCTGCCAGTGTTCAGTGGGTGTTCTATAGGAGCAGTTCCACGTGTAGATGTATTTCTGATGTATCTGTGGGGAGGAAGGTGATCTCTGTGTCTTACTCTTCCGCCATCTTCTTCCAGCTTAACCTTTGGTCGGGGAGTTCGCTCTAGTTGATTACCCAACAGCTTAAGTGTTCTGTCACAAAACTTAATTCCTCCAGATTGATTTTCCAGGCTCTATCATCACCAGATCGTTGCTACTCCACCAAGTATACTCCCTTGGGTTCCAATGCCCTCTTCCACATCTTCTTTATCCATTTGTCTGTTGATGGGCATTTAGCTTGCTTCCATGACCTGGCTATTGTATATTGTGCTGCAATGAACATTGGGGTGCATGTGTCTTTTTGATTTATCGTTTTCTCTGGGTTCATGCCCAGTAGTTTGGGATTGCTGTGTCATATGGTAATTCTATTTTTAGTTTTTTAAGGAACCTCCATACTGTTCTCCATAGTAGCTGTATCAATTTACATTCCCACCAACAGTGCAGGAGGGTTACCTTTTCTCCACACCCTCTCCACCATTTGTTGCTTGTAGATTTTTTTGATGATGGCCATTCTGACTGGTATGAGGTGATACCTCATTGTAGGTTTGATTTGAATTTCTCTAATAATTAGTGATGTTGAGCAGCTTTTCATATGCCTCTTGGCCATCTATATGTCTTCTTTGGAGTAGTGTCTATTTAGGTCTTCTGCCCATTTTTTGATTGTTTTTTTTTTTTTTTAATATTGAGCTACATGAGCTGTTTATATATTTTGTAGATTAATCCTTTGTCTGTTGATTCATTTGCAAATATTTTCTCCCATTCTGAGGGCTGTCTTTGTGTCTTGCTTATAGTTTCCTTTGCTGTGCAAAAGCTTTGAAGTTTCATTAGGTCCCATTTGTTTATTTTTGTTTTTATTTCCATTTCTCTAGGAGGTGGGTCAAAAAAGATCTTGCTGTGATTTATATCAAAGAGTGTTCTTCCTATGTTTTCCTCTAAGGATTTTATAGTGTCTTGTCTTACATTTAGGTCTTTAATACATTTTGAGTTTATTTTTGTGTATGGTGTTAGAGAGTGTTTTAATTTCATTCTTTTACATGTAGCTGTCTAGTTTTCCCAGCACTGCTTATTGAAGAGCCTGTCTTTTCTCAGTTGTATATCCTTGCCTCCTTTGTCACAGATTAGTTGACCATAGGTGCATGGGTTTATATCTGGGCTTTCTATCTTGTTCCATTGATCTATGTTTCTGTTTTTGTGCCAGTACCATACTGTCTTGATTACTGTAGCTTTGTAGTATAGTCTGAAGTCAGGGAGTCTGATTCCTCTAGCTCCATTATTTTCCCTCAAGATTGCTTTGGGTATTTGGGGTGTTTTGTGTCTCCATACAAATTTTAAGATATTTTTGTTCTACTTCTGTAAAAAATGCCATTGATAATTTGATAGGGATTGCATTGAATCTGTAGATTGCTTTGGGTAGTATAGTCATTTTCATGGTATTGATTCTTCCAGTCCAAGAACATGGTATATCTCTCCATCTGTTTGTACTATCTTTACTTTCTTTCATCAGTGTCTTATAGTTTTCTGAGTACAGGCCTTTTACCTCCTTAGGTAGGTTTATTCCTAGGTATTTTATTCTTTCTGTTGCAACAGTTAATGGGATTATTTCCTTAATTTCTATTGCTTCAAATGCATTTTAAATACCCTGCCTTTGTACTTTCTGCCCCTCATGATTACTGTTTTTGATATCATATTTTACATCTAATTTTTTTGTGTATCCCTTAACTGCTTATTGTGGATACTGGTATTTTTACGACTTTTGTCTTTAACCTCCCTACTAGTTTAGTGTGTGGGTGATTTCCTACCTTTCTTGTATGTTTGGTTTTACCAGTGAGCTTTTTTATTTCATTGTTTTCTTGTTTCTAGTTGTAGTCTTTTCTTTTTCACCTGTAGAATTTCCTGTAACATTTCTTGTAAATCTGGTTTGGTGGTACTGAATTCTTTTAACTTTAGCTTATCTGTAATGCTTTTGACTTCTGCACCAAATTTGGATGAGAGCATTTTTGGGTACAGCATTCTTTGTTGTAGGTTTTTTTCTTTCTTCACTTTATTTTTAAAATTTTTTATTGAAATATAGTTGATTTTTAATGTGTTAGTTTCAGATGTACAGCAAAGTGATTCAGCTTTATATATATGATATATGTATACAATATATATGTGACATAATATGATATTTGTCTTTCTCTGTCTGACTTCAGTTAGTATGATAATCTCTAGGTCCATCCATGTTGCTCAAATGGCATTTCGTTCTTTTTTATGGCTGAGTAATATTCCATTGTGTATATATACCACATCTCTTTTAACCATTTATCCATTGATGGACACTTAGGTTGTTTCCATGTCTTGTCTAATGAATGGCTTGTAGAGTCTCTGCTTAAACATCAGTTGGTAGTCTTATGGCAGTTCACCTGTATGTGATTTGTTGCTTTTCCCTTGCTGCTTTTAGTATTCTCTCTTTATCTTTAATTTTTGTCATTTTGATTACAATGTGTCTTGTTGTATTCCTGTTCAGGTTAATCCTTTATGGGACTCTGTGCTTCTTGGACTGGGGTCCTGTTTCTTTTCCCCAGTTAGGGAATTTTTCAGCTATTATCGCTTCAAATATTTTCTTGGGCCATTTCTCTCTTTCTGGGTCCCCTATAATGCAAATATTAGTGTTCTTGATGTTGTTCCAGAGGTCTCTTAAACTTTCCTTATTTCTTTTCATTCTTTTTTATTTTTTCTATTCAGTGGCAGTGATTACCACTGGTTTGTCTTCCAGCTCACTGATCCGTTCTTGTCTACTTGTCTATCATTTAGTCTACTATTATTTCCTTCTAGTGTATTTTTCATTTCAGTTATTGGGTGCTTTATCTCTGTTTGTCCTTTATATTTTCTAACTCTTTGTTGAAAATTTCTAACTTCTATCTCTGTGCATCTACTCTTCTCCCAAGTTCTTTGAGCATTTTTAGGATCATTACTCTGAACTCTTTCTCAGGTAGACTATTTCCACTTCATTTAGCTCTTCTTCTGAAATTGTATCTTGTTCCTTTGGCTGGAATGTATTCCTCTGCTGCCTATTTTGTCTAAATTGCTATTTTTATTTTTAAGTCTGTGGTATGTTATATGTTTCTCGACCTTGGAGAAGTGGCCCTCTAGGAGATGTCCAGTGTGTTCCAGGATGCACTCCTCTCTTGTCACCCAAGCTATATGCTCTAGGGGTTCTCCCTGAGAATGCTGTGTGGGTCCTTCTGTTGTGGCAGAATGACTATGTTGGTGGTCTTGTAGGCTTGGTTGTCCCCTAGTGTGGTTGGTTGCCAGGTCCTGCCATGTGTGGATGTTGTTGGCTGATGTTTAGCACAGCATGGTCATGAGGTGGTTGGTTGTGGAACCCTAGGAAGCCTCAGGGGTAGTGCTGCCTCACTGATGGGTGGAGTTAGGGTCCCACAGACTCTGGGGCTGTTGCCCATCCACTGACAGTTGAAGCCAGATCATGAGGTTAGTGCCAGTCTACTGGCAGGCAGGGCCAGTTTCTGGAGTCTGGCTTCAGGGCCCAGGGATCCTAGAGCTCATTTCAGATCGTTGGTAGGGGAAGGCCAGTTTCTGACACAGTTGGGTATGTGGTCTTGGGTATACCAAAGGTGGTGTTGGCCTGCTAGTGGGCAGGACCAGGGCCCAGTTGGTCCTAGGCTAGGGTCTGTCTTGTGTTATGGGATCATAGTTTTCTTGCTTCTGGTGTCTGTCCTTTGGGCTGGTCTAGAGGTTTGTGCAGGCTTCCTTGCAGGAGAGACCAGTGCCTGCCTACTGGTTGGTGGAGCTGGGGCTTGGCCCTCATGTAGGCAGGGTGTTGTCTAGGGACATGTCTGTAGGCAGCTGTGGGCTCAGGAAGACTTTAGGCATCCTGTCTGCTGATGGATGGGTCTGTGTTCCTGCCCAATGAGTTGTTTGGCCTGAGGTGTCTCAGTACTGGAGCCTACTGGCTATTGTGTGGGGCCAGGACTTGGTGCTAATGATGCAATGTCAGCCTCCAGGAGTGTTCACCTTGTTGAATATTCCCCAATATGTGTGCCACCGGTGTCTGTGTCCCCCAGTGAGCCACAGCCACCTACTGCCTCTCTGGGAGACTCTGCAAGACCAGCAGGCAGGTCTGGCCCAGTCTCTTATCAAGATATTGCTTATGCTCTGGGTCCCAGTGCAAGTGAGATTTTGTGTGTGCCCTTTAAGTGTGAAGTTTCTATTCCCCCAGTCCTGTGGGGCTTCTGAAATTAAAACCCCAATAGCCTTAAAGCCAAATGTTCTGGGGCCTTGTCTTCCTGGTGCTGGACCCCCAGGCCAGGAAGCATAATGTGGTGCTCAGAACTCTCACTCCTGTGGGAGACCCTCTGTAATATAATTATTCTCCAGTTTGTGGGTTGCCCACCCATGGGGTATGGGATTTGATTATATCATGAGTCTGCCCCTCAAACCCATTTCGTTTTGTTTCCTTCTTTATGTCTTTAGTTCTAGAAGATCTTTTCTGCTAGGTTCTAGTCTTTTTTATCAATGTTTGTTCTGCAGGTAGTTGTGATTTTGGTGTGCTTGTGAGAGGAGGTGAGTCAGGTTCTTTCTACTCCACTACTTTGGCCACTCTCCCCATGACTCTTGCTTGATTTTTCATTTAAAAAGGTGTGTCCATAATTTCTTTATTTTAGGATATAAGGGTGGAGGTCTTTCCTATCAGAATCTAGGTGTTGGTGACTGAAGACAAATTACAAAGCTGGGAGAGATCATTATAATATATGATTATCAATACTATCACAAAGGGGTATATGGAATTCTTTTGTATTTTTTCTGTCACCAGTTGGTGAGACTGTGGGGAGAACAATTCAAATGTGTGACTTAAACTTTGACAATTTAATGTTTATTTTCCAAGTATTGATTCTTACCTTTTTTCACTGCTGAGTTACCTAATGAAGATATGGGAAATTGAGTAAGGAGAGGACTATTTAACTAGAAACCAAAAGACAAGGTGATATGAAAGCTAAATGGTGGAGAAAGGATGATGGACTTGCCAAATGAAAGGTGCAGGAAAATTAATTGAATTGTTCTTCAGAATTCTATGTAAATAAAATAATTACTTAGATATTGAAAACGTCACATAGTATTCTGAGTTGTGACATGAATTTATAAAGTCAATATTTTCTACTTTGCTAACTAGCTGCTCTCTTTCTCTCTCTGTGTACATATATGTGTGTATATATATATATATAAATACGTATATAATAAGTAACAAGTGATGCATTAGATTTATTAAGAATGATCTTAGGGCTTCCCTGGTGACGCAGTGGCTGGGAATCTCCACATGCTGCAGAGCGACTGAGCCTGTGTGCCACGACTACTGAGCCTGCGCTCTGGAGCCTGCAAGCCACAACTACTGAGCCAGCATGCCACAACTACTGAAGCCTGCATACCTAGAGCCCATGCTCCACAACAAGAGAGGCCACCACAATGAGTAGCCCGCACACTGCAATGAAGAGTAGCCCCTGCTCTCCTCAACTAGAGAAAAGCCCCTGTGCAACAACGAAGACCCAACACAGCCAAAAATAAAATAAATAAAACAAAATAAATTAATTTTAAAAAAGAGAATGATCTTAAATGTTAGAGAGTGTAATGAACCAGATACATTTATATTTGTCATAACTGGTTAAAACCAACACACTTCTCAGCCTTAGCGTAATAGTGGTTTTAGAATCATTTTGAGAAGTTTGTTTCTCAATGTGTATAATTCTGTGGGCATTCTTTCAAACCTTTTTTTTTTTAATGTAAATGAACTCCCATAAAGGGAGTATCGTATTATCTGTGGTTTTCTAGGTAGTTGAAATATCAATCATTCTTCTTTAATGTCTTCAATAGGTTTTCATGTTTCCCAGATATAGAGCAAAGAATATAAGAGAGAGAGAGAGAGAGAGCTAGTAGAGCGAGCACTATGGAGACTAAGCGATACTTGAGAACTGTATCAGAATAATAACTTCGTTTGCTAAGCATTTCTAAATTACCTACTATTTTGGACATAGCTTATTTTCTGATTTACCTTGATATCTCAACTTTCAAATTAATTGTGAAAGCAGAACTATTAAGAAAGTTGATTGCAATTGATTTTTATGCTGGTGGTTTCATCCAAAGGCTTTTGGTAGGCATTGGGAAAAGGAGGCACAATCAATATTAAGTTATTAGTGAATGCTTCTCTTAGTTGGTAAATTAAGTTAGCAAATTTAAAAATATATTTGGAGTGAAGCTTGAAATATACTAGCTAAAAGATTGATTTTCAACTCAATATTTGTCTCATAATTTAAATTAAGTCATTTTGTCATTTGAATGTCATTTATATGACTTCTTCTTTCCTCATGGAATATGTCAGCAAGTATAGTGGAAATCCCTGAGCTTTCATTCTGTTTCTGACACTGGCTCTGTGACCTTTGACAACCTCACCACTTCTCTGGGCATTAGTTCCTGTGGAAGGTTGAATCCTTTTTCTAGTTGACCTGGGATGTCACTTGGAACTTGGTAATTCTATGATGCTAGAAGCAGGACCTTGAAATAAAATGTAAACATGCTCTGATTTAAGGGAGTGTTGTGATCGTCAATGCACATTTGAAAATTTAGGCTCTAATTCTAGTGTCTGAGTTTTTAGAGGAATATTAAGGTAGACTTAGAATAATGCCAACTACTTCCTACTTCAAAGTCCTCATTTCGCTTAATATTCCCCCAAAGGGATGTCAAGTTCTGTTGTTGCTGTTCTAGTTTTTCCTCTCAATAGGGATCTATAGCTAGTTTTCTTCATCCTGAAAATGAACATTTGATATTGATAGATATCTGTACCTTTCTTGCCATTTACTATTGTAATATGTTACCCCTCCCCCCCCCCACCATTTATATCTCTATGGCAAATATAGGGCTTATGTTGGAGAGGGCAAATGGGTTCAATCTTGTGTTACCTGGTTAGTTGTTAGTAAATGTTGGCTGCCTGAAATAGTACCTAGAAAGATTTTTAGGGAATATCTGGGCTTTGTGGGAAAGAGTGCAATAGTTGACTTTTGAAATATAGTAAATGTAGCATGTAAACTGTTACTTTTTTATTGTGTTAATCTTTGACTTACTGACTGATCAGTCACTGAAACTTATCTATTCAGCAGTTCAGAGTATTGGTCACTTACCTTTCTATTCCTGCTGCCACCATTCTTGTTCAGGAAGCTGTCACTTTACCCCAGACTATTAAAGTATTCTCTGAATTATTCTCTGTGACTCCAGAATTCATGACTTTGGTCTATTCTTCCCATGTTGTGTAGTTAATTTCCCAAATGAAGGTTGAATTGTGTGATTTTCCTTTGCAGAAACTTTCAGTGTTTCCCCTTTGCTTACAGAATGGGTCCAAGCACCTTAACATGGTGTTCAGGATCTTTCCTCATCCTGGCCACATATCCCCTTCCAGCCATGTCTCAGACATGGACTCTAGTCAAAGTGGAGTACTTGCTAATTGCCAAAACTCTTGTGTGTAACTTTCACTTTCCACCATTGTTGGTACTTTCCTTTGGGCTGAAATCTCCCCTTCTCCCCAACAATTTCTGTGCCTATCCTTGTTTGTGAAGGTATAACTCACAGTAACTCATGATGTTTTACTAGACTCCCACAACTGGAATTAATTGTTCCTTCTTTTGAGTTCCCACACCATGTTTCTTACACTTTTATTTTATTCTGACTTATGATTGCTTAGATTTTTGGATGTTCCATCTCACCTACCAATTTTAAGAGTGCATATTTATTTTATTAGTGATTTTTCATAAAACCTGTGTGCTTTGCACATGGAAGGTTTTCAATAAATATCTGCTGCCTGATGGACAGACTGGAAGAATGAATTTGGACACCAGGAATTTTTGTATACCTACACTCTTAAAAATATTAGTTTATATATATATATATATATATAAGCATTAAAATGATTCATTTTAGCAGTACGATTTAGAAAAAGCATAATCAATCAGTCTTTCTTAGTTTATATGAAACATCCTATAACGTTTTAAAGAAATAAGAAACAAATAATTTCAAATGAACTTACCTTGTCTCCAAGCGGAGCAAAGCTATATAGTTTTAGAACTGGGCACTTAGTACTTTCTAAATGTGGACAGATGATTTGCTTATTTAAATTGGGATAAAATAATAATAATTTAAAAAACCCAGAGAAGTAGTAGAATTCATACGTATGATATTCTGTGTAACATATCTAAATAGGAAAATAAATGAGCATATCTTTGACCAAGGAAGATTTTGTCCTGGGGGAAGATGTTTCTAATAAGTTACTTGGTGAACCGATAAAGTGCAGTAGGACATAATGGTTTCACTTGGGTGTAATCCAGGGTAAGAACAGCTTTTTGGTGGCCTGACCTCTTCAAGAAGCAGTAGATTTCCACCAATTTTAATTTTGTGTCAGAAAGTGGTAAAACCAAATTTTAGAAAAGTCTAAATTCAACTTAAAAAGGTCGAAAATGGGGAGATGGAAGAGGAAACAATGTTTTCTATGGGAAAAGGAAAAAAAAAAAAAAAAAAAAGAAAACTAAAACCAGAACTTGTTTTCATGTGCACAAGTAAAAAAGAAATGAGCATGTTTACTTAAGTCAAGTTGCTATACATCAATCACATCGTTTCTTACACTTGTCTGGTTATAAAGTTTTGTTGGATTTCCTAAGTGCTTGTAACACAGCTGAAGTATCTAAGAGCTCAGTTGAGTATATTTAACCTAAAATGTTTAGGTCCTGCTTTTTTTTCAGAGACACTGACTCAGTAGTGGTCCTAAGTATAAATTAAAAAAAAAAAAAATTATAAAGCTACTTTATTTCAATGAGGATAATAAATGGATGAAATAGTTTTAACACATGGTGATGATGATGACGATGATTGATGAACATTTTCAGCACACATATAAAATGCTGTGATTTAAAAAATAAAATTATTATGTGGTTGTATCACTTTCATTTTGGGGGGGCATGGTCTAAACCCGCTATTCTATACGAGGGTTATAATAATCAGAAGTGCTTCAGAGATTTTCCAAATTACATATGGGCACTCCTGAGAATGTCAGTTTCCTTCCCTACAAGGGAATAAGTCCTCCCCACCATTTTCTCTATGCTCCACTACCCTAGAAGAATTCCTGTCAGTTGAGCCTCCAGCCCTCACTTCCTGCCTCTTGTGCTTCTACATTATCCCTTTTACACGGCTGACAACTCTACTTCTGAGCAGTTTCAGGCCTGACTCCTGCAGACACCATGGCACAAGTTCCTTGACTCTTCCAACCTCACATCTTTCTTTGGCCAACCTCCCTGCCGTGAATCCTTTACATTGGGCTGCTAGAGCCCTGTTCAAAATGGGCAGATATCATCATACTCTTACTCTTTTGCTTACAACACTTTAATTGCCTGGGTAATAAGTACATCTGGATCTTCCAAACACTAACCTAGCTTTTCAGCTTCATTTCTTTCACTCCATGTCCTACCCCGTTCTTTCTCCCCACTTTCCTGTCTAAATTTTCTGCTAAACTCTAAGCCATTTCAGACCACTTGCATTTCCTGAGGGAACCATGATGCTCACACCTTAGTTCTTTTGGGAATAGTTCTGCCTCACTTTGTTATCTCACTCTATAGACTCTACTGATAGTTCAAGCATCACTCTCACTATGAAGACTTTTCCTGATCTTTCAGAGATAATTGACCATTCCTCCTTTTCTATAATCTGTAATGAATATATTATACACATTCCACATTTTATTGCACATACTTGTTTTCAAATCTGTCCCCTCGATGGAATATAAATAACAAGGGCCTTGAGCTCACGTGTTCACATCACAATCTCCAAAAACAAATCCTTTTTCTGTCACTTAGTAATTTGGTATTTGTTGAATAAATATTTGAAAGAATATCAGATGATTATTAATTAGAAATTCCTATAGGATAGGAATGTGTCTTATTCACCTTTTTCTTAGTATCTAGTACAGTGTATTGTATATAGAAAGTACTTGATAATTATTTATTCAATGTAAAGTTGAAGAAAGGAAAGTCGAGAATCCCAGATGAATGGGAACCATGATTGGTAGGCACCAATGCAGGAAAGAATGTAACAGCATTTGATTTAAAAAAATCAATTGTATAAAGTCTAGATGAAGAAGACATGGCTGAATAAGGAGATTTGTGCCTGTTTCACTCAGTTATTTTTAGGAATGGTAGCATGGGTTCATAGTTACTATCGAGCTTTTCTTTTTTCTTTTCTAGAAGAGTATTTTTGAGTTGGGGCAAATTTCTGGTCTAATTATCTGTGACAAGGGTAACAAATGCATATTAGAAAATGATTTGCAGTCTCCCTATCTTAGCTGGCCATTTATGCTTACAAATAAATTTCCTTTCCAGATTAATTCCTTCTTCTGTTTAAATTCTGATGTTGATTCTGCAAAGCTCATATTGCTCTTAAAGACATTTGATTTGCTCAATGATCAATGATCCAAAGAAATTACAGAAGATATTACTTAAAATCTGGAGGACAAAACCAAACAAAATACTGCCAACCTAGTCTTACCTTTATAGGAATATTATTTTTCACATTGGAATTAGCCTACGTATTGATTGATAAATCTTAAAGAGAGCTGCCAAAAACAACTTTGCATATATATAAAGATTTTCTTTTGAAGTGTTGAGCCTGAAGACACATTACTTTTTCCCCACGTAGAAACAATATATTTCTTGACAGCTAATAAACAAAGAAGCAAAGAGTTGGAAAACCTAGGGATGTGACCAACATAATTCGGGAGTGGTTTTTGGAAGGCAGCAACGTCTGAGCTGATATTGGGCAGAGTAATGTTAGTCTACAGCTTTCTACTTGGTGGTGATTTGTGGATCTATCACAGTCATCAGCTCTTAGTTTTTGGACAGGTGGTTGTTACCTACAAGCATGCCTCGTGCATTGACTCTGGGAAAAGTAATAAACCCTGAAAGACTGCTAATCTAGCTAATTGTTTAAAATAAGTGAAGCTCATTGCCCACTTAGCTGTTGGCAAGTGAGCTGAAAGTGGTTACTGCTTTTAGAGTAGGCAGCAGGAGAGATTGAGGAAAATGATGATACACAATCTCAAGTGTTGTAACATAATTAGGGAAATGGTGTAATGTATTGAGCACAGCACAAGTTTAGAGATGGAAAGATCTGGATTTAAACTGCAGGTCCATATATTAACAACCATGAGAGTTCAGATAAATTAGTTAATCTCTCTGTACTTTGCATTATAAATGAGGATAGACATTCCCCATCTCTTAGCAAGAACTCTCATTTTTATAGTGGCATTCAACAGAAATAGTTGGAAAACAGTGGAGCACATCATGAAGATAGTGAAGGCTATAAAAACATCTATAATTTTTGAAAAAGTGCTCATGCTCATTGTAAAAACACACACAAAAAAACTGAATAGCATTGAAAACAATAAAAGAGAATGTACTCATCACCCCATATTTTACCCAGTGATAGTTCATACCAACCAGATATCTCTGTGCATTTGTTTAAATATATACATACATATGTATGCCATGTATCCATTAATATCCATGTTATGATCATTTAGACGAGATGGAAGTCCAGTATTTTCCTTGGTTTTTCCACTCAAAATATTAATTCTTGAAACTTGCTTTCTCTCTGCAAGCGTGGTGCCCCCTGCCTGGAGAGGAGGAGCTCAAGTGCACCTCTCCGAGTGAATGACCTCAGTTGCCATCCCAGTAAATCTTCACTGCTGTCTACACAGAGCCCTGACCAATACTGTTAAAAAGTTGCTGTTGACATACCCCTGGGAAGGTGCAGTAATATCATTTTTTAAAATACTGAAGTATAGTTGATTTACAGTCTTGTGTTAGTTTCAGGTATAGAGCATAGTCATTCAGTTTTCTTTTCTCTTTATTTTTTGCAGGTAATATTCCATTATAGGTCATTACAAGATATTAGGTACAGTTCCCGTGCTATACAACAAATTCTTGTTGCTTATCTATTTTATGTATAGTACTTTGTTTCTGTTAATCCCATACTCCTAATTTGTCCCTCCCCCACTCCTTGTCCTTTTTGGTAACCATAAGTTTATTTTCTATGTCTGTGAGTGGATTTCTCTATTGTATAGAGATTCATTTGTATTATTTTTTAGATTCCACATAAAATGATACCATATAGTATTTGTCTTTCTCTGTCTGACTTATTTCACTAAGCATAATATTCTCTAGGTCCATCTATGTTGCTGCAAATGACAATATTTCATTCTTTTTTATGTCTGAGTATATATATATATATATATATATATATATATATATATATATATATATATATATATATTTTCACATCTTCTTAAGTTAATTGTCTGTTGATGGGCACTTGGACTTGGAAATAATGCTGCTGTGAACCCTGGGGTGCATGTATCTTTTTGAATTAGAGTTTTCATTTTTTTCTGGATATATACCCAGCAGTGGAATTGCTCTATCATATGGTAGTTCTATTTTTAGTTTTTTAAGGAACTTCCATACTGTTCTCCATAGTGGCTGTACCAATTTACATTGCCACCCAACAGTGTATGAGGATTCTCCTCCACATCCTCTCCAGCATTTTTTATTTATAGACTTTTTGATGATAGCCATTCTGACAGGTGTGAGGTGATACCTCATTAGGGTTTGATTTGCATTTCTCTAATAATTTGCCATATTAAGCATCTTTTCATGTACCTGTTAGCCATCTGTATGTCTTCTTTGGAAAAATTTATATTTAAGTATTCTGCCCATTTTTTTAAATGAGTTGATGATTTTCTTTGATGTTGAGTTGTATGAGCTGCTTGTATATTTTGAATATAAATCCTTTGTCGTTTACACATTTGCAAATATTTTATCCCATTGCATAGGTTGTCTTTCTGTTTTGTTGATGGCTTCCTTTACTGTGCAAAAGCTTTTAAGTTTGATTAGGTCCCATTTTTTAATTTTTGCTTTTGTTTCTTTTGCCTTAAGAGACAGAGCTAAGAAAATAATGCTGTGATTTATGTTAGATAATATTTTGCCTGTGTTCTCTTCTAGATGTTATGTGGTGTCATGTCTTAAATTTAGGTCTTTAAACCATTTTGAGTGTACTTTTGTATATGGTATGAGGGAATATTCTAATTTCATTGTTTTAAATGTAGATGTCCAAATTTCCCTACACCACTTATTGAAGAGACTGTCTTTTCTCTGTATATTCTTACCTCCTTTGTCTTAGATTAATTGATTATAGGTGCATGGATTTATTTCTGGACTCTGCATTCTCTTCCCTTGATATATATGTCTGTTTTTGTGCCAGTACCATGTTGTTTGGATTACTGTAGCTTTGTAGTACAGTGTGAAGTCTGGAAAGGTTATATCTCTGGCTTTGTTCTTTTTTCTCAGGATTATTTTGGCAATTTGGGACCTTTTGTAGTTCCATAGAAATTTTAGGATTATTTGTTCTAGTTCTGTGAAAAATGTCATGAGTATTTAGATAGGGACTGCATTAATTTGTAGATTGCTTTAAATTTGTAGTATGGCTATTTCAACAATATTAATTCTTCCAATCTAAGAGCATGGTGTATCTTTCCATTTTTTGAATCATCTCTAATTTCCTTTATCAATGTTTTATAGTTTTTCAAGTTAGGTCTTTCAGTTCCTTGGTTAAATTTATTCATAAATATTTTTTGATGCAGTTTTAAATGGGATTTTTTAACTTTCTCTTTATGATATTTCTGTGTATTAATTTTGGATCTTGCCACCTTGCTGAGGTAATTTATTAGTTCTAATTGTTTTTGTGTGGACACTATGGTTTTCTATATAGAGTATCATGTCATGTAAATAATGACAGTTTTACCTCTTCCCTTCCTATTTTGATACACTTTTATTTCTTTTTCCTGTCTGATTGATGTGGCTAGGACTTTCAATCCTATTTTAAATAGAAGTGATAGAGTGGGCATCCTTGTTTTGTTCCTGAATTTAGTGGGAAGGCTTTCATCTCTTCACTCTTGAGTATGATGTTGACTGTGGGTTTGTCGTAAGTGGCATTTACCATGTTGAGATATGTTCCCACTATAATCACTTTGATGAGAGGTTTTATCATGATTGGATTTTGAATTTTGTCAAATACTTTTTCTGCATCTGTTGTGATGATCATGTGGTATTTGTCTTTCCTTTTATTAATGTGGTGTGTCACGTTGATTGATCTGCAAATGTACAACCATCCTTGTGATCCTGGAATGAATCCAACTTGATCATGGTGTATTATCCTTTTTACATATTATTGTATTCGGTTTGCTAATATTTTGAGGATTTTTGCATCTATATTCATCAAAAATATAGGCCTGTAATTTTCTTTTTTGTAGTGGCTTTGTCTTGTTTTGGTGTCATGGTAATGGTGGCCTTGTAGAATGAACTTGGGAGTATTCTTTCCTCTTCAATTTTTTGGGATGGTTTGAGAAAGATAGGTATAATGCTTCCTTATATGTTTGGTATAACTCCCCAGTGAAGCTATCTGGTCCTGAATTTTTGTGTGCAGGGAGTTTTGTTTGTTTTGTTTTGTTTTATTTTTTAAATTAAAGATTCTATTTCACGTCTAGTGATTGGTCTGTTCAAATTGTTTCTTTCTTCTTGACTCAGTCTTGGCAGGCTGTATGTTTCTAGAGATCTGTGCATTTCTTCTAGGTTGTTCATTTTGTTGGCATATAGCTATTCATAGTGTTCTCATCTTTTTTTTTTTTTGTATTTTTGTGGTATTGGTTACTATTTTTCCTCTTTCATTTCTTATTTTTTTAAATTTGCATCCTCCCTTTCTTCTTGGTGAGCCTGGCTAGAGATCTGTCAGGTTTTTTTTTTGGTTTTTTTTTTTATCTTTTCAAAAAACCAGCTCTTGGTTTTATTGATCTTTTCTATTTTTTTTTAAATCTCTATTTCATTTATTTCCTTTCTGATCTTTATTATTTCTTTTCTTCTGCTGACTTTGTGCTTGTTCTTCTTTTTCTAATTCGTTTAGGTGGTAGGTTAGGTTGTTTATTTGAGATTTTTCTTGTTTCTTGAAGAAGGCCTGTATCACTATGAACTTCCCTCTTAGAACTGTTTTTGCTACATTCCATAGATTTTGTAAAGTAATGTTTTCGTTTCATTTCTCTCTAGGCATTTTCTGATTTCTTTTTTGATTTCATTATTGACCCATTGATTTTTTTTAGTAACATGTTGTTTAGTCTGCGTGTGTTTGTTCTTTTCCCATTTTTCTTTCTATAGTTGATATCTAGTTTCATACCATTGTGGTCAGAAATGAGCCTTGATATTTCTATTCTCCTAAATTTGATGAGGCTTGTTTTGTGACCTAGTATGTGGTCTGTCTTGGAGAATGTTCCATACACGCTTGACAAGAATGTGTGTTCTGCTTTTTTTGGATGTAATATCCTATAGATATCATTAAGTCCAACTGGTCTATTGCATGATTTAGGACCTCTGTTGCCTGACTGATTTTTTGTCTTGATGATCTGTCCACTGATGTCAGTGGGGTGTTAAAATCTCCTACTCTTATTGTATTATTGTTGATTTCTCCTTTATGTCTGTTAGTATTTGCTTTATATATTTAGGTGCTCCTGTACTGGGTGCATATATGTTAATGAGTGTCATTTTCTCTTCTTCTATCAATCGTTTTATCATAATATAATGCTCTTTATAATATAATACAATATAATATAATATAATTATAATAATGTCTCTCTTTAGGATATTTATTTCAAAATCTTCTTTGTTTGATATAAGTATTGCTATTTCTGCTTTCTTTCATTTCCATTTCATTAAATAACTTTTTCTATCACCTCACTTTCATTCTGTGTGTGTCTTTTGCGCTGAAGTGAATTTCTTGTAGGTAGCATATTGCAGGTTGTTTTTTATTTATTTAATTTTTTATCTAATAAGACACTGTGTTGTTTTGTTTGGAGCATTTAGTCCATTGACAGTTAAAGTAATTATTGATAGGTATGTACTTATTGCCATTTTTATTTTTTTGTTTTCCAGTTGTTTTTGGTTCTTTGTTCATTTACTCTTCTTTTTCTTTTTCCCATTGTGGTTTCATGATTTTCTTTTGTAGTATGATTGAGTTCCTTTCTTTTTGGTTTCTGTGAATCTGTTGTAGGTTTTTGATTTGTGGTTACCATGGGGTTCATGTATCTTGACCTATAATTATATGTACTTGCTTTAAACTGATAATCATTTAAGTTCAAACACATTCTAAAAGATCTACATTTTTTACTCCACTTCTCCATATTTCGTATTTTTGATGTCATATTTTACATCTTCGTTTATCCCTTTACTGTTTATTGTAGCTATAGTTGCTTTTACAATTTTTGTTTTGTTTTCTTTAAACATCTTTATTGCAGTATAATTGCTTTACAATGGTGTGTTAGTTTCTGCTTTATAACAAAGTGAATCAGTTACACATATACATATGTTCCCATATCTCTTCCCTCTTGCATCTCCCTCCCTCCCACCCTCCCTATCCCACGCTTCTAGGTGGTCACAAAACACCAAGCTGATCTCCCTGTGCTATGCGGCTGCTTCCCACTAGCTATCTATTTTACATTTGGTAGTGTATATATGTCTATGCCACTCTCTCACCCTGTCACATCTTACCCCTCCCCCACACCATATCCTCAAGTCCATTCTCTAGTAGGTCTGTGTCTTTATTCCTGTCTTGCCACTAGGTTCTTCATGACCTTTATTTTCCCTTAGATTCCATATATATGTGTTAGCATACTGTACTTGTTTTTCCCTTTCTGACTTACTTCACTCTGTATGACAGACTCTAACTCCATCCACCTCATTACAAATACCTCCATTTCATTTCTTTTTATGGTTGAGTAATGTTCCATTGTATATATGTGCCACATCTTCTTTATCCATTCATCCGATGATGGACACTTTGGTTGCTTCCATGTCCTGGCTATTGAAAACAGAGCTGCAATGAACATTTTGGTACATGACTCTTTTTGAATTATGGTTTTCTCAGGGTATATGCCCAGTAGTGGGATTGCTGGGTCGTATGGTAGTTCTATTTTTAGTTTTTTAAGGAACCTCCATACTGTTCTCCATAGTGGCTGTATCAATGTACATTCCCACCCACAGTGCAAGAGTGTTCCCTTTTCTCCACACCCTCTCCAGCATTTATTGTTTCTAGATTTTTTGATAATGGCCATTCTGACCGGTGTGAGATGATACCTCATTGTAGTTTTGATTTGCATTTCTCTAATGATTAAGGATGTTGAGCATTCTTTCATGTGTCTGTTGGCCATCTGTATATCTTCTTTGGAGAAATATCTATTTAGGTCTTCTGCCCATTTTTGGATTGGGTTGTTTGTTTTTTTGTTGTTGAGCTGCATGAGCTCTTGTACATCTTGGAGATTAATCCTTGGTCAGTTGCTTCCTTTGCAAATATTTTCTCCCATTGTGAGGGTTGTCTTTTGCTCTTGTTTATGGTTTCCTTTGCTGTGCAAAAGCTTTTAAGTTTCATTAGGTCCCATTTGTTTATTTTTGTTTTTATTTCCATTTTTCTAGGAGCTGGGTCAGAAAGGATCTTGCTGTGATTTATGTCGTAGAGTGTTCTGCCTATGTTTTCCTCTAAGAGTTTGATAGTGTCTGGCCTAACACTTAGGTCTTTAATCCATTTTGAGTTTATTTTTGTGTATGGTGTCAGGGAGTGTTCTAATTTTATACTTTTACATGTACCTGTCCAATTTTCCCAGCACCACTTATTGAAGAGGCTGTCTTTTCTCCACTGTATATGCTTGCCTCCTTTATCAAAGATAAGGTGACCATATGTGCGTGGGTTTATCTCTGGGCTTTCTATCCTGTTCCATTGATCTATATTTCTGTTTTTGTGCCAGTACCAAACTGTCTTGATTACTGAAGCTTTGTAATATAGTCTGAAGTCAGGGAACCTGATTCCTCCAGCTCCATTCTTCGTTCTCAAGATTGCTCTGGCTATTCGGGGTCTTGTGTGTTTCCATACAAATTGTGAAACTTTTTGTTCTAGTTCTGTGAAAAATGCCAGTGGTAGTTTGATAGGGATTGCATTGAATCTGTAGATTGCTTTGGGTAGTAGAGTCATTTTCACAATGTTGATTCTTCCAATCCAAGAACATGGTATATCTCTCCATCTATTTGTATCATCTTTAATTTCTTTCATCAGTGTCTTATAATTTTCTGCATACAGGTCTTTTGTCTCCTTAGGTAGGTTTATTCCTAGATATTTTATTATTTTTGTTGCAATGGTAAATGGGAGTGTTTTCTTAATTTCACTTTCAGATTTTTCATCATTAGTGTATAAAAATGCAAGAGATTTCTGTGAGTTAATTTTGTATCCTGCTACTTTACCAAATTCATTGATTAGCTCTCGTAGTTTTCTGGTAGCATCTTTAGGATTCTCTATGTATAGTATCATGTCATCTGCAAAGAGTGACAGCTTTACTTCTTCTTTTTCAATTTGGATTCCTTTTATTTCTTTTTCTTCTCTGATTGCTGTGGCTAACACTTCCAAAACTATGTTGAATAAAAGTGGTGAGAGTGGGCAACCTTATCTTGTTCCTAATCTTACTGGAAATGGTTTCAGTTTTTCACCATTGAGGACAATGTTGGCTGTGGGTTTGTCATATATGGCCTTTATTATGTTGAGGAAAGTTCCCTCTATGCCTACTTTCTGCAGGGCTTTTATCATAAATGAGTGTTGAATTTGTTGAAAGCTTTCTTTGCATCTGTTGAGATGATCATATGGTTTTTCTCCTTCAATTTGTTAATACGATGTATCACGTCGATTGATTTGCGTATGTTGAAGAAGCCTTGCATTCCTGGAATAAACCCCACTTGATCATGGTGTATGATCCTTTTAATATGTTGTTGGATTCTGTTTGCTAGTATTTTGTTGAGGATTTTTGCATCTATGTTCATCAGTGATATTGGCCTGTAGTTTTCTTTCTTTGTGACATCTTTTTCTGATTTTGGTATCAGGGTGATGGTGGCCTCATAGAATGAGTTTGGGAGTGTTCCTCCCTCTGCAATATTTTGGAAGAGTTTGAGAAGTATAGGTGTTAGCTCTTCTCTAAATATTTGATAGAATTCACCTGTGAAGCCATCTGGTCCTGGGCTTTGGTTTGTTGGAATATTTTTAATCACAGTTTCAATTTCAGTGCTTCTGAATAGTCTGTGCATATTTTCTATTTCTTCCTGGTTCAGTCTCGGCAGGTTGTACATTTCTAAGAATCTGTCCATTTCTTCCAGGTTGTCCATTTTATTGGCATAGAGTTGCTTGTAGTAATCTCTCATGATCGTTTGTATTTCTGCAGTGTCAGTGGTTACTTCTCCTTTTTCATTTCTAATTCTATTGACTTGAGTCTTCTCCCTTTCTATCTTGATGAGTCTGGCTAATGGTTTATCAATTTTGTTTATCTTCTCAAAGAACCAGCTTTTAGTTTTATTGATCTTCACTATTGTCTCCTTCATTTCTTTTTCATTTATTTCTGACCTGATCTTTATGATTTCTTTCCTTCTGCTAGCTTTGGGGTTTTTTTGTTCTTCTTTCTCTAATTGCTTTAGGTGCAAGGTTAGGTTGTTTATTCGAGATGTTTCCTGTTTCTTGAGGTAGGCTTGTATTGCTATAAACTTCCCTCTTAGCACTGCTTTTGCTGCATCCCATAGAGTTTGGGTCGTCATGTCTCCATTGTCCTTTGTTTCTAGGTATTTTTTGATTTCCCCTTTGATTTCTTCAGTGATCACTTCGTTATTAAGTAGTGTATTGTGTAGCCTCCAGGTGTTTGTATTTTTTACAGATCTTTTCCTGTAATTGATATCTAGTCTCATAGCGTTGTGGTCGGAAAAGATACTTGATATGATTTCAATTTTCTTCAATTTACCAAGGCTTGATTTGTGACCCAAGATATGATCTATCCTGGAGAATGTTCCATGAGCCCTTGAGAAAAATGTGTATTCTGTTGTTTTTGGGTGGAATGTCCTATAAATATCAATTAAGTCCATCTTGTTTAATGTATCATTTAAAGCTTGTGTTTCCTTATTTATTTTAATTTTGCATGATCTGTCCATTGGTGAAAGTGGGGTGTTAAAGTCCCCTACTATGATTATGTTGCTGTCGATTACCCCTTTAATGGCTGTTAGTATTTGCCTTATGTATTGAGGTGCTCCTATGTTGGGTGCAAAAATATTTACAATTGTTATATCTTCTTCTTGAATCGATGCCTTGATCATTATATAGTGTCCTTCTTTGTCTCTTGTAATAGTCTTTATTTTAAAGTCTATTTTGTCTGATATGAGAATTGCTACTCCAGCTTTCTTTTGATTTCCATTTGCATGGAATATCTTTTTCCATCCCCTCACTTTCAGTCTGTATGTGTCTCTAGGTCTGAAGTGGGTCTCTTGTAGACAGCATATATATGGGTCTTGTTTTTGTATCCATTCAGCCAGTCTGTGTCTTTTGGTGGGAGCATTTCGTCCATTTACATTTAAGGTAATTATCGATATATATGTTCATATTCCCATTTTCTTAAATGTTTTGGGTTTGTTATTGTAGGTGTTTTCCTTCTCTTGGGTTTCTTGCCTAGAGAAGTTCCTTTAGCATTTGTTGTAAAGCTAGTTTGGTGGTGCTGAACTCTCTCAGCTTTTGCTTGTCTGTAATGGTTTTAATTTCTCCATCAAATATGAATGAGATCCTTGCTGGGTAGGGTAATCTTGGTTGTAGGTTATTCTCCTTCATCACTTTAAGTATATCCTGCCACTCCCTTCTGGCTTGCAGAGTTTCTGCTGAAAGATCAGCTGTTTACCTTATGGGGATTCCCTTGTGTGTTATTTGTTGTTTTTCCCTTGCTGCTTTTAATATGTTTTCTTTATATTTAATTTTTGACAGTTTGATTAATATGTGTCTTGGCATGTTTCTCCTTGGATTTATCCTGTATGGGACTCTCTGTGCTTCCAGGACTTGATTAACTATTTCCTTTCCCATATTAAGGAAATTTTCAACTATAATCTCTTCAAATATTTTGTCAGTCCATTTCTTTTTGTCTTCTTCTTCTGGGACCCCTATAATTCGAATGTTGGTGCATTTAATATTGTCCCAGATGTCTCTGAGTCTGTCCTCAGTTCTTTTCATTCTTTTTTCTTTATTTTGCTCTTTAGTAGTTATTTCTACTATTTTATCTTCCAGGTCACTTATCCTTTCTTCTGCCTCAGTTATTCTGCTATTTATCCCGTCTAGAGTATTTTTAATTTCATTTATTGTGTTTTTCATCGTTGCTTGGTTCCTCTTTAGTTCTTCTATATCCTTGTTAAATGTTTTTTGCATTTTGTCTATTCTATTTCCAAGATTTTGTATCATCCTTACTATCATTATTCTGAATTCTTTTTCAGGTAGACTACCTATTTCCTCTTCATTTGTTAGGTCTGGTGTGTTTTGACCCTGCTCCTTCATCTGCTGTGTGTTTTTCTGTCTTCTCATTTTGCTTATCTTACTGTGTTTGAGGTCTCCTTTTTCACAGGCTGAAGGTTCTTAGTTACCGTTGTTTTTGGTATCTGTTCCCAGTGGCTAAGTTTGGTTCAGTGGGTTGTGTAGGCTTCCTGGTGGAGGGGACTAGTGCCTGTGTTCTGGTGGATGAGGCTGGATCTTGTTTTTCTGGTGGGCACGTCCACGTCTGGTGGTGTGTTTTGGGGTGTTTGTGGCCTCATTATGATTTTAGGCAGCCTCTCTGCTGATGGTTGTGGCTTTGTTCCTGTCTTGCTAGTTGTTTGGCTTAGGATGTCCAGCACTGTAGCTTGCTGGTCGTTGAGTGAAGCTGGGTCTTGATGTTGAGATGGAGATCTCAGAGAGATATTCGCCATTTGATATTATGTGGAGCTGGGAGGTCTCTTGTGGACCAGTGTCTTGAAGTTGGCTCTCCCACCTCAGAGGCACAGCCCTGATGCCTGGCTGGAGCACCAAGAGCCTTTTATCCACATGGCTCAGAGTAAAAGGGAGAAAAAATAGAAAGAAAGAAAGAAAGAGGCTATAATATAGTGAAGTAAAATAAAGCTATTATAAAGCAAAGCTATACAGACAAAATCTCTCCCAGAAGCATACACATATACACTCACAAAAAAAGGAAAAGTGGAAAAATTAATATATCCTGCTCCCAAATCCACCTCCTGAGTTTGGGATGATTCGTTGTCTATTCTGGTATTCAACAGATGCAGGCACATCAAGTTGTTTGTGGAGTTTTAATCTGCTGCTTCTGAGGCTGCTGGGAGAGATTTCCCTTTCTCTTCTTTGTTTGCACAGCTCCCAGGGTTCAGCTTTTGATTTGGACCCACCTCTGCGTGTAGGTCGCCTGAGGGTGTCTGTTCCCCGCCCAGACAGAACGGGGTTAAAGGAGCAGCTGCTTCGGGGTCTCTGGCTCACTCGGACGGGGGGGAGGGAAGGATACAGATGCTGGGCGGACCTGTGTCAGCAGAGGCCGGCGTGACGTTGCACCAGCCCAAGGCGTGCCGTGCCCTCTCCTGGGGAAGTTTTTCCCGGATCACGGGATCCTGGCCATGGCGGGCTGCACTGGCTCCCGGGAGGGGCGGTGTGGAGAGTGACCTGTGCTCGCACACAGGCTTCTTGGTGGCGGCAGCAGCAGCCTTAGCTTCTCATGCCCATCTCTGAGGTCCGCGCTGATAGCCATGGCTCGCGCCCGTCCCTGGAGTTCGTTTAGCTGGCACTCTGAACCCCCTCTCCTTGCGCGCCTTGAAACAAAGAGGCAAGAAAAAGTCTCTTGCATCTTCGGCAGCTGCAGACTTTTTCCCGGACTCCCTCCTGGCTAGCTGTGGTGCACTAACCCCTTCAGGCTGTGTTCATGCCGCCAACCCCAGTCCTCTCCTTGCGATCTGACCGAAGCCCAAGCCTCAGCTCCCATCCCCCGCCCGCCCTGGCGGGTGAGCAGACAAGCCTCTCGGGGTGATGAGTGCTGCTCGGCACCAATCCTCTGTGCAGGATTCTCTCTGCTTTGCCTTCCGCACCCCTGTGGCTGCGCTCTCCTCCGTGGCTCCGAAGCTTCCCTCATCTGCCACCTGCAGTCTCTGCCCGCGAAGGGGCTTCCTAGTGTGTGGAAACCTTTCCTCCTTCACGGCTCCCTCCCACTGGTGCAAGTTCAGTCCGTATTCTTTTGTCTCTGTTATTTCTTTTTTCTTTTGCCCTACCCAAGTACGTGGGGAGTTTCTTGACTTTTGGGAGATCTGACGTCTTCTGCCAGCGTTCAGTGGGTGTTCTGTAGGAGCAGTTCCACGTGTAGATGTATTTCTAATGTATCTGTGGGAAGGAAGGTGAAGGTGATCTCCGCGTCTTACTCTTCTGCCATCTTGCCCCGAGCTGTTTTTTTTTATAATCTATGTACTTTTTTTTTTTTTTCACATCTTTATTGGAGTACAAATACTTTACAATACTGTGTTAGTTTCTGCTGTACAACAAAGTGAATCAGCTATATGTATACATATATCCCCATATCCCCTCCCTCTTGAGCCTCCCTCCTACCCTCCCTATCCCATCCCTCTGTGTTATCACAAAGCATTGAGTTGATCTCCTTGTGCTATGCAGCAGCTTCTCACTAGCCATCCATTTTACATTTTGTAATGTATATATGTCAATGCTACTCTCTCACTTCGTCCCAGCTTCCCTTCCCCCTGTGCCCTCCAATTCCTATTATGTACTTGCCCCTTCCTGTTGGGATTTTCCCTTTCTTATAGATTCTTAGTTCTTTCCATTTAGAGAAGACTGTTCAACATTTCTTTTAGGGTAGGTTTAGTAATGCTGAATTCTCTTAGTTTTTGCTTGTCTGAGAATTCTTTATCTCTCCTTCTTTTCTAAATGATAATCTTGTTGGGTAGAGTATCCTAGGTTGCAGGCTTTTCCTTTTCAGGACTTTGACTATATTGTGCCACTCCCTCCTGGCCTGCCATGTTTCTGTAGAGAAATCAGTTGATAGCCTTTTGGGGGTTCCCTTGTATATGAGTGGTTTTCTCTTGATTCCTTTAGAATTCTCTATTTTAACTTGCAATTTTAATTATATGTCTTGGTGTGGGTCTGTTTGGGTTCTTCTGGTTTGGGACACTCTTTGGTTCCTGGACCTGGATATCTGTTTCCTTCTTTAGGTTTGGGAAGTTTTCAGCCATAATTAATTCACATACATTTTTGATTGTTTTTGCTCTCCCTTCTCCTTCTGGAACCCCTATTATATGTAGTTTGGCATGTTTTATATTATTCCATAGATCTTGTATGTTGCTCTTGATTTTCTTCATTTGTCTTTCTATTTGCTGTTCTCATTGGGTGATTTCCATTATTCTGTCTTCCAAATCGCTTTTGAACTCTTCTGTGTCATTTAGTTGGCTATTCATTGCTTCTTATCTCAGAAATTGAAGTATCTATTTTTGGTTGGGTCATCTTTATAGTTTCTAGTTCCTTGTTAAAATGATCTTCCTTTACATCAATTATCTTTCTTAATTCAGTTAGCATTTTTATTGCCAAGTATCTGAACTCATTATCTGGTAGACTGATTATCTCTGTTTCATTGTTTTTTCAGGGGTTTTCTTTTGCTGTTTCAATTGAGAGTAGTTTCTCTGCCTTTTGATTTTACTTAACTTTCTCTGTCTCTGTGAATTTAGGAGAAACAGTTATCTATCATGGTCTTGAAAGGGTGTTTTTATGTAGGAGCATCCCTGTGTAGACTGTGTGTGTTCAGTGCCTTTGGTGTGATGCCTGGTTTTGATATGGATGCCAGCCATATCTTTCCTCAGGGTGTGCTGGCCACTGTCAACTCTATAGAGTCTGTGGCTGGTGTTGGAGGATCTAGAGCCTATGTAGCATGTGAGGTGGGACTTTCTCTCTGCTTCCTGTCACTGCCCTGTCAGAGTTGGGGTGTGCTCTTCAGTTGTTGGAGTAGAAGCCCTGAGGGTCAGGCTGATCAGGCTTTATTAACCTTGAGTGCCTTTCCTGTAACAAAGGAAGGGATTGCTGAAGCAAGTGAGGCCCATGCACTCACCCTCACCAAGGTCTGATGTGCTACGTAGGCATCTGTAGCTCTGCTCAGATGGAACCCAAATTCATGTCACTTCCCTTATTGTGTTTTTCCTTGATCTAGTACAAGTCTATAGCATGGAGTGGGTGGGTCTAGAGCATTTGCTGGGCTGGGGTTGGGCGTCAGGGCATTGTGGCTGCAGGAATTGAGGTGGCCATGCTGCTGCCAGAGATCTGGGCTGCCTCTGTGGCAGTCTTCTCCCAGGACTTTTATGCCAAAGATCCAGCATGAAGCTGTGGCTTGGAATGGGTAGGGCCAGAGCACTCTCCTGGCTTGAAGAAGGACCACAGTGTGAGGGTTGTGGTGTCTCAGCAAGTGCTGACAATGGCTATTGCCACCCCACCAGGACCACACCCTAGGCCCACAGTGGCTGCTGCCACCCCACCAGGACCACACCACACTACACCTAGGCCTCTGGGTTCTTTCTGCATAGCTAGACTGAGTCTTTTTCCAGGGCTGGCTCAGATCTCATGCCAAGCTGTGGTGTGGAGTGAGCAGTGCTGGAGTATTCTCCTCACTTGGATTGGGGAGTATGGCAAGGTGGTAGCCACCACTGTAAAGCCCTCTCTGCCCTGATCATTGGGCAGTCAGCACAGGTACACTCTTTGTGAGTAGAGTCTAGGCTTTTCTAGCTCTTCTATCTGTCCCAATGGTTCTTCCAGCAGCCAGGGGGGCTTGTCTCCTCCCTGAAGGACCCCAGGACTGGGATAGCCAATTTGTGGCTCGACCTGCTTGCTCCCCAGGTAAGAGTCCACCATGTGGACCTTCTCTTCCTTTCACATTCCTCTCAGGGCCAGAGGTCCCAACTTTATCCTTTTTTTTCTTCCTACCTTGTTATGTGGAAATCTTTCTTATAGCTTTGGTTGTATAGGAGTTCATCTGCCAGTTTCCAGTTAGTTTTCCATGTGAATTGTTCCACATGTAAATGTATTATTGATGTGTTTGTGGGAGGTGGTGAGTCTCAGTCCTCCTATTCTGCCATCTTTATCTGCCCAGTAATGCCCTTTTGCTGCAGGGCCTGGCATGTGGTCTTGCTTCCTGTTGTCCCTGTAGCCTTGCTTATTGCCTTGTGGTGCTGGTCTCTGCTGATTTACCAGGTCTTTGGGGGTCTGTCCTTGTTTTAGTTATTTCCATTGGGTCAGTTATATTCTTAACTTACCTTCATAAAACATCTCCATACTTTCATTATAAATTTCCCTGTTTTGTGTCACTTACAACAAAATGAGTCTTAATTCATGCAGCTAATATTTATCTGTCATAGGACATTCTTATTTATTTAATTTTCATGTCACTGCTTACTGTTGAGGATGAACTTCATGTAATATGTTCAATGACTAACTGTATTGCTTCTCTTGTAAAATGTCTATTCACTTATGTAGCCCATTTTTCTTTTGAAGTATTTATATTTTTCTCATTAATTTAGAGAATGTTTTGTATATTTATAGCTTTAACATTTTATCTATCATCTATTATATATGTAACAATATATTTTAACTTTTATTATTATACCATTTTTGAATAGATGTTTAAAATGAGTTCATTATCAAATAAGTTAATATTTTCTCTGAGCTTTGTGTAAAGTGTAGAAAGTATTCTTCATGCCAAGATTTTAAAAATAGTATCTTGCATTTTCTTCCATTTTTCCCTAATTGATTCTGTTTGGTGTTATATTTTCTATAATTTACTTTAAAATATTTCAACAGAGGCAGTGTGATTTAGATGTTTGTGTTAGATTGTAGTGTTAAATCTGAAATATCTTAATCAGTATCTTACATATTTAGGATGTGCTGTGTTAGTATTTGAAGTCTAACTGGGAGCTCACACTTAAGAAATGCCTACTCTGAAACTATTCTATGATTTTTATCCTTGATCAGCACCAGAGGGTTTTGTAATTACTGTGTATGTCAGAAATGACTTTTTTTTTTTTTAACTAGTGATGTGTATGGTGATCAGATATGTGAATTGACCACTTTACACCACTAGGTGATTATAATAAAAAATACAGTAATAAGTACTAGAGAGGATATGGAGAAATTGGAACCCTCATACATTGTTGGTAGGAATGTAACATGGTGCAACTACTTTGAAAAATAGTTTGGCAGATTCTCAAAATGTTAAAAATAGTGTTACTATATGAGCCAGAAATTCCACTTCTAGGTATATAGCCAAGAGAACTGAAATTCTATGTTTACACAAAAACCTATATGCACATGTTTAAGGCAGCATTATGGATGATAGCCAAAAGTGGAAACAACCCAAATGTGTATCATTTAATGAACAAAATGAGATATATCCATACAATGGAATATTATTTGGCTATAAAAAGTAAAGATACTGATACTTGCCATAACATGGATGAACCTTAAAAACATTATGCTAAGTAAAAGAAACTAGTCACAAAAGGCCATATATTGTATAATTCCATTTATATGAAATATACAGAATAGGCAAATGCATAGAGACAGAAAGCATATTGGTGGTTACCAAGGGTTGGAGGAGGTGGAATTGGGAGTGACTACTAATGGGTAGAGTTTTTTTAGGGGTGGTGGTGGTGGTGGTGGTGAAAATGTTCTAAAATTAGACAGTGGTGATGATTGCATAACTCTTTGAATATACTATAAACCACTGAATTGTACACTTTTAAAGGGTGAATTGTATGGTCTGGGAATTATATCTGAGTAAAGCTGTTATTAAATATATATATATATATATATATATATATATATATATATATATACGCAGATTGGCTAGAAATATTGCACAAGTGAACAGGGCATATGAACCTAGAGAATCCTGTGATTATGCCTTTTGGAGTGGTGCCCTAAACCTAGGGACTCCTTGGGTCATGGGCACAGAATGTTTAGAGGATTCTCTACCATGATTTGCCCAGAAGGTTAGATGAATCTTGTCAACAGAAGATCGTCACATCTGCCTTAAGGTGCTGTTCTGAATGCCTGAAAGCACAGAGAGCTGGAACTTGATTAAACATAGAGCATATTGTGTGACTGTTTTGAGTCCCACTTGCTAATGAATGTGCCTTTGGCAGAATTTGGTCTGAGACTTGCTTTCATGGTAACAGCATTTGGGAGTGAAGTGATAGTGAAAGAGAATCACACAGCCCTCACATATTTCAGTAATTGAAGGCAACAGATAGCTACCAAAAAGTCCAAACTGGATAGGACAATTGTTAACAATTGGTACTCAGGAACATTACTGACCTTTATGTATTCATCATGCCTCTAACCACTTTACTGAATTATCCTATTAATTTTGAAAGATTTTATTAATTAATTATCTTACTTTTTCTGGGTACAAAATTAAATCTTTTGCACGTAATGATAATTTTCCTCTTTCCTGTACTGTGTCTTATTTTCATTTTATAATTTATTTGCTAGAGCTTGGAAAACAATGATGAGTGGTATGATAACACTGTTTGCAGTTCATTTCATTTTATACTCAATAATATGGACAAATAGTCAATATAACCAATACAAAAATTGAAAGTCAAAATCAAAATTATAAATCAGTCAAAAATTTACAAAAATGCACCTTAAGCATTTACTATTCTTGTGACTTTGTCCACATTATTTAACCTCTCTGAATTTTACTATCTCACCTGGCTAATGGATTTGGATAATAATTGCTACTTATTAGGATTATGGTGAAGATTAAATAAAATGATTTATTTGAAGTGCCCATACCATGTTCTTGGATTGGAAGAATCAACATTGTGAAAATGAATCTACTACCCAAAGCAATCTACAGATTCAATGCAATCCCTATCAAACTACCACTGGCATTTTTCACAGAACTAGAGCAAAAAATTTCACAATTTGTATAGAAATACAAAAGACCCCGAATAACCAAAGCAATCTTGAGAAAGAAAAATGGAGCTGGAGGAATCAGGCTCCGGGATTTCAGACTATACTACAAAGCTACAGTAATCAAGACAGTATGGTACTGGCACAAAAACAGAAATCTAGATCAATGGAACAGGATAAAAAGCCCAGATATAAACCCATGCACATATGGTCACCTTATCTTTGAAAAAGGAGACAAGAATATACAGTGGAGAAAAGAGAGCCTCTTCAATAAGTGGTGCTTGGAAAACTGGACAGCTACATGTAAAAGAATGAAATTAGAACACTCCCTAACACCATACACAAAAATAAACTTAAAATGGATTGAAGACCTAAATGTAAGGCCAGACACTATCAAACTCTTAGAGGAAAACATAGGCAGAACACTCTGTGACATAAATCACAGCAAGATCTTTTTTGACCCACCTCCTAGAGAAATGGAAATAAAAACAAAAATAAACAAATGGGACCTAATGAAACTTAAAAACTTTTGCACAGCAAAGGAAGCCATAAACAAGATGAAAAGACAACCGTCAGAATGGGAGAAAATATTTGCAAATGAAGCAATGGACAAAGGATTAATCTCCAAAATTTACAAGCAGCTCATGAAGCTCAATATCAAAATAACAAACAACCCAATCCAAAAATGAGCAGAAGACCTAAATAGCCATTTCTCCAAAGAAGATATACAGATTGCCAACAAACACATGAAAGAATGCTCAACATCACTAATCATTAGAGAAATGCAAATCAAAAGTACAATGTGATATCATCTCACACCAGTCAGAATGGCCATCATCAAAAAATCTACATAGAATAAATGCTGGAGAGGGTGTGGAGAAAAGGGAATCCTCTTACACTGTTGGTGGGATTGTAAATTGATACAGCTACTATGGAGAACAGTATGGAGGTTCCTTAAAGAACTAAAAATAGAAGTACCATATGGCCCAGCAATCCCACTACTGGGCATATACCCTGAAAAAACCATAATTCAAAAAGAGTCATGTACCACAATGTTCATTGCAGCTCTATTTACAATACCCAGGACATGGAAGCAACCTAAGTGTCCATCGACAGATGAATGGATAAAGAAGATGTGGCACATATATACAATGGAATATTACTCAGCCATAAAAAGAAAGAAATTGAGTTATTTGTAGTGAGATGGATGGACCTAGAGTCTGTCATACAGAGTGAAGTTAAGTCAGAAAGAGAAAAACAAATACCGTATGCTAACACACATATATGGAATCTAAAAAACAACAAAAAAAGTGGTCATGAAGAACCTAGGGGCAAGACGGGAATAAAGACGCAGACTTACTAGAGAATGGACTTGAGGATATGGGGAGGGGGAAGGGTAAGCTGGGACAAAGTGAGAGAGTGGCACGGACATATATACAGTACCAAATGTAAAATAGATAGCTAGTGGGATGCAGCTGCATAGCACAGGGCAATCAGCTCGGTGTTTCGTTACCACCTAGAGTGGTGGGATAGGGAGGGTGTGAGGGAGGGAGACGCAAGAGGGAAGAGATATGGGGATATATGTGTATGTATAACTGATTCACTTTGTTATAAAACAGAAATTAACACACAATTATTAAGCAATTATACTCCAATAAAGTTGTTAAAGTAAATAAAGTGCTCAGCAGAAAAAAAAAGCAAGTGGTGGCATTAGCCATGCCACTATAAGAGGTAAGCCCTGCCAGTTTTTGAGTATGAAGATTGCAAAATTTTGAATAAAATTTTAAATACTAAATATCAAAAAAATAAATAAAGTGCTCAGCACAGTGTCTGGCACCCAGCTTAGTAAATATTTAGTAAGTGAGGAATTTGTGACATAGGTTCATGTTGGGTATGATGGAGCAGACAGAGGGAATAATCAGTTCTACCTTTTCGGAGGACAACAATGAGGAAAGGCTGAAAGAGGAATTCACATTTCCCAGCAGAAATGAGGTTGCTGAGGAAATTTTAGGGACAGGGTAAAATAATAGTACAGAAATATGAGGCAATATTAGATTAAGGGACTGTAAAAAATCTGAAATATCTGGAACAGAGTCTATGATATGAAATATGGATAGAAGTGCAGCTAGAGATAAAGCTGGGATCAGAATGTGGCAAGTATGTAGTGTTATGTTAACGAGTTTGGAGTTTCTGTTGGTAATGGGTTTTATGCAGGGGAGCCATTTGGTCAGGTTTTACTGTAGCGAACTTCCTCTTGAAGACATCTTGGTGAATGAACTGGGAGACAGGAGGAAGGAAGACCAGTTAAGAGCTAGCTCTAAGGCCTAGGATGTAGTTGGGGCTTGGAAGCAGAAGCCAAGGTGGGGGAGGCATTAGCGGAAGGAGATGGAGGGGAAGGATGATTGGAGTCTTGCTTGGAAGAGAGATGGGTTGAACCCTGTTGCTGTGTTGGTTTCCTGTAGCTGTTGTAACAAATTATCACAAACTTGTTGACTTAAAACCACAGAAATTTATTCTTACAGTTCTGGAGGCCAGAAGTGTAAATAGAGTGTCACTTGGCTGAAACCAAGATGTTGGTAGGGCTGCTTTCCCTCTGGGGGTTCTGGTGAAGAAGCCATTCCTTGCTCTTTTCCAGCTTCTTGTGGCTGCTGGCATGCCTTGGCTTGTGGCTGCATCATTTGGGTCTTCAAGGCTAGAGCCCACACATCTCTCTCTGTTCTGTTCACATCATTGTCTCCTCTCTGTCAAATCTCCCTCTGCCTTCTTCTTATTAGGATATGTGATTGATTGCATTTAGGGCCCACCCAGATAATCCAGGATAAATGCCTCATCACAGAATCAATAATGTAATCACATCTGCGCAGACCTTTTTTCCCCTAAATAAGGGTCACATTAATAGGACCCAGAGATTAAGACCTGATATGTTTAGGGGGCCATAATTGTGCCTTCCATTGTTGCCACTTACTGAGATAGGAAATAGAGAGGCTACAAGACTGTGGAAAATATAATGAAATTAGTTTTGTACATAGGTTTTAGGTTTTTAAGAAGACTCATATTCTGTTCTCCGTTTCTTTTATCCTTCCCATTTTTAACATAAATGTTGTTTCTCTTCTTTGGCTGAAATCAGGGTTTTGTAAAACCCATCTTTTTTCTAAAAGCTTGTATCACCTTGAGTTAACCCTACATATTACTTCAAACCAAAGTGTTCTTCTGTTTACCTTAGCTCAGGCAAACAGAGCTCTGACATGTCAGATTGTGAAAAGCCCTGAGTTTCCTTTAAGTAAATTTCAAGAATATCAATCATAGATGAATACAGAAAAATTTTCACCATTAATTATCTTCCCCTCAAATTCTTTTAGTATATATACCAAATTCAACCCAGGCAAAGGTTGAAACTGTATATTTTATTACTGACCTTTTCAGCTCAACAGTACTAATAAATAAATACTTCAAAACAACCATTTTCAGCAAAAACTGAAAAATAACTGAAAGTTTATTTTATTACTAGTTTTCATTGAGTAATATATATCATACACGATAAAGTTCTACTGGTATGCTTAGGCTATGAAAGGTGGCTGCTGCTGAGCTGAAATTTTAGTCTATTTGTACAACTTCAAACCTGAATGTCTATTCTTACTTTCTTGAAAGCTCATAAACTTGTTAAGTACTTTCCAATGATCCTACCCTTTAGAATTACTTGGTGTCTTAGATTCTAGCTAATTCTGGCTTTTTAGTAAGCTTCAGTTTCAAAATACTTGAATTTTTTCATTTCTAAAGTTTTACTTTTTCAGTACAGTGTTTCCCCTTTGCCGTAGAAATTTTAGGTTCAGGAAAATATTTTTTTCCTTAAATTTGCATGCTAAATTTCCAGCTATAATATTTGTTCAAAGAATAAAAATAATGCATAAATGAGTCATAGAGAATTAAATATTGCATTCAAGTCACTTCCAAAGATTAGATAAATTTCCTTTCAGTTGCTCAAAACAAGTTGTGATTTCCCTGTCATTACTTAAAAAAAACTTGGAAAACCATTTTGTGTGTTATATGCATTAAAAAAATACATATATAATATATATATATATATATATATATATATATATATATATATATATATATATATATATATATATATATATGCATGCCAAGAACTTCTTAATTCCAGTCCTTAAGACAATATAATGCCCAAGGTAAGGGCCCTAGACATGGCCCAGTGACATGGGGCATGTTTATAATTTCCTCACTCAGGTTTTTTTCAGTTAACGGGTTACTTATTAGGGCAAAGGTCTAAGGTCAAACATGCCACCTTCCTCTTCTACTCTTTTTTCCATAATAAGACACCTCATCATACCTAAAGTGAAAAAGCTGATGCTTTTGATTGGATACTAAAAGCGTTCATTCGTACAGACATTTGCTTATGTGCCAACTAGGTTCTGTGGTTGCCTAAGCAATATTTAGTAAAGACCTTGCAGGCGGTCAGTTGATCCTGAGACTAAGTTGAATAACAGGTAAATAAAAGTCCTCTAATAATTTCCTAAATTTTAATTAAACCCAGAGTCATTCTGTTTATAGATACAGAATAATTCTCAGGGGCAGTTATATTTATGCAGAGACGTGGTTCTCTGTCCACATGTGGAAAATTTATGCTGGACTGTGTTTGTAAAATGATAAAGCATTGTTTGGCTCTATTCATAGGCTATATTTTTGTTCATATGGAAAATTAAATAGAACAATTTTTTATTTGGCTCTATTTATAAGCTATATTTTTGTTCTTATTAAAAATTTAATAGAACAATTCCACTCAGGTACAGCAGTGGAGCCTCGTTACATGTTGTCTAAGTTCTGCTGGCCACAAGTAGCTTTTTGGAACTCACTTCATACCTTCAGTTTGAAGATTTATTCCTTAAAACAAATATATTGTGTGCTTTTTTAAAATTAGCACTTTAAAAAGTCACAAATAGTAAAATTGTCTTTACTGTGAAACTATTAACTTTAGAATTCATAATATATACCAAGTAGTTTTTCTTTTTCAAAATGCATCTGTGTTAGGATAATAATATTTGCTTCCCTTTTAAAGGAATTAAAAATTCAATATTTACTACACTATCAAAGAACAATATTTATTAGCTGTTTTCATTTACTGAGTTGGAAAGAATTAGGAGCAGGCCTACAACTTGTAGGTTAACTCACTTACAAATCTCCTTTACCTTAATAGATGGTGTTGTTATGCTCATTTTACATGTGAATAATTAGAAGTTTTAGTTTTCCACTAATAAAGTCTCATTATATAACTGTAACAGAAAAGCATACTTAACCTTAAAAAAATAAGGCAATTATTTCAAGATATACATTTGTTTAGACTATTTTTATTATATAGACATACCTATAAATTGTTTTTTTTTTTCTAGTATATTTAAAAAAAAATTTGGTTAAGAGCTAACTATTGTACCTGATGTTTTTTACTTGTAGTTGAATTAATTTTACTCTATTTTACTGTTCCTTCTCCCCATAATAAACTGTTATTTTATATACCATCCAATATTGCTATTCGTTTCTGAGTTTGTCCTCTTAGTAAAATTCAGGCATCTTGAGATTTGAGAACATGTTTAATTAGTTAGTGCTTAGTGCTTAGTTAGGTCTTGGGCATAGACTATTTGCTTGAAAAATACTTGCAGAATTGCTCTGAAGTTTAAATGGAATTGCTATTTTCCTGTTAGGGAAAGACAAGTCTGAGATGTCATTTTAAGAGGTTAACTGGCTGTTCAGTATGGGTCTTGGAATGCCAGTTGAGAATAAAAACTATAATGGTCAAGAAAACTGCAATATTCATCTTGGCCATTCAGCACAGTTCTGTGTTAATAACTATATGAGAAGCCATCTTAAAAATCTTAAAAGGTGGCTTGTTGAGCATAAAATCAGAGTAAGAAGCGTTGTCGGATGAGCTAATTGACTATTGTCATCAAGGGAAGGTAGCTTGATGCATCTGTCTGTTTTAAGAGACTAATATCAATGACGACTGAATTATAAAGGGGGAAGTCAGGGAACCTTTTCTCCTGGATGGTCCTGGAAAGGTGTTACTAACTTCTTGCTTATCTACTCCTATTTCAGGCTTCATGCAAAATACGCCTCTTCCATTAACCTAGTACTTCTTCATACAGGTTAGAGTTTAACTGATTGTGCTTTAGTTTTAGTTATGATATTTCAATCATACTCTTAAGTCCAGACATTTTAATTGGAATTTGAGATGAGTGGTTACTAGAACAACTCATGCAATTCACAGATTAAATTTTTGATTAGGTTATTTCTTCAGGTAAGTTTTCTGACTAATGCACTGTATTTCTCCATAATTTCTTTTCAGGAGTTTGCTCTCTTCCTTGTTTTAGCTACATCAAGGTTTATAGAATAGAAAGACCTGTTCAGGATTTTTATAATGTTCAAGTTCAACATTCCATTATAAAATTGTAGGCATAATGTTAAAGGCATCCTAACTCAAGCAAAAGACAACCTCATGGAGGGAAGAGTAACCTTCCTATATAAAAGCTGGTGAGGGGTGGTGTGTGTGTGTGTTTTTTAAGTGCTTTATATAGAAAACAAAGATATTTTTCTGTGACTAAGTACAGTTATGTTTGGCCTCCTATCCTAGTTCTCTTTGTTCATAGCATAGGCGGCATGTCTCTTCACATTAGTCTATAAACAAGAATTTATTTTATGTCATACTCTAGTGGCTCAACGAATAGGTATAATGGGAGGCCTTCTACATTTCCAACAGTCAGGAAAACAAGTTGTTTCTCCCTGACTTCTCCAGACAATGTAGCATTTTGTAAAGAACAGGGAAATCAGATTCAAAAGGTTGACTTCATTGGAATATTCTGTACTGGGCTGTATGCTCTTATTCATTTACTCAGTTTCTCTGAGCCTCAGCTTATTTTCTTTTTTTTATACAATAGCCTTCACAATAATACCTCTCTTTTTTTTTTTTTTTTTTTTTTTTAATACCTCTCTTTTAACTTAATGTGAAAGTGCTTTGTTTCTAATGGGATATTAGGGAGGAAAAAATCTTGCATTCCTGTCATCAGTCCTAACTTTATGATGCATTTTGATAATCACTGGTCTTTTGCAGTGATCCTTATCATGTAAGAATATTTGCCTTTTACAAACTTTTAAAATCATATAACTTTGAGTATAGTAGTCTTTGGGGAATTAAATCTAGTCAGAGATGGTTTATTCTATTTTATTTATATGATCAAATTATAGCTGAAATTTATTGTCAAATAGCAATGGGAAAACTAAATTGCAAAGTTCAGGGACTAAGTTATGAAGAGTTTATGGAGTTTTTTCCCCCTCATATTATAAAGGATCTAAGGTTTTTTGTTTGTTTGTTTGTTTTTGACCTTACCTACTGTATGTTATGGATCATAATGGCTAGAAGAAATAATGTGGCAAGTAAAGTCTATGATTAAGAATATTTATCTTTATTGTTGATAGAAATCCATTATTTTGTATTGTGGTTAAAGATTGTAGGGTTTTTATTTATTTTTTTAGATAAATAAGGCACCAAAATCACATTATTTGTTTTTAAATGTGTATAACATAGTTTTTGAGTCCCAAGCACACTGAAATATTTACACTGTCATCTCTCCTTGACTTTTATGAACTCTGAAAGAAAGAGCTGAATTACATTTTTTAGGACACTTAATGAGCAAAACTAGACACATAGGAAAGGCTGGAGAATTTCCATGTGACTGGAGAGCTACCTTTATAAATATATAACATAGTATATTCTCAAATGGAAATGTTTTAAATTTACTGTTTGCCAGTCATTGCTGGAGTCATAGTGTCTGCTTAGGGGACAGAAGGATTATTTTAATATGATTTCTGACTACTGGTCTTTGACTTAATTCTAAATATAAACATGTCTGATAGTTTCTTTCTGGGAATATTTGAAGGCATAGTCCCATTTTTTTTTTTTTTTTTTTTTTTGGTCTGTGCTGTTCTGTTGACTGTGTTTTTATTTTCTCAGTGTATAGTGATTCCATAGAAGGAGTAACTTTTAAGAACCTGAAATATGAAAGGGTATCAGGTTGATATGAAAAAAGCCCTTTCAAATAACAAGCACGGTACAGATAAATGCACATGAGTGGTAGTCCTGGTGGAACAATACAACAGGGTAAACATGAGATTTTTATTACAAGTATTAAACATAAAAATGTAATTTAGTTATTATAAATTATTACCAATTAATGGAGGATAACTATGAAGCACAAATTTAACTTTTGGAACTTTCAAGTCATCATTCATGTATATATACATTTATATTTATATAAATATTTTGGTATTATATTCATATAATATTTTCTCTTTTATTCAACAGAAATCTTCTTGACAGAGACACATTTTCTAAATCTGATCCAAGTAAGTATCTATTACTTGCTTTTTGAAATAGTCTACTTATTTTACTTGATTTTGCAAAAAGTTATATGAAAATCATAGTTCTTATTTAAATATTTGTTTTAAAGCCTAGAAAGCAAGATGGAATATAGTCTCAGGCCCTGCATTCTCATCTACCTGGGCAGTACTCTGGCTAAAGAGAGGGAATTGCTTAGCGTTTTGAGAATAAGATGACAATGCAGATGACTGCAATGTAGGACAGTTCACTTTGAAAGTAAACCTCATTGTATGGCCATATGGTAGAAATTATCTTTGAAAGAGAACTGTAATGGGCCATAATTTTATGATCAAGTCAGAGTAATCATTTTCCTTTTTTTGTGAATAAATGCAGTATATAAAGGCATGTACAACCAAGTGAATTATATAATATCTTGAATGAGCTGAAGTTTTTGATTCCTAATTATATATATTGAAAATTGGAGATAAATTGTAAAATAAAAGACAGTTTAAATTAGAAAACAACAGAAATAATGTATAAATCAAGTAGTGATTCCAAGTCTTGTAATATTTAGAAGCTGATATCCAGCAGCTCTCCATCTCTACAAATGTGTGAACCTGTGTGGTTTAATTACAGGAGAGAGGTTTTGTCAGTTGACAGAAGAATTCTTGAGGTAGTCACTGGAGAAAAGGCATTAAAATTTGTGGCTATTAAAAATTCCTGGGACCCACTGACAAGTGGGTGGGATATTTTTGTCCGTTAATCTTTACCCCAAACTCTTAATCTCCCTTGTTTGCGACTTCCTTTTGTGGTTCATTGGATTTCTTACTTGTTTACAAACATTGAGGATAGGAGTTGCAAATATTAAATGTGGCATATGATTTGCTCCAGATATCCTTCCTATGATGGTTTTGAGCATTGTAAGTATCCTAGGAAGAGCTTGACTTATGACTGGTAACATACTGAAATATTTCAAACTGTTTAACCTTAGTTTAAAATTTTTTTTATCTATATCTGTAGCATAATGCAATTGAAGACATTAGCAAATAATTGTTATTTTTTTTTATGCCTAGCTCTATACATGCTAAGTTCTAAAGACCTGACATTGTTTCTTGCTTTTTTATAAAAAAATTTCATCATGTGATGATTTATTAGCAATTTTCATACCAGAGTAAGCCTAGGAACTAGGAACTAATTTTAATATAGCTTTTGTACAGCTGAAAAATAACTTGGATACATTTATATCTGATATTTATAAAAAACGTTTAGATATATTTATTTTTTCATCTTTTGTAGTTTGTGTCTTGTATGTACAAGGAGTTGGAAATAAAGAATGGAGAGAGGTAAGAATTTGAATTTAAATAAATTGTGCTGGAAGACATGGTATAAGTTATAATGTGATCAAGATGATACTTTCCTGGTTTTAGTTATTTTAGTAATTTTCTTATAGATTTATTTATTTTTATTTATTTATTTTTGGCTGCATTGGGTCTTTGTTTCTGCTCCCAGACTTTCTCTAGTTGTGGCGAGCAGGGGCTACTCTTCGTTGTGGTGCATGGGCTTCTCATTGTGGTGGCTTCTCTTGTTGTGGAGCATGGGCTCTAGGCATGCAGGCTTCCGTAGTTGTGGCACGTGGGCTCAGTAGTTGTGGCTTGCAGGCTCTAGAGCTCAGGCTCAGTAGTTGTGGGGCACAGGCTTAGTTGCTCCGTGGTTTGTGAGATCTTCCCGGACCAGGGCTCGAACCCGTGTCCCCTGCATTGGCAGGAAGATTCTCAACCTCTGCATCACCAGGGAAGTCCTTCAACCCAAAGATTGAATTTCTTTTTTATTTTATTTCATTTTAATTTGATGAAAGCAATCTTTGTGTTTTGTTCTTAATAATCCTTAATGTTTAGCTCATTTATGATCTTTCTGTGGAATAATCTAGCCTTGAATTTTTATTTTCCTCAGTCTTACATAAATTTAATGTGATCCAATTCTTACATAATTGAAGTTTGTGGGTTTATTCTCACTTTTTTAGGTCAACTGCTGATTTTATAAAATATTGCTTTAAAGCGTTTTAAAAGTGATATCAATTATCACCTGCTTTTTGACAGTTAATAACTTGTTATTTGAAAATAATGTAGAAACTCAGTTTCCTAATACAAATACTTTGTGTAATGGAGTAAGAGCAAGGAGGCAGAATTACATTTTTTCACCATAAATAATTTTATTTATTTATTTATTTTTGTTGCAGTATAGTTGATGTGTAATATTATGTTTCAGGTGTACAATATACTGATTCACAAATTTTAAGGGTTGTACTCCATTTATAGTTATTATAAAGTATTGGCTATATCCCCTGTGTTGTATAGTATATCTTTGTAGCTTACTTTATACATAATAGTTTTCACCTCTTAGTCCCCTACACCTGTATTGCCCCTACCCCCTTTCCTCTCCCCATTGGGAACCACTAGTTTTGTTCTTTATATCTGTGAGTCTGTTTCCTTTTTGTTATACTCACTAGATTGTTGTATTTTTTAGATTCCATATATAAATGATATCATCCATTGTTTGTCATTCTCTGTCTTATTTCACTTAGCATAATACACTCCAAGTCCATTCATGTTGTTGCAAATGTAAAATTTCATTCTTTTTATGGCTAATATGCCATTTTGTATATATATGTGTGTGTGTGTATATATATATTTATATCTCACATCTTCCAGTCCAAGAACATGGTATACCTTTCCATCTGTTTGTGTCATCTTCAGTTTCTTTCATCAGCATCTTACAGTTTTCAGGATACAGGTCTTTTGCCTCCTCAGGTAGGTTTATTCCTAGTTATTTTATTCTTATTGATGCAATGATAAATGGGATTGTTTCCTTAACTTATCTTCCTGATATTTCATTGATAGTATACAGAAATGCAACAGATTTCTGTATATTATTTTTGTATCCTGCAAAATTACCAAATTCATTGATGAGCTCTACTAGTTTTATGGTGGCTGTTTTAGGTTTTCCTGTGGATAGTATCATTTCAACTGCAAACAGTGACAGTTTTACTTCTTCCTTACCAATTTGGATTTCTTTTATTATTATTTTTCTTGTGTAATCGCTATGTATAGGACTTCCAATACAATGTTGAATAAAACTGGTGAGAGTGGGCAGCCTTGTCATAGAGGAAATTCTTATAGATTTATACTGTTGAGTATGATATTAGCTGTGGGTTTTTCATATGTGGCCTTTATTATGTTGAGGTATGTCTCCTTTCTGCTCACATTCTAGAGAGTTATAATAAATGGATGTTGAATTTTGTCAAAAGCCTTTTCTGCATTTATTGACATGATCATATGGTTTTATTCTTTAGTTTATTAATGTGGTGTATCAGACTGATTGATTTGCAGATAATGAAAAATCCTCGCATCCCTGGGATAAATCCCATTGATCATGTTGTGTGATCCTTTGATGTATTGTTGGAGTTATTTTGCTAGTATTCTTTGGAGGATTTTTGCATCTATGTTCATCAGTGATATTGGCTTGTAATTTTCTTTTTTTGTGGTATTTTTGTCTGGTATTGGTATCAGGATGATGCTGGCCTCATAGAATGATTTCAGAAATCTTCCTGTCTTTGCTATTTTTTTGAAATAGTTTTAGAAGAATAGGTGTTAACTCTTCTGTAGATGTTTGGTAGTATTAACCTGTGAAGTCATCTCGTCCTGGACTTTTGTTCTTTGGGAGTATTTTAATTACTGATTCAATTTCAGTACTGGTATTTGGTCTGTTCATATATTCTATTTCTCCCTGGTTCAGTATTAGGAGATTGTATGTTTTTAAGTATTTGTCCACTTATTCTAGGTTTCCATTTTATTGGCATATAGTTGTTTGTAGTAGTCTTCTTATGATCTTTCTTATTTCTATGGTATCAGTTGTAACTTCTCCTTTTTCATTTCTGATTTTAATGATTTGGGCCTTCTCCCTTTTTTTTTCTTATTAGGTTAGACTAAAGGTTTATCAATTTTGTTCATCTTTTCAAAGAATCAGCTTTTAGTTTAACTGATTTTTTTCTATTTTTTTTTTTTTTAGTCTCTGTGTCATTTATTTTTGCTCTGATTTTTATAATTTCTTTCCTTCTAATAATTTTGAGTTTTATTTGTTCTTCTTTCTCCAGTTTCTTTAGGGATAAGATTAAATTGTTTGAACTTTTTCTTATATCCTGACATGAGCTTGTATTGCTGTAGACTTCCCTCTAAGAACTGCTTTTGCTGTGTCCCATAGGTTTTGGATCAAAATGTTTTTGTGTTCAGTTGTCTCTAGGTATTTTTTGATTTCCTCTTTGATTTCTTCAGTGATCCATTGGTTGTTTAGTAGTATATTGTTTAGTCTCCACGTGTTTGTGTTTTTTGCAGTTTTTCTCTTGTAGCTGATTTCTAGTCTCATAGCATTGTGGTTGGAAAGATGTTTGATATTATTTCAATTTCTTAAATTTCCTTAAATTTGTTTTGTGGCCTAGCATGTGATCTGTCCTGGAGAATGTTCCATGTGCACTTGAAAAGAATGTTCCATTTGCAACTTGTATTCTGTTGCTTTCAGATGGAATGTCTTTCTTCTGGGGTCTTTGATCATCTTTAACATCATTACCTGAACTCTTCCTTGGATAGATTGCCTATCTCTACCTCATTTAGTTCTTCTTCTGGGGTTTTATCTTGTTTCCTCATCTGCTACATGTACCTCTATTGCCTCATTTTTCATGAGGTGCTGTTTGTATTTTCATGTACTTGAAGTTTAGTTATGTTTCCTGACCTTGGAGAAGTGGCCTTCTGTAACAGATGTCCTATGTGTCCCAGCAGCACGTTCCTTTTTTGTCACCCAACATGTTTGCTCTAAGGGTTTCCCCTAAGAGGGCTGTGTGGGTCCTTCTTTTCTAGTGGGCTGTATGTGGTGGTCTGGTTGGTTTGTTTGGCTCTTAGTTCAGTTGGTTGCAATGCCTTGCATTGTGCAGAGGCTGACAGCTGCTGGTTGGTAGGGCTGGAGGACCCAAGGGGGCTGTGGGATAAGTGCTGGCTCACTGGTGCGTGGAGTCAGGATCCAGAAGACTCTGGGGCTGTTGCCAGTACAGTGGTTGGTGATGCCAGGTCCTAGGGTTAGTGCCAGACAAATCCTGGAATCTAGTTGCAGGGCCCAGGGATCCCAGAGCTGATGTCATGTTGCAGGGGCTGGTTCCTGACACAGTTGGGTACAGGGTCTGGAGTGTTCTGAAGCTCGTGTTGGCCTGCTAGTGGCCAGGGCCAGAGCCCACAGGGTGTCAGGGCAGTGTCTGTCCCGCTGTGGGCAGGCTGGGTTTCAGGCTGTGGCATTATGGTTTTCTTGCATCTGATGTCTGCCTCCTGGTGGGTGAGGCTGGTCCAGAGGCTAGAGAAGCCTTCCTGGAGGGCAGAGCCAGGTCTCAGTGGATTCTGCCCACTGGTGGGTGGAGCTGGATCCTGGGTCCTCTGGTGAGCAGGAGCATGTCTTAGAGGCTGCTGTGTGCTTAGGAGGTTTTTAGGCAGTCTGTCTGTGGATTTGTGGGGCTTTGTTCCTGCCCAGGTAGTTGCTTGGCCTTAGGCATCCTAGCACTGGTGTCTACAGGCTGTTGGGTGGGGCCAGGTCTTGGTGTCAGTGAGCTAGAAGGAGGCTTCCACAATGGCACCCACCAGCACCACTGTCCATATGGTAGAAGGAGCTTACAGGAATGGCTGCCATCAGAGTCTTTGTCCCTGGGGTGAGCTGCAGTTGCCTCCTTCCTCTCTGGAGAACACCAGCAGGTAGTTCTGGCACAGGCTCCTATCAAAGTACTGCTTTTGCCCAGGGTTCCAGACCATGTGAGATTTCATGTTCACCCTTTAATAGTGAAATCTCTATTCCCCCCATTCCTGTGGGTCTCCCAAAATTAAGCCCCTCTGGCCTTCAAAACCAAATGCTCTGGGGACTCATCTTTCTGATATAGGAACCCTGGGCTTATGAGCCCGATATGGTGCTCAGAACTCTCATTCCTATGGGAGAAGCTTTGCAGTGTAATTATTCTCCAGTTTGTGAATTGCCAACTGGAGGTATGGAACTTGACTATTTCATGAATCTGCGCCTCCTACCCATCTTTTGTGGTTCCTTCTTATGTCTTTAGTTGTAGAAAATCCTTTCTGATAGGTTCCAGTGTTTTTCATTGATCATTCTGCAAATAGTTGTAATTTTAGTGTGCTTGTGAGAGGAGGTGAGCTCAGGGCCTTTCTACTCTGCTATCTTGGCCTATCATTGTTAGAATTATTACTTTAGTTAACTTATTTTCTAGAGTATCTCTGCATTCAAATGCAAAGGTGATCATTGGAGGGGAGGGGAGCATATTAAAATAAAAGGTATTTCCATCTGTTTGTGGTTGCTGGTTATCCCAGGAAGTTAGTGCATTGTTTTAATGAGGTTACAGTTTCTGGCGAGATTTCCCTAGTGATACTTGTGCTATTTGTTGTCACAGATTGCTTTGCAGCCAGCCATTTTACCAAGGTATGTCAACTGTGAGATGGAAGGTGAGAATTAGATCATTATAATTTATTCTCAAACATGGGAGACTAAACCAATTCAACAGTAGTCTGTACTGATAATGGGTCAGTGGGACACTGAACACCAGTTTCTCATATCTAATTGCTTATGTACATTTCCATATGGTTATTCAATATTTATCTTAAACTCTACATATCCAAATGTAAATTCATCACCCTTACCCTATGCCTGCTTCTTCTTTGCTCCACTTGTAGCTAGTGGCATCATCAGCCAAAATATCAAAGTTTTGCAGCTATCCTTGACTCTCTCTCCTACACCTTTCTTATTTAATTAGTTATCCAGTGATATAAAATTTCATTCATAAACTCAGATGAGCCACCTCCTTTATTCAGACACATGCTATTCTTTGTCTCCTTTGTTACAACATTCTCCTGAGTCCATGCCACTCTCTCTCATGTTACTCTGTCCAATTATTCCTTTGATTATTTTCCTAAGAGACATGCTGACTCTTGTCATTCACTTTAGATTACCTTTCTCAGAGGCCTGGGACAATCTAGTGGAACTGTTGACTGACCATAGGCAAAAGGCCTGATGGAGATGAGCATTTACCAGGAGTGTCTAGAAAACAACATTGCTTGAGGGACTGTTAAAGGAACTGAGATAAATATCCATAATGTATAGGACCAGGCATCTTGGCCAATGAAAATCCTTAAAGATGAGGCTTTCTTATTGCCTAAGCAATGAGATGTAAGTTTCTTATTTAATTTACAGTGTTTTTCATAATAATAATGACTATTGTTCTGAACCCTTTAGAATACTGACTAATTTAGTTTGCACAACAACCTTAAGAGGTAGATGCCATTAGCATCCTTATTTTACACATGAGGAAATTAAAGAACAGAAAGCTTAAGTGACTTGACCAAAGTTAGCCAGTTGTAAATAATAGAATGGGGATTTCAACCCAGGCCATTTGGCTACATAGTTCCTAATTTGCAGAATCCTTATCTGACCCCAACTTCACATTCTGGTTTTATTAACAGAAAGAAATTCTATAAATTGATCTTTGGGTCTTTATTCATATTTTCTTCAGCTTGACTTTGAATGAAAAACAAGTAAGAGAAGAGGCCTACTATTTAGGTAAAGTGGCATAATATTAAAATAAATCAGAAAAGAGAATATTTTACTTATTTATTTTTTCCTCTTCGAAGGGGTAGAATGTGTAAGAGGGAATAATATGCAAAATTGGTATAAAAACAAAGTAGAAATTGAGAATATGATGAGAAATAGGACCCAGAATTATATAGAGTGGATAGGGAAAAGATGGACGAAGATGGGGAGATACCAGTTAAGAGGCAATTTCAATAGATAGCATTTCAAAAAAATTAAAAGTGTTAAGAACTAGAGAATAGTCTGGAAGAATAGAAAAGGAAGTGTCAGATGCAGAGACAGCATTTTGTAGGTAAAATCCATTGTATATAGCATCTAATTGAACTAGTTGGATCAAGGAAAGGAGTGAAAAAAATGAAATACACTGTATATATTATTAAATCCCCACCAAATCATTTGAGAAAGTCAATTTCTTTATATTGAGAGCCAGTATGGTATACAGTGGTTAAGGGAGTACACTTGACCTCTTAGTGACTGTTTCCTCATCTGAAATGTGGGGAATTATGCTAATGATTCTAGCTCACACAGTAGTTATGAGGATTAAACTTTAACCACTGGACCATGACTGGCACATAGTGAACACTATATGATTAAGGCTACCTTGATTCTCTAAGAGATCAAAATACATTTTTAAGAATAACAAAACTAGTAAGTGGCAGGTAAGTAAATTCTTGCATTATAATATTCTGTAAAATTCATTGTACAAGCCCAACAGTTGATGGGAAAATGACCTGTGGGATTTACTTGGCCTCAAACCTAATATGATGGTGTGGTGTTGCATAGCTGCTGAAAAGCTAATGCAATCTGAGGATGCATTGATGGATGTGCAATGCTTACATTAAAGAAGATAATGCTATTATGTTGAGCTATATTAAATTGTCATTTTTGTAGCTCAAAATGGTTGAGTGTTGGCAATTTCATGTGATTCAATTAAATACCCTTGTATTTTGCTCTCGTAGGAGAAAATCCGGAATGTTTGTTTTCAGTTCTCCATTTGAGATCATTGAAATGCCATATATGAGGAGGGCTACCATCTTGAAGAAAGGGGTAGACACTATGTCATATTAACGAAGGAATGTTTAACCTGAAAAATGCAAAGACTCTGAGTAGTCATGATAATTGTCTTCAAATTCTTAAAAGTATTTTGATTTAGACATGGGGGTACAGTTACTTGTAGTTGAAACAAGAAAGGAGGAAATAAAAAATTTGGCTCAAAGGATGAAGAGACAAAGGCATATTTTGTTCACTGTGGGTAAGACCTTTGTAACATTTAGAGTATTCCACCGTAGAATGGGTTTTTCTAGAACAGTATCCTGAAGCTAGAACTATAGTGGATGTCCTGTCCTATATTCAAACAGGGGTTGGACTAATTCATCAGGAAAAAAACTGGACTTGATTAGTTCTAATTACTTGCAACTCTGATTTTATGATGATATAGAAGTCATAAAGAGTTTTGCACTCATATTATCAATTCTTCCCATTATCTTTAAAGTATTGAGCATGTTTTACAAAATAATAACAAGAACCCCTCTAATAATTACCCTCAGTGTATTTGTAATTAGACAAGTAAAACAACATTATAGATACTTTAGTAAAAATTTAAAATATATTCATCCATTTATCAATTTGACCTGTATTTATTGGGTGCCTATCATGTAGCTGCAGTGGTGGAAAAATTTTTAAATAGACAGTATTTTTACCTCAAGGAGCATAAAATATAGTTGAAGAGTTTTACCAGCAACTTCAGTGTGACTATACAATCCATTTACTGATTTAGGTATCAATACTGTGTCAGTAATATAGTGGTCATGTTTGTATTTGAATTTAGATGTATTCTGGAAAAGTATGTATTCACTAGCCACATGATTTTATGTTCTGGGATGAATTACTTTTATACAGTAAGGAGAAATTTAAAACAGAAAAAAAAGCTTAAAATATGTGGAAACAAATGCTCCAAATAACGTGATAAAAAATTATTTAAAACTGTAGTGGTAATCTGCAGTTTAAAAATTATATCTGACACTATTACAATTACCTGCATATCTTCAAAAAATTCTATCTAATGATTGTGAATTGTCAAAGTAATTTATCTTTTAAAACTAAAATGATATTTCAGTGCATAATAATTTGGAGCTAGAAATGATAAAGTGCCATGAATTATGAAAATATGAAAACCTCTTAGAGGTGAATGGAAATAGCAAAGTTATGTCCCTAAGGACGCACACATACTTGGCTTTGAGAGGTTCTGAAAATGTTGCAATTAACTTCTTTGAGTTAAATTTTAGTTATCCATAGGTCATCTATTTTGTGAATTACTTTTAAACATTTAAAATTACAGAGTTGGTTCCCTATTCCGTATGTTAGTTATATAATGAAATGAAGCAAGCTGAAGTTGTTTATAACCCACAGTGAGTATACTTTGGAGGCAAATCTACTGCCAAATGCTGATTTCTATGGTTTGACATTGTCTCTGTTCTGCACTGTTCCATTGACATTGCGCTGCTTTAATATTTATTCATGTCCATGCTGAATAATATATGTATAATACGTAAACACACACATATTCAGAAAGGATAAGAAAATTTTTCATAGCTCAGCTTAAATGTTACTTTACCTGTTGGCCTTTTCTAACCCTCACAACTAGAATTTCCTCCTTTCATCTTTTTGAAATCCCATAACTTAAATATCTTTCTTATGGTCTTTGTCACCTTCTACTCTATATCATTCAACAAACATTAAAGACTTTTTTGTGAACCTATTTTCTTCTATGTCTTAACTTCACTTCTTAATTCAGTGCTCCTTAAAGGTCAAGCTCCTCCCTACAGCATTTAGGATAGGGCTTTTGTGCTTAGAAGATGCTCAGTTAATATTTGTTAAAAGGAGGAATTTGAGGATACCCTCAAATATGGGCACACACTTAATGATCGTGGTTTCAGAATTTATGAGTTGCAAGCCTCCTTGTAGATAATTTGGTACAAAGGTCACAGTTTTCATATGAGAACATTCACGTGGCATGCAAAGTACTTATGAGAGCTCAGTGCTTATCCTGCTGCTTTTTATCGTAAGTTTAACTACATATTTAGGAATTTGAATTATAGCATTCATTGAAAAACTTGCTTTTTACCTCTTAAAGCTTAGGGTATACTCATTTCATACTATCTTTTTTGTTCTGTGGAAATGATAGAGTGAAGCATCTATAAAGTTATTGATATAGGAAAGAGGAAACTCCTCATGGTCTTTAGGCAGTCACTGTTGCTAAACCATTGAGGGTCCTCCTTGGTTATTGACACCATCTGCACTATTGGGTTCATGCTGCAGAGCAGCTGCACGTTTTTGTTTGGTTTGGTTTTATTTTTGATTTATAAAAGAGATTTTAATTACAGTATACTGCTGAGAATTCAGTCTGTGGAGATTATATTCCTCTAGTAGACATTTGAAGGATTCTTACTATATGTATCCACTGTGATTGAGGGGATCGTAACAGAAGAGAGTTGAGGAGAAGTTGTGTGGCATCTGGTTGAAAGAACTTTGTAAAACCAATATTTTCTACAGAAGGTATAGTCATTCTTAAGGCATTACTGTTTTAGCAAAAATTTGTTGTGTGTCCCTCAGGAAAATACCATATTACACTCATTTGGATTCCTAACATCAGCCATACCAGTTTTGGAAACAACTGTAGATTGGCTTTGAAATTTTTCTGTTTAGAAAAGGACATAAAACAGTTTAACAGATATTTCTGGTCATAGAGAATTAGACGTTTAGGCTTAATGTAGTTGCCTATGTTTATAAGGCTAAATTGAAGTCTTAGCTCTATTGATATTTTATGTCCAACTGAACAAGAATTATATTCTTTTTTTTTTTTTAATTTCAGTATCATGTCATTTTATTTTTAAATAAATTGATTTATATTTTATTTGTTTATTTTTGGCTGTGTCGGGTCTTCGTTCCTGCGTGCAGGCTTTCTATAGTTGCTGCGAGTGGGGGCTATGCTTTGTTGCGGTATGTGGGCATCTCATTGCGGTGGCTTCTCTTGTTGTGGAGCACAAGCTCTAGGCACATGGGCTTCAGTAGTTGTGACACGTGGCCTCAGTAGTTGTGGCTCGCGGGCTCTAGAGCACAGGCTCAGTAGTTGTGACACACGGGCTTAGTTGCTCTGCGGCATGTGGGATCTTCCTGGACCAGGGATTGAACCCGTGTCCCCTGCATTGTCAGGTGGATTCTTAACCACTCTGCCACTAGGGAAGTCCAAGAATTATACTTCAACAGAACTTTTCTGATTGTTAGCTGAAAAACAAATCCAGAATAATTTTCTTCTCGAACTATTTTTTCCTGTTTGGCTTTTATTTATTTATTTATTTTTTTGCAGCTTTACTGAGAGGTAGTTGATATAGAACATTGTGTAAGTTTAAGGTGTACAACATAATAATTTGAAATATGTGTATATATATTCTTTCTTTGTGTGATGAGAACTTTTAAAATGTGCAATATAGTATTGTTAACTATAGTCAGTATGCTGTACATTACGTCCCCAGAACTTACTTATCTTTAAATTATAACTGAAGGTTTTTACCCTTTGACCAATTTCACATATTTCTCCCGCCCCCCACCCTTGGCAACCGCCAATCTGTTCTGTTTCTATGACTGGTTTTCTTAGATTCCACACATAAGTGAGATCATACAGTATTTGCCTTTCTTTGTCGTATTTCACTAGCCTAATGCCCTCAAGATTTATCCATGTTATTGCAAATGGCATAATTTCCTACTTTTTAATGGTTGTGTTCCTGTTCTAATTTTAGTATACCTTTTTTTTGAAATAAGACATACCCAGATGAAGGGTACACATCATATAGCACAATGAATTTGTTAGATGCAAATACATCCATGTGACCACCCCACATCTACAAATAGAATATTGCTAGAATCCAGGAACTCTGTTTGTGCCCTTTCTTCCTCCCAAATTAAACTGCATCCTGAATTCTAGCACTATAAAATAATTTTGCCTATTTTTAAGCCTCATATAAGTAAAATCATATATTATATATGTATTTGTGTCTAGTTTGTTTCACTCAGAATTATGTGTGTGGAATCTATCCATGCATGTGGCAATAGTTTGTTCATATTTGATGCTGTATGGTTTTCTATTTTACCCCAATTTATTTATCCATTCTACTCTGGGTAGATTTTTGGATTGTTCGCAGTTGTTGAATATTATGATTAACTGGTTAGAACATTCCAGTACATGTCTTTTAGATCTTATATTTGTAAATTATTATTGTCTGCACATGTAGGAGTAAAATTTCTGAGCCACAGGGTATGCATATTTTCATATTCAGTAAATACTGATGAACTGTTTTCTAGAATTTTCCACGTGCCATTATCATTGCAGTACATCTTTGCCAGTGCTTTGTATTGTTAATTAAAAAAACATATTTCCATTCTGGTTAGTATAAAGATATCTTGTTTGGACTTTAACTTCCTGATGATTAATATGGCTGAGCACCCTTTGATAGGCCTAACGGCCATTTGGCTATCCTCCTATGAAGTGCACGTTCAGGTGTTTTGCCTATTTTCTTACTGATTTTTAGGAGTTATTTATGCCTTCAGGATAGGAATTTTTGTTGCTTATATGTCTTGCAAATATCTTCTCTCCTGTCGTAGTATGGCTTTTAACTCTTTGAACCATACATTTTGTTGAACAGAAGTTCATAATTTTAATTTAGGTTGTAGTATCAATTTATTCCTTTCTGATCTGTGCTTTTGTTCTGTTTAAGGAATTTTTCTATTTGAAGGCCACGATGATGTTATATTCTAGAAGTTTTATTGTTTTAACTTTCATATTTAGACCTACAATTCCTCTGGGATTAAATTCTGTGTATGATTTGAGGTAAAATTTACTTTGATTCCATATGGTATCGGATTGACCCAGGAGCATTTGTTGAAGAGATTTTCTTTCTTTATTGTAAATCGTATGACCTTTGACATAAATGAAATGATTAAATATGTGAGGACTTAATGATTAATGATTAAATCCTTGTTGAGGATTCTATTGTGTTATACTATGCTATCTTAATAACTAGTTGTATGTACTTTGTAGTCATTTTCTTTTACTTCAAGGATTTCTAGGTCAGGGGTCAGCAATCTTTTTCTATAAAGGACAAGATACAAATAGGGGCCAGGGGTAAATATTTTAGACTAGGTGGTCCCTATGTTCTCTGGGGCTATTGTAGCATAAAAGCAGCCATAGACAATACATGAATGGTTAATTAGGGCTATGCCCCAATGAACCTTAATTTACAAAACAAGTGGCAGGACAGATTTGGCTTATGGACTGTTCTAGGATATTTGTAGCTTTTTACATCACCACAAAATTTTAGAATTTGTCAGTTTATACACATATACATGCATACATGCATGTGTGTGAGTGCACACACACACACACACACACACACACTGTGAGATTTGAATTTGGTTTGAAGCTGTAGATTAATTTCTGAGAATTGAAGTATGTAAAATCCATGAATATGGATATAATCCATGAATACGGATACTCCTCTATTTATTTAAATTTTCTTTAGTTTCTCTGAATAATATTTTATAGTTTTTGTGTAAGGGTCTTGTACATCTTTAATTGTATTTGTCCCTAGTGATTAGATATTTTTTGATGCCACTATAACTTGTCATGTCTCATTTTTATTTATTATTGTAGTATATAAAATGTCATTTTATTTTTTGGATAATTGAATTGACCTTGCTTAACTTACTAATAATAGTTTGGATTTTTAAAAATTTTCTTCATACACTATGGTAATCTGCACATAATGTTTTATTTTTCCCTTTCTAATCATGATGTTTATTGTACTGACAACTATCTCTGCACAGTGTTGAATAAAAGTGGTGATAGGAGGCATCCTTGTCTTGTTCCTGATATTAAGGCTAAAGTTTTCATATATTTGCAACTATGAGATGTTTGTATGATTTTTCTTTATTTTGTAAATGTGGTAAATTACTTGATTTTCACTTTTAAAACAAATATATTTCTGGAATGATCCAACTGATTCATGATATATTATCTTTTAAATATATTGCTTACAATGCTTTCCTAATATTTATTAGAATTTTTCATTATGTTATTTATGAGTGATATTGATCTATAAATTTCCTTCCTTGGCATAAATTTGTTGATTTTTGTTCTTAAGGTTAAATAGGACTCATTAAATGTGTTTGAAAATATTTCCTCTTTTTCTGTTCTCTGAAAGAATATGTGAAAGATTAACGTTATGTCTGAGTTAAATGTTTGGAAGAATTTCCTGCTAAAGAATTCTGAGCCTGACTATTTCTTTGTGGGAAGTTTGAATTTCAAATTCACTTTCTTTCTTTCTTTTTTTTTAATTAATTTATTTATTTTTGGCTGTGTTGGGTCTTCGTTTCTGTGTGAGGGCTTTCTCTAGTTGTGGCAAGCGGGGGCCACTCTTCATCGTGGTGCACAGGTCTCTCACTATTGTGGCCTCTCTTGTTACTGAGCACAGGCTCCAGACGCGCAGGCTCAGTAGTTGTGGCTCACAGGCCTAGTTGCTCTGTGGCATGTGGGATCTTCCCAGACCAGGGCTCGAACCCGTGTCCCCTGCATTGGCAGGCAGATTCTCAACAACTGCACCACCAGGGAAGCCCCACTTTCTTTCTTAACTATCTGTCTACTCACGATTTCAGTTTCCTGTCCTGACAATTTTGCATGCTATATTTTTCCAGGAATTTGTTCATTTCACCAAATTCTCAAATTTATTGGCATAAAGTTGCTCATAATATACTGTTAAGATATATATTTCTCTAAGATCTATAATGATACCCCACTTTTTACTTTCTGATGTTGATAATTTGTATTTTTCTCTATTTTTTCCCTTTATCCATCTCAGCAGAGGTTTATCTGTGCATAGTGTTTTACTTTTTCCTCTCTAATCATGATATTTATTGCACTGACAATTTTATTAGTCCTTTCTAAGAAGGCACTTTTGCCTATGTTGGCTACCTCTATTTAGTTTTTTAAGAATTTCATTGATTAGTGCAATTATCTTTATTTTTTCCTACTTTTTTTGGTTTTAATTTGCTGTTCTAAGTTCTTGAGATAGATAACTTAATATTTATTTTCAATCATTTTTCTTTTCTACATATGCATTTTAGGCTATAAATTTCTCTTTAAAGAAGCTTTAAGTATATTCAACAAATATTGTTATGTTATACTTTTATTTACATTCAGATTCAAAGTGTTTAAAAAATTTTTTTTAATTGATCTCAAATTTACTGAAAAGTTGTGAATATAGTGTAAAGATTTTTTTCCTTTGAGCTACTTGAGAATAAGTTGCCAACATGATGCCCCATGGAGCTTGAATACTCTATTGCATAAAGCACATTCTGCTAGAAAGCCATAATATAATAATCAGAATCAGGAAATTAGCACTGACATATTTTTACCCTTTAATCTTAAGACCCCTTTCAATTTCACTTATTGTCCCAATAATATCTTTTAGCAACTGGATCCAATTCAGAATTACCTATTGCATATAGCTGTCTTTTCCTTTACTGTTTTTTTTTTTTTTTCTGTTGTTGTTTCTTTGATCTTAAATAGTTTCTCTGTCTTTTCTTAACTTGATGTCCTTGACACTTTCTGTGGATGGAATGCCAGCTACTTTGCAGAATTTCTCTTATTTTGACTTTGTGTGATTTTTTTTTTTTTTTTTCTTCTTCATGATGCATCTTTGGGTGGAATATCACAGAAGTGGTGTGGTGCTCTTCTTATGCCTGGCATAAGATTTTGATTCATCCCATTTCTGGTTAGGTTAATTTTGATCATTTGATCAAAGTGGTGTCTGCTAGCCTTCTCTATCAAACAGTTACTTTTTCCATTTTGTAGTTAATATTAATTTTGGGAGGGGAAGCTGGGAGTTATGATGGGAAGGTAGTTGATGAGTATTTGGGAAGATACTTTGAGAGTATATAAATATCTCCTTCCTCATTAAACGTTTTTTAATTAATTTATTTATTTTGTAAGTGTGGACTTATACTTTCCTCTGTTTTTCAATGGATTTTCATATTATACTATCATTTATTTTGGTGCTCAAATTGTCCCAGATTTGTCCAATGGGAGCACCTTGAAGCTGGCTTGTGTCTGTTAAAAGTTACCCCTGTCATTCTTTTAGCATGTCCTTATTTCCTAGGACAAGATATTCAGGGTGTTTATTCTTTTCTGGAAATGTTTCTTGTCTTAAATTCTACTTTGCTTAGAGAGTGAATAGTTAGACTAGTTCACATTTGTTTAATGTTTAAATGGTTTATCTTATCTCATGGATTTGCTTTTGACTTTCCTGTGTATTTATATTTGAAGTGTATCTCTTATAAACAGCAGATAATTGGGCTTAAAAATAAACTTACATTCATAATCTTTGTCATTTATATGGAGTGTTTAGATCATTTACAATTAACTTAATTATCAATATGTTTGGGTAAAACTTACCATTTTACCATTTCTTTTTATTTTATTCACTTATTTTAAATTCTTTATCTTTCCTTTCTTTCTTTCCTTGGATTTGGATATTTGTCTATCATCTATCTTTCTTTCTTCCTATCTATCTATCTATCTATCTATCATCTATCTATATCACTGCATATTTTTCGCAATATTAGCTTGTTAGTTTTACTTTCTTTTACCATTATTTTAATAGTTACCCTAAAGATTTCAACATACAGTCTGGATATTTTAGAATCTGTTATAAACTAGTTTTGTAACAACTTCTCCGAAAATGCTTGGTCCTTAAAACATTTAACTCAAGAGGGACCTTCAAGATGGTGGAGGAGTAAGACATGGAGGTCACCTTCCTCTCCACAAATATATCAAAAATGCATCTACATGTGGAGCAACTCCTACAGAACACCTACTGAACGCTGGTAGAAGACCTCAGACTTCCCAAAAGGCAACAAAATCCCCATCTACCTGCGTAAGGAAAAAGAAAAAAGAAAAAACGGAGACAAAAGAATAGGGACAGGACCTGCACCTCAGGGAAGGAGCTGTGAAGGAGGAAAGGTTTCCACACACTAAGAAGCCCCTTCACTGGTGGAGACAGGGTGTGGGTTGGGGGGGAAACTTTGGAGCCACAGAAGAGAGCACAGCAACAGGGGTGCAGGGGGCAAAGTGCAGAGATTCCTGCACAGAGGCTTGTCTGCTCACCCGCCAGGGTGGGTGGGGGCTGGGAGCTGAGGCTCCAGCTTCTGAAGTCAGATCCCAGGAAGAGGACTGGGGTTGGCTGCATGAACATGGCCTGAAGGGGGCTAGTGTACCACAGATAGCCGGGAGGGAGTCTGGGAAAAACTCTGGACCTACTTAAGAGGCAAGAGACCATTGTTTCAGGGTACATGAGGAGAGGAGATTCCTTCCCCATCTGCCCACAGAAGGCAGAGCACTCCCTACATGAGCTCCAGAGACAGGCATGAGCCATGGCTATCAGCTCAGACCCCAAAGACGGGCATGAAATGCTAACATTGCTGCTGCAGCCACCAAGAATCCTGTGTGCAAGCACAGGTCACTATCCACACCCCCCAGGGAGCCTGTGCAGCATGCCACTGCCAGGGTCCTGTGGTACAGAGACAACTTCCCTGGGAGAACACATGGTGTGCCTCAGGCTGTTGCAACATCATGCCAGCCTCTGCTGCTGCAGGCTTGCCAGGCATTCCAATTATAACTGCTGTACCTCTCCCACCCCCAGCCTGAATGAGCAAGAGCCACCTAATCAGCAGCTGCTTTAACCCCATTCTGTCTAGGTGGGAACAGAAGCCTGAGGGTGACCTATGTGCAGAGGTGGGGCCAAAACCAAAGTTGAACCGCAGGAGCTATGAGAAAGAAGACCAAAGGAAATTTCTCCATGCAGCCTCAGGAGCAGCAGATTAAATTCCCACAGTCAACTTGATAAACCATGCATCTGTGGAATACCTGAATAGACAACGAATTATCCCAAAATTGAGGTGGTGGACTATGGGAGCAACTGAAGACTTGGGGTTTGCTTTCTGCATCTGATCTGTTTCTGGTTTTTATGTTTACCTTAGTATAGTTTTTAGCGCTTGTTATCATTGGTGGATTTGTTTATAGGTTTGGTTGCTGTCTTCTTTTTTAATAATTATTTTTATTTTAATAATTCTTTTATGATTAAAAAAATATTTTCTCCTTTCTTTTTTTTCTCACTTTCTTCTGAGCCATGTGGCTGACAGGGTCTTGGTGCTCCAGCCTGTTCTCAGGTCTGACCCTCTGAGGTGGGAGAGCTCAGTTCAGGACACTGGACCACCTGAGACCTGCCAGTCCCAAGTAATATCAGTTGGCGAGAGCTCTCTCCGTGATCTCCATCTCAATGCTGAGACCCACCTCCACCCAACGGCCAGGAAACCACAGTGCTGGATGACCCATGCCAAGGAACTAGCAAGACAGGAACACAGGCCCATCCATTAGAAAAGAGGCTGCCTAAAATCATACTAATTTCACAGACACCCCAAAACACACCACCAGACACGGCCCTACCCACCAGAAAGAAAAGATCCAGCCTCACCCACCAGAACATAGGCACAAGTCCCCTCCACCAGGAAGCCTACACAACCCACTGAACCAACCTTACCCACTGGGGGTAGACAACAAAAACAATGGGAACAATGAATCTGCAGCCTATGAAAAGGAGACCCCAAACACAGTAAGTTAAACAAAATGAGAAGACAGAAAAATATGCAGCAGATGAAGGAGCAAGGTAAAAACCCACCAGACCAAACAAATGAAGAGGAAATAGGCAGTCTACCTGAAAAAGAATTCAGAGTAATGATAGTAAAGATGATCCCAAATCTTGAAACTAGAATGGAGAAAATACAAGAAACATTTAAAAAGGAACTAGAAGAACTAAAGAGCAAACAAATAATGCTGAACAACACAATAAATGAAATGAAAAATACTCTATAAAGAATCAATAGCAGAATAACTTAAGCAGAAGAATGGAAAAGTGACCTGAAAGATAAAATAGTGGAAATAACTACTGCAGAGCAGAATAAAGAAAAAAGAATGAAAAGAATTGAGGATGGTCTCAGAAACCTCTGGGACAGCATTAAACACAACAACATTCGAATTATAGGGGTCTCAGAAGAAGAAGAGAAAGAGGAAGGGTCTAAGAAAATATTTGAAGAGATTTTAGTAGAAAACTTCCCTAATATGGGAAAGGAAATTGTCAATCAAGTCCAGGAAATGCAGAGTCCCATACAGAATAAATCTAAGGAGAAACACGCCAAGACACATATTAATCAACTATCAAAAATTAAATACAAAGAAAAATATTTAAAGCAGCAAGGGAAAAACAACAAATAATATACAAGGGAATCCCCATAAGGTTAGCAGCTGATATTTCAGCAGAAATTCTGCAAGCCAGAAGGGAGTGGCAGGACATATTTAAAGTGATAAAAGGGTAAAGCATACAACCAAGATTACCCAGCAAGGATCTCATTCAGATTTGATGGAGAAATTAAAACCTTCACAGACATGCAAAAGTTAAGAGAATTCAGCACCACCAAACCAGCTTTACAACAAATGTGAAGGAACTTCTCTAGGCATGAAACAGAAGAGAAGGAAAAGACCTACAAAAACAAACCCAAAACAATTAAGAAAATGGGAATAGGTACATACTTATTGATAATTACCTTAAATGTAAATGGATTAAATGCTCCCACCAAAAGACACAGAATGGCTGAATGGATACAAAAACAAGACTCATATATATGCTGTCTACAAGAGACCCACTTCAGACCTTGGGGCACATACAGACTGAAAGTGAGGGGATGGAAAAAGATATTCCATGCAAATGGAAATCAAAAGAAAGCTGGAGTAGCAATTCTCATATCAGACAAAATAGACTTTAAAATAAAGACTATTACAAGAGACAAAGAAGGACACTATATAATGATCAAGGGATCGATCCAAGAGGAAGGTATAACAATTGTAAATATTTATGCACCCAACATAGGAGCACCTCAATACATAAGGCCATAAAAGGGGAAATTGACAGCCATAAAAGGGGAAATCGACAGCAACACAATCATAGTAGGGGACTTTAACACCCCACTTTCACCAATGGACAGATCATCCAAAATTAAAATAAATAAGGAAACACAAGCTTTAAATGATACATTAAACAAGATGGACTTAATTGATATTTATAGGACATTCCACCCAAAAACAACAGAATCCACATTTTTCTCAAGTGCTCATGGAACATCGTCCAGGATAGATCATATCTTGGGTCACAAATCAAGCCTTGGTAAATTTAAGAAAATTGAAATCGTATCAAGTATCTTTTCCAACCACAACACTATGAGACTAGATATCAATTACAGGAAAAGATCTGTAAAAAATACAAATACATGGAGGTTACACAATACACTACTTAATAACGAAGTGATCACTGAAGAAATCAAACCGGAAATCAAAAAATACCTAGAAACAAATGACAATGGAGACACGATGACCCAAAACCTATGGGATGCAGCAAAAGCAGTTCTAAGAGGGAAGTTTATAGCAATACAAGCCTACCTCAAGAAACAGGAAACATCTCAAATAAACCACCTAACCTTGTACCTAAAGCAATTAGAGAAAGAGGAACAAAAAAACCCCAAAGTTAGCAGAAGGAAAGAAATCATAAAGATCAGATCAGAAGTAAATGAAAAAGAAATGAAGGAGACAATAGCGAAGATCAATAAAACTAAAAGCTGGTTCTTTGAGAAGATAAACAAAATTGATATACCATTAGTCAGACTCAAAAAGAAAAAAAGGGAGATGACTAAAATCAATAGAATTAGAAATGAAAAAGGAGAAGTAACAACTGACACTACAGAAATACAAAAGATCATGAGAGATTACTACAAGCAACTCTATGCCAATAAAATGGACAACCTGGAAGAAGTGGACAAATACTTAGAAATGCACAGCCTGCCGAGACTGAACCAGGAAGAAATAGAAAATATGAACAGACCAATCACAAGCACTGAAATTGAAACTGTGATTAAAAATCTTCCAACAAACAAAAGCCCAGGACCAGATGGCTTCACCGGTGAATTCTATCAAACATTTAGAGAAGAGCTAACACCTATCCTTCTCAAACTCTTCCAAAATATTGCGGAGGGAGGAACACTCCCAAACTCTTTCTATGAGGCCACCATCACCCTGATACCAAAACCAAACAAAGACGTCACAAAGAAAGAAAACTACAGGCCAATGTCACTGATGAACATAGATGCAAAAATCCTCAACAAAATACTAGGAAACAGAATCCAACAGGGCATTAAAAGGATCTTACACCATGATCAAGTGGGGTTTATTCCAGGAATGCAAGAATTCTTCAATGTATGCAAATCAATCAACGTGATACACCGTATTAATAAACTGAAGGAGAAAAACCATATGATCATCTCACTAGATGCAGAGAAAGCTTTTGACAAAATTCAACACCGATTTATGATAAAAGCCCTGCAGAAAGTAGGCATAGAGGGAACTTTCCTCAACATAATAAAGGTTATATATGACAAACCCATAGCCAACATCATTCTCAACGGTGAAAAACTGAAACCATTTCCACTAAGATCAGGAACAAGACAAGGGTGCCCACTCTCACCACTATTATTCAACATAGTTTTGGAAGTGTTAGCCACAGCAATCAGAGAAGACAAAGAAATAAAAGGAATCCAAATCAGAAAAGAAGAAGTAAAGCTGTCACTGTTTGCAGATGACATGATACTATACATAGAGATTCCTAAAGATGCTACCAGAAAACTACGAGAGCTAATCAATGAATTTGGTAAAGTAGCAGGATACAAAATTAATGGACAGAAATTTCTTACATTCCCATATACTAATGATGAAAAATCTGAAAGTAAAATAAAAAAAACACTCCCATTTACCATTGCAACAAAAAAAATAAAATATCTAGGAATAAACCTACCTAAGGAGACAAAAGACCTGTATGCAGAAAATTATAAGACACTGATGAAAGAAATTAAAGATGATACAAATAGATGGAGAGATATACCATGTTCCTGGATTGGAAGAATCAACATTGTGAAAATGACTCTACTACCCAAAGCAATCTACAGATTCAATGCAATCCCTATCAAACTACCACTGGTATTTTTCACAGAACCAGAACAAAAAAATTTCACAATTTATATGGAAACACAAAAGACCCCGAATAGCCAAAGCAATCTTGAGAACGAAAAATTGAGCTGGAGGAGTCAGGCTCCTGACTTCAGATTATACTACAAAGCTACAGTAATCAAGACAGTATGGTACTGGCACAAAAACAGAAACATAGATCAATGGAACAGGATAGAAAGCCCAGAGATAAACCCACGCATATATGGTCACCTTATCTTTGATAAGGGAGGCAAGCGTATACAGTGGAGAAAAGACAGCCTCTTTAGTAAGTGGTCCTGGGAAAACTGGACAGGTACGTGTAACAGTATGAAATTAGAACACTCCCTAACACCATACACAAAAATAAACTCAAAATGGATTAAAGACCTAAGTGTAAGGCTGGACACTATTAAACTCTTAGAGGAAAACATAGGCAGACGCTCTATGACATAAATCACAGCAAGATCCTTTTTGACCCAGCTCCTAGAGAAATGGAAATAAAAACAAAAATAAAAAAATGGGACCTTATGAAACTTAAAAGCTTTTGCACAGCAAAGGAAACCATAAACAAGACCAAAAGCCAACCCTCAGAATGGGAGAAAATATTTGGAAATGAAGCAACTGACAAAGGATTAATCTCCAAAATTTACAAGCAGCTCATGCAGCTCAATATCAGAATAACAAACAACCCAATCCAAAAATGGTCAGAAGACCTAAATAGACATTTCTCCAAAGAAGATATACAGATTGCCAACAAAAACACATGAAAGAATGCTCAACATCATTAATCATTAGAGAAATACAAATCAAAACTACAATGTGATATCATCTCACACCAGTCAGAATGGCCATCATTAAAAAATCTAGAAACAATAAATGATGGAGAGGGTGTGGAGAAAAGGGAACACTCGTGAACTGTTAGTAGGAATGTAAATTGATACAGCCACTATGGAAAACAGTATGGAGGTTCCTTAAAAAACTAAAAATAGAACTACCATATGACCCAGCAATCCCACTAATGGGCATATACCCTGAGAAAACTATAATTCAAAAAGCGTCATGCACCAAAATGTTCACTGTAGCACTATTTACAATAGCCAGGACATGGAAGCAACTTAAATATCCATCATCGGATGAAAGGATAAAGAAGATGTGGCACATATATACAATGGAATATTACTCAGCCAGAAAAAGAAACGAATTGGAGTTATTTGTAGTGAGGTGGATGGAGTTAGAGTGTGTCATACAGAGTGAAGTAAGTCAGAAAGAAAAAAACAAATACAGTATGCTAACACATATATATGGAATCTAAGGGAAAAAAAAAAAAGGTCATGAAGAACCTAGTGGCAAGATGGGAATAAAGACACAGACCTAGTAGAAAATGGACTTGAGGATATGGGGTGGGGGAAGGGTAACATGTGACAAAGTGAGAGAGTGGCATGGACATATATACACTGCCAAACGTAAAACTTATAGCTAGTGGGAAGCAACCGCATAGCACAGGGACATCAGCTCTCTGCTTTGTGACCACCTAGAGGGGTGGGATAGGGAGGTTGGGCAGGAGGGAGATGCATGAGGGAAGAGATATGGGAACATATGTATATGTATAACTGATTCACTTTGTTATAAAGCAGAAACTAACACACCATTGTAAAGCAATTATACTCCAATAAAGATGTTAATAAAAACCCCAAAACAATTAAGAAAATGGTAATGGGAACATGTGTCTCAATAACTACCTTAAATGTAAATGGATTAAATGCTCCAACCAAAAGACATAGACTGGCTGAGTGGATACAAAAACAAGACCCGTATATATGCTGTCTACAAGTGACCCACTTCAGATCTAGGGACACATACAGACTAAAAGTGAGGGGATGAAAAAACATATTCTATGCAAATGGAAATCAAAAGAAAGCTGGAATAGCAATTCTCATATCAGACAAAATAGACTTTAAAATAAAGACGATTACAAGAAACAAAAAAGGACACTGAACAATGATCAAGGGATCAGTCCAAGAAGAGGCTATAACAATTGTTAATTTTTATGCACCCAACATAGGAGCACCCCAATACATAAGGCAAATGCTAACAGCCATAAAAGGGGAAATCGACAGTGCAGAATAATAGTGGAGGATGTTCACAACCCACTTTCACCAATGGACAGATCATCCAAAATGAAAATAAGTAAGGAAACACAAGCTTTAAATGATACATTAAACAAGATGGTCTTAATTGATATTTTTAGGACATTCCATCCAAAAACAGCAGAATACACTTTCTTCTCAAGTACTCATGGAACATTCTCCAGAATAGATCATATCTTGGGTCACAAATCAAGCCTTTTTAAATTTGAGAAAATTGAAACTGTATCAAGTATCTTTTCCGACCACAGTGCTATGAGATAGATATCAAATACAGGGAAAAACCTGTAAAAAATACAAAGTCATGGAGGCTAAACAATATGCTACCTAATAACTAAGAGATCACTGAAGAAATCAAAGGGGAAATCAAAAAATACCTAGAAACAAATGACAATGAAAACACAACTACCCAAAATCTATGGGATGCAGTAAAAGCAGTTCTAAGAGGTAAGTTTATAGCAATACAATCCTATCTCAAGAAACAGAAACATCTCAAATAAACAACCTAACCATACACCTAAAGCAATTAGAGAAAGAACAAAAAACCCCAAAGTTAGCAGAAGGAAAGAAATCATAAATATCAGATCAGAAATAAATGAAAAAGAAGTGAAGGACACAATAGCTAAGATCAATAAAACTAAAAGCTTGTTCTTTGAGAAGATAAACAAAATTGATAAACCATTAACCAGACTCATCAAGAAAAAAAGGGAGATGACTCAAATCAACAGAATTAGAAAAGAAAAAGGAGAAGTAACAACTGACACTGTAGAAATACAAAGGATCTTGAGAGGTTACTACAAGCAACTGTATGCCAATGAAATGGAAAACCTGGAAGAAATGGACAAATTCTTAGAAAAGCACAGCCTTCCATGACTCTACCAGTAAGAAATAGAAAATATATACAGACCAATCACAAGCAGTGAAATTGAAACTGTGATGAAAAATCTTCCAAAAAACAAAAACCCAGGACCAGATGGCCTCATAGGCGACTTCTATCCAACATTTACAGAAGTGCTAACACCTTTCCTTCTCAAACTCTCAGAATATAGCAGAGGGAGGAACACTCCCAAACTCATTGTACGATGCCACCATCACCCTGATACCAAACCAGATAAAGATGGCACAAAGAAAGAAAACTACAGGCCAGTATCACTGATGAACATAGATGCAAAAATCCTCAACAAAGTACTAGCAAACAGAATCCAACAGCACATTAAAAGGATCATACACCATGATCAAGTGAGGTTTATCCCAGGAGTGCAAGGATTCTTCAATATGCACAAATCAATCAATGTGATACACCATATTAACAAATAGAAGGATAAAATGCATATGATAATCACAATGATGCAGAAAAAGCTTTTTACACAATTCAGCACCCATTTATGAGAAAAACTCTCCAGAAAGTAGGCATAGAGGGAACCTGCATCAGCATAATAAAGGCCATATGTGACTAACCCACAGCCAACATCGTTATCAATGATGAAAAACTGAAACCATTCCTCTAAGATCCAGAAGAAGACGAGTTTTCTCACTCTCTCTGCTTTTATTCAGCATAGTTTGGAAGTTTTAGCCACAGCAATCAAAGAGGAAAAAGAAATAAAAGGAATCCAAATTGGAAAAGAAAAAGTAAAACTGTCACTGTTGGCAGATGACATGATACTATACAGAGAGCATTCTAAAAATGCTCCCAGAAAACTGCCAGAGCCAATCAGTGGATTTGGTAAAGTAGCAGGATACAAAATTAATGTACAGAAATCTCTTGCATTCCTGTACACTAATGATGAAAAATCTGAAAGAGAAATTAAGGAAATAATCCCATTTACCATCACAACAAAAGAGAATAAAATACTTAGGAATAAACCTACCTAAGGAGACCAAAGACCTATATGCAGAAAACTATAAGATACAGATGAAAGAAATTAAAGATTATGGAAACTGATGGAGAGATATATCATGTTCTTGGACTGGAAGAATCAACATTGTAAAAATGACTATACTACCCAAAGCAATCTACAGTTTCAGTGCAATCCCTATCATACTACCAATGGCATTTTTAAAAGACCTAGAACAAAAAAAGTCACTATTTGTATGGAAACATGAAAGACCCGGAATAGCCAAAACAGTCTTGAGAAAGAAAACCAGAGCTGGAGGAATCAGGCTCTCTGACCTCAAACTATACTACAAAGCTACAATAATCAAGACAGTATGGTATGGGGACAAAAATAGAAATATAGATCAATGGGACAGGGTAGAAATCCCAGTGATAAACCCATGCCATGCACATATGGTTACCTTATCTTTGACAAATGAAGCAAGAATATACAGTGGGGAAGAGAAAGCCTCTTCAATAAGTGATGCTGGGAAAACTGGACAGCTACAGGTAAAAGAATGAAATTATAACACTCCCTAACACCATATACAAAAGTAAACTCAAAATGGATTAAAGATCTAAATGTAAGGCCAGACACTGTAAAACTCTTAGAGGAAAACAGAGAGAGAACACTCTATGACATAAATCACAGCAAGGTCCTTTTTGACCCACCTCCTAGAGAAATGGAAATAAAAAGAAAAATAAACAAATGGGACCTAATGAAACTTAAAAGCTTTTGCATAACAAAGGAAACCATAAAGGAGATGAGAAGACAATCTTCCGAATGGGAGAAAGAATTTGCAAATGAAGCAACGGACAAAGGATTAATCTCCAAAATACACAAGTAGCTCATGCAGCTCAATATCAAAAAAACAAACAATCCAATCCAAAAATGGGCAGAAGACCTAAATAGACATTTCTCCAAAGAAGATATACAGATTGCCAAGAAACACATGAAAGGATGCTCAACATCACTAATCATTAGAGAAATGCAAATCAAAACTACAATGAGGTATCACCTCAGGCTGGTCAGAATGGCCATCATCAAAAAATCTGGAAACAATTAATGCTGGAGAGGGTGTGGAGAACAGGGAACCCTCTTGCACTGTTGGTGGGAATGTATATCGATACAGCCACTATGGAGAACAGTATGGAGGTTCCTTAAAAAAAACTAAAAATAGAGCTACCATATGACCCAGCAATCCCACTACTGGGCATATACCCTGAGAAAACCATAATTCTAAGAGTCATGTATCAAAATGTTCACTGTAGCACTATTTACAATAGCCAGGACATGGAAGCAACCTAAGTGTCCATCGACAATTACATGGATAAAGAAGATGTGGCACATAATTACAATGGAATATTACTCAGCCATAAAAATAAATGAAATTGAGTTATTTGTAGAGAGGTGGATGGACCTAGAGTCTGTCATACAGAGTGAAGTAAGTCAGAAAAAGAAAAACAAATACCGTATGCTAACACATATATATGGAATCTAAAGAAAAAGAAGAAATTAGTTCTGATGAACCTCGGGGCAAGACAGGAATAAAGATGCAGATATAGCAAATGGACTTGAGGACACGGGGAGGGGGAGGGGGAAGAGTAAGCTCTGACGAAATTCGAGAGCAGCATTGACATATATACACTACCAAATGTAAAATAGAAAGCTACTGGGAAGCAGCTTCATTGCACAGGGAGATCAGCTCAGTGCTTTGTGACCACCTAGACTCGTGGGATAAGGAGTGTGAGAAGGAGATGCAAGCGTGAGGGGATATGGTGTTATATGTATACATATAGCTGATCCACTTTGTTATATAACAGAAACTAACACAACACTGTAAAGCAATTATACTCTAATAAAGACGTTAAAAAAATTTGTAACTCATTATCTCCACTCCTGTCTTTGGTGTCATTATTATGAGTGTTAATTTTGCATATAATTTAAACATACAAGACATTTTATTATGTTTTATATTGTCAAGTCTTTTTTATTTTCCATATATTTTCGTATATTTCCTATCACGTCCTCTTCATTTCTTGTTGCATTTGTATGTTTCCTTCAAGGATCATTTTTATTCTGAATGAATAAATCCCTTTAAAATTTCTGTTTGTGAAAATTTGCATTTATACTGCCAGAGTGAATTATCTTAATTGTTTTTAATGGGGAAATCTTTATTTTGAAGTTTTTCTCTCTTGTATTGTAAATATAGAGAAAACAATACAAAAAGTGGAAAACATAGTGAATTATTATAAGGCAAACATCTTTGTAACCATTAGCAAGGTCAAGAAATAGAACTTTGCCAGCCACCCAAAGTTTCCTGCCACATGCCCCTCTTAATCAGAGCTCTCTGTTTTCATGGAGTAATGATGTGTTTGTGTGCATTTGTGTGAGTGTGTGTGTGTGTGTGTGCCTGTGCATTTATGGTTTTTTCATCCAAGTGTGTACCTCTCGACATTATAGTTTAGTCTTAAACACTTAAAAAAAAAAAAAGAACTGGCATACATTTTCTTTCTGTTTTCACCTACAGCTTTCCCTCCATCCCTCTGGTTTTCTTTCAACTTGTCTCTTAAAGAATCTGGACCATTTGATCTATAGTTCCATAGTCAGGATCTTACTGACTATATGCTTATGGTTCAGTTCATCATGTTTTTCTGTTCTTTGTATATCTTCAATTTGACAGGCTGACTCAAAAGTGTGATCAGACACAGGTTTAGTTATTTTAACAAAGCTATCGTTGGTGGTGTGAACTTTCATTAGGAGGCACTCTTTTTTGGTGTTGGTATCCATTGATGTTTAGTGCCTAGATCACTGGGGATTTTCACTTGTTAGTTGGAATAATATTACCCTGTATCAACATTATCAAATCATATTGCCACTGCATACTCTCATTTAGCTCTAATTTAGTCTTAGTTCTATGAGTAATTCTCACCACTACTCCATGTGTTCGACTTATGATTTTGTGACTTTACGATAGTGTGAATCAGCATTCAGTAGAAACCGTACTTTGAACTTTGAATTTTGATCTCTTCCAGAGCTAGAAATACTCTCTAGTGATTCTGGGCAGCAGCAGCAAGCCACAGCTCCCAGTCAGCCACACGATCATGAGGGTAAACAACTGGTACACTTACAACCATTCTGTACCTACAGGACCATTCTGGTTTTCACTTTCAGTACAGTATTTAATAAATTACATGAGATATTTAACACTTTAGTATAAAATGTTTATAATATATTTATTATAAAATAGGTTTTGTGTTAGATTATTTTGCCCAACTGTAGACTAGTGTTAAATGTTCTTAAAAGTGTTCTTAAAAGTAAGCACTTTTAAGGTAGGCTAAGGCTAAGCTGGGATGTTCAGTAGGTTAGGTATATTAAATGCATTTTTGACTTAGGATATTTTCAATTTATGATGGGTTCATCAGGATGTAACCCCATCATATGTCAAGGAAAATCTATATCTCTCTAGTCATTGTGGTTGTTGAAAGCATGATCTCTAGTGTAGATTCTTAAGAAAAGTTCATGGGAACAATATTCCCCTGGTTCTTCTATGTTGATAACAATCTGTGTCCTTTAAATATGAAGAATAGAAAATATTTTGATCACACTTTCCTTAGGTATATTAAGTATGGATTCCATTTTCTTTTGTCATAAAGCATTTCCGTCAAAAAGTCTGGTGAAAATCTAATTTTATTTTTCTCTAAGTCATGCGCTAATGAATTTTGTTTTTAATATTTTTTCTTTGCTTTGATTTTATTCATGTAATTTTCTACCTTCTCTCAACTCTTCATCTTTTTTGATTCTTAAAAACAAAAATTTCCTTCCAACTTGTATTAAGGCATTATGTATTGCACTTATTTATTCTTGTGTCCTTACTAGTTTCTTTCATTTCTAAAATGTTTTATTTTACGTATATTTCTTCCTTGATTTCTATCACCTCATTTCTCAGTGTTTCTTATTCTGATTTATGCTGTTCATTCATGTTTTCTATAATTTTCTTCATGTGTTTATCTCCATTTGAAATACTACATTACAGTTTTGATCTGGTTTTTAGTCTATATTTTGTCATGCTTTCATTTCCAGTAGGGGTATTATTCTGCCCTCTAATCTCCTTTTTTAATGGCAACTTTGTATGTAATTGGACCTTGATACCTTTAGTTTTCCTGAAATTTGAAAGGAATTTGGTTTCAGATAGCTTTTCTAGCTTCACAAAACTCCTACCTCTGTTTAGTTATACAGTCCTCAAAAGTATGGCAAATTGTTGCTGAGACTTCTGGCTTTGCTTCTCTCTCCATTTTTATCTAGACTTTCTCTTTTCTTTGTCACTGTTTGTTCCAAGCAAAAGTTGGGCTCACATTAATTTCCCTTCTCTCAGCATTAGGCTTTTCAGCACTTGGCTGTCTTTGCATCTCTACAATAATATCAAACAATACATTTTTGTATTTTATTTACCCTTTCTGGTTCTCAGAAGTGTTTGCCTGTTATAAGTGACTCCATCTGAGCTGGAAGCAGAAGTTCTCATGTCTGATAATAATTGCTGGATATTGTATAGGAACAGTTAGGGGTAACTTGAGGCTTTGAATGAATTTATATTTCTTCAGAGTGGGTTTACTTTTGCTTCTGGGGAGACAGCTAGGCTAGAAAAATACACTGTAATTCAGTTAAAGATTTGACTGACTCTAAGTTGAGCTTTATTCCTCCTGAGGATTAATTTTGTGATTCATCTTTACTCCTTGGTGTAGCCTTTTGAGATCCTAACCCTGAATATTTGTTACTTTATTTTTAATCCCTATTTTAAAAAGTTAAAAACATATAGAAATGTGGAAAGAAATATAGAATGAACATGCATGTATTTTTTTAAACTCCATTGTCTCTCCTAGGTGGATGAGACTGTGGAAATTTCTGCTCAACTTGGCTTCTCTTTTTCAAATACAGGATCCTACCAGGCTCCTCTTTTTGCTCCTCTTTTTTCCAGATTTTTCTTTCCACAATTTATAAATTTTTGTTAGCTCTCTTGTGCATGCAAAAAAATTGTTTTAATATTTCATTCAACTTTTCTAGTTGTTCTCAGTGGAAAAGTTGGTCTGAAACAACCTAATTTGCCATAGGCAGAATTAAAAGTTTATTCTGATTGCTTTTGAATGAAAATAATTTGTAGACTTAGCTTTGCAGTGTTTCTATTTTACTATAAAGTTCTGAACAAAAAATTAAAATGAATAAAACTCACAAAAATAAGCATTGAGAATTTAAGAATCTCCATGTTGAAACTATCCTAAAGATCTGTCTTATATACAGTAATTTCAGGAAGGGGAGGAAGAGTGTTGCATCATAAAGAAAGGCAGTAAGAGAATTTAATAATTCAAAAAAAAATCTAGGAATTATTGATTTGGAGGAATTTTAAGATAATTGAATAAAGATTAGTTTTGAGTATATGAAATTAATTATTGCCTACTTTTTAGTGAATGCCAGTCAACAACATTTATTGCACGTGTCTATAGAACTGCTTTTAAATATTCAAAAATTTCAGAGTTGGTGTGAATACATTTTTCAAGTTTATTTCAATTAAATTTAGGTAATCATCTAAATAAAATAATCTAATTTAAAATAATTGAGCAGATTAAAATAATACTCTGTCCAATTTGTTTAAAAATATTTGTCTCACATAAATGAAAATCTCACTGGTATGTGACAAAATTAACCCATATTCCCCAGTAAGGACCTCCTGGATAAATTGAGTCCATTTTTTTTTTTCTCTTCACATGGTAAAACATGTCACTAATCACAGAATTAATAAACATGAAAGATATAGTAAAAGCAGTTCCTTACATTATTGTTATTTTTTAAAACATGATTTAATATTAAATGTTTTAAGTTTGAAAATACTATAATCTAATTTTTTTAATTGATGGAGTTTTGTCTATATTTTATGTGTGACAATTACAGAGATATAATCAAGGTGTTCTTTTTTTGATGGTAATTGATTTAGGTTCATTCCTAAAAATAAAACATCCCAAAAAGTGAATGAAATTTCCTTATATAAAATATTCTGTCTTAACCAAGAATATTAGAAGTAAGTCAATTTACTTCTCTTTCTCTCTGTGTGTGTGTACATCTATAACTACATCTCATTCATCTATAATAATGTAAGATCTAGACAAAACCTTCAGATTTTCTACTTGTCTTCTTTTAATTAAGTGAATTTCATATCACTGATTTGTGTAAAAAAAAAGAAAAAATAAAGTCTTGGATAATGAGTTACGTGACAGAACTCGTATCTTTTTCCCTCAGAGGAAAAGGTCCATGGATTCTCTGGTAATCCCAGTGTCTAACTCCCAGGAGGAACTGTTTAAGAATGTAAATCTTCAATTTTGGTTGTGTGTGTACGTGTATGTGAGCGTGTGTGTATGTACGTGCGTGCGTGTGCACTTGTGCATGCTTACACTTGGCATCCTTTATGCAGGTTAGATATGTATAGCCCTAAATTGAGTGGTTTTTTTAACTTTGTCTTAATATTCTGTCTGCACTATTCAGTTTATCTAGTCTTCTTGTCTAATCTCTGGAGACTGTCCTCTATATATCACTGCTACTAAGATTTAATTCTAATTTAATAACTGAAATAAAGATGTGCACTAGTTCACATGAACTTTTTTCTTCATCACTTTCATTTTAGTTGACAAATTAATGTGAGATTGGGTGATTGTTCTGGGCCTTCACCATATATTAAACCTTCTTGAACATTTTTCTCATAACAGAGTTCATTTGCGTGGTGCAATAAATAGTTGAATGTTCTTTCCAGTACTGTTCTTCTAAAGGAGTTTAACAGTTAGTTGATTTAAAAATCAGAAGTATTTCCATTCTGTTATTTTCTGTAAGATTTGTTCCTAAATTGGAAAAGCAGGTATTTATCCGATTAGCTCAAGCATAAAACAAAGGAAATTTTTCAATGACTCGATTGTGAATTGTTTTTTATTTTTTGCTTAAAGCTTTACAAGAAATGGTGTTTTATTTTCTAACAAAATTAACAGTTTACATACTTTTTCAAATGACTGGGAACTTTCACACTTGGTTAGTAAAAAATTTTTTTTCTAACAGTTTTCAATTTATGAAATGAGGAAACAATACTGTATAATTATGTTAAACTGCTCTGCTGTCCACATATTTAGATATGTTCATTGTGCCAGAGGTTATTGTAATCAGGTTTGTAGGTACTTCTGACAACTCAGTATTGTTGATATTCAGAAAAAGATGTTTTAGGATACAAATTACAATTCTTTCAAAAGTAGCTGTTTCTGGTGTATACGGTTAACAAATATTATTAATAATTGTCTTGCCTCAAAATTTTAACCCTCTCTGATCTGAACAGAATTATATGCAGCTGTACATTTTCCAAAGAATTAGAAAATCTTTATTTAGTGGTAGCATTAGCTAAGACTTAAATTTTATTTCAAGTCAAGAAGATTAATCACTTGGTTGATAGCTAATATATTCCATCCTCTGGGAAAGAACCAGCATATTTCCCATGAGCTGAACTAATCATAATTTATCTGTGGATTTCTAATTATTGCCAGTTTTCACTGGGTGTTTAAAGCCAGAGGCTGAAAGGATAAAAAAAAGTCAGCCATGCAAGTGTGGTGTTAAGAACAATCCAGGAAGAAGAAATAGCAAGTACAAGGGCCATCGGATGGAAAGGTTTTGGTGTGTAAAATGATGTAAAAGAAGGCCAGCTGTCTGGAGCAAAGAGAAAGAGGGGATACTGGCCCATAATGAAGTTTAAGAGGTAGACAGGGACAAGTCTTATAGACCAAAGAAAAGAGGTTTTATCTGAAATACTGTGGGAAGCTATTAAAGATTTTTAGGGTAGTGAAATTGCATGACTATGTTTACATTTTTCAAATGTTTACTCTGGATGTTATGTGGAGGATGAATTGGAGGGGGAACAAGAGAGATAGGATGCTCTTGAGGTGGTCCATGAGAAGGAAGAAAATCTTGAATTAAACTGATGACAGGAGATAGGGAGAGAAGTGGACAGCTGTGAGATATGTTTTGGAGTTGAAATTGACAATTTATGAGGTGGTGATGAGTAGGGTTGTTTGGTTAAAAAGGAGTTGAAAAGGATGACTCTCATTTATGGCCTAAGGAATCAAGTAGATGGTGATATCATTTATTGACAAGGGGTAGACTAGGTAAGGACCAGGATTGGGGTGGTGCTTGTTGTATAAAATAAATATTTAAAATTTAAATGTTAATTCTCGGGGTCCCGTAAGACAACCACACGTATAAGTCTAGAAGATAATTGTATGCATGAGTCTTTACTTAGAGGCAAATCTGGGCTGATGATGTACATTTGAAAGTTATCATCATGTAAATGAGATTTAAAGCCAAAGAATAGATTAAATAACCTAATAGAAAAGTGAAGATTGACAGATGAAGAGGGCCTGGAATTGTGCTCTGACAGTGAGAGATTGCATGTCTGAGAATCTAAGAAGAGAAAAACAGGGCAATGTGGTGTCAAAAAACCAGAAAAGCCTGCTTCAGAATGGAAGGAATGGGCAGTTTTGTCAAATGCTGCTGAGTAGTCTGATGTGATGACGGCCAAGAAGTGACCACTTGATTTAGCAATATGAAGGTCACTGGTGACATCATCGAAAGCAATTTCAGGGCTATGTGTCAGAAGGCATATTATAGTAGATGTTCATAATTTATAGGTGATTAGCTGAAATTTTAATGGCTACATATTAATCTTCACTTGAGATGGCAGAGTATACTCAGCCACCCATATTGCTG